>NW_017728992.1:147069713-147083610 GCF_001723915.1 Gavialis gangeticus
TACATTTTTTTTTTTTTTTTTACTGGATAACTAGTTTTGCCTATTGTTCTGGCAACTGTAAAATAAAGTTTACAATAAAGTTTGGATGTATACCCATATTTAGTGTTGACCTTTTAAAATTGTGCTCAGCTAACTAACTTGAAATGAATACATATAGGAATGTTCATTTCCTGAGCTTTATTTCCCCTCTGGAAATGTAATGGTGTGTCACATTATTAATACTATATATGTTTTTCTGTATTCAAAAGTACAGAACTCATTTATTTAATAAATATACTAACCAGGACTTTCCATGTAGCAACTTAATTTATACATAATATAATGCTCATTCTTAAAGAAGTAGATAGCATGTAATTATGATAAGCCAGTAACTACTTCAGATATTTCAAGTTTTATTAATATTTATTTTTAAAAAAAAAGCTATAGAAGGAAACTTCCTTTACCTTCCAAATTTTCTGGAAGTGTTACATTTCCAATCACAGCCACTTTGTTCACTCTATGAAAGTTTAAATGGTTTGCTTTGAATATTAGCAAATGTACCATAGCAGTATGGTGCAGCTGAATTATTTAGATAACTTACTTTAGTCCCAACTTTAATTTTGCTTGGATAAACAGCCACTCTCAGATAATTTAATGTTCAATTTTCTCAGAATATTTTCTTCATTGAGCATAATGTGCTTTGTAACGCATTTTAATATCCACAATAGTGGGTTGACTATTCCTTTTTAATAACGCTACATCTTTACTAAATGATGTATGTTGTTAGATCTTTTTGTAAAATTGCTTGCTATATCTTCTGTTCAGTGGCTATACTCCACTGGGGGGAGCCAACTGCTTGATATTGACATTTTCTCTGTCATTTCTAAATGACAGAGCAAGGCTTGAACTGCAAAGATGGAGTGGATTTTCTATGTTTTATTTAGTTTTTTATTAAATACTGATCTAAAACAAAACGTTTAAGAATATCTGTTCAACAGTCTGCAAGGTTGGCTCTTCTAAAAGTGAATACATGAAACCAAGGTTTTGTCAACATATTTTCAGTTTCTCTCATCTGGTGTATGCTCATATGCCCATTCATCCTCCCTCCATGCAGACTTTTTGTATTTGCATGGAGTGTTCCTTTTGATTTTTAGTTCAGCATGCATCTGCCTCTCTGAGACCTGAGGTGGGGTGCTTGATGCCTGAAAGCTTGTCGAACAGTTCTCCCAACTATACAGTTATACTAGTAAAAGGATATTTGTCCATTATCACTGCTATATTAAATATGATACCTATTAGATAGGTAAAAGTATCAGAAGGAACAAAGTTAGTTACCTCATTAAATCATTGTGGCTAGTCTGGTCTTTTTTGTATGATATCCCTCAGTGTCAGTTTGTTGCTAGAAAAATCCATCCATTTTTGTCTGAAAACAACTATATAGCCACAGGATCCAGGGAGACACCTGTTCAGCACCTTCTTCATTATGTGGCTGTGTCTACAGACACAGCTGACTGTCTAAAACCTAACTGTGTTTTAATTAGTAAATGTAGACCCCTCCAGAGAATACAGATTATCTGAAATATGACCAAGCAGCTCAGCAGGTTACATTAGTTACAATTTAAGTGCAAGAACCTATTAGCCAATATGTTGATGCCATAGATCCTCCCAAGAGCTTACGTTAGATTAGGATTACAAATACTATAGTCTCCTTCTCTGGTGTGATTCAAATTGTTTCCATTGCCAGCTCCAGCTCCAGACAAAGACCAGTTCACAACATACATAAGCAAAATGAGTTCCAAATGAAAGTGTACATAAGCTATTAGCATGAAAGTGCACATAAGCTATTAGCAAGAACAATATATATATAAAAATATATATATTTTTTTGAGATGGGAAGGAGTGGCCGGGGCAGGTCCCTGCAGTCATTTCTCTCAACACATTGCACACCATAAGAGAAGGAAGTGGGAACTTCTAGAGTTCAAGCCTGAATTCCAGTGTCTGAATACTCAGTGGGTGTATCTACATGTCTCAGGTAGCTGCACTCAGTAGCATTTGAATGAGCTAGGACCTGAATTCTTTATTCAGTAGCTGACTCTGCAGAGTGCTGATTAACCTCTATCCCTGTTGACTTCAGTAGGAGGCTCTTGGAGGAGGAACTTGCAAGATCACACTGTCAGCTTTTAGGTGGGCATGTCTACATGTTCATTAATGCGCCGTAATTATGGCACATGAAGTTTGTAGTGACAGGTACTAAATGTGCTGTAATCATTGCTATGGTGCATTAGCACAAACAAACAGTCTAATTAGTGCATTAGCATGGGTTTTGCCCACCGCACTAATACACAGTAAAATTAGTCTACTGCACTTGAAGCATCTCATGTAGATGCGCCCAGTTAGTCTTAAAGGTGGTAAATCCTATGGACTTCATGAGTTGTCTGATTGCATTAATTAAGCAATTAAAGCTAGGTAAATATCTGAGGGTTTGTCACAGGAAAATTCAGCATGTTTTTCTGTTCACTAGTTTCTGCATTGCTGGATGTTCCTAACCAGAAAAAAGGTATTAGCTAATAGCTAAGTATGCTAGTTAGCTCATGGTAATAAGATTCCCTCAGCCTCAATATATAGGTGGTAAATCACATCTCTGGGTTTATAGCTAAACAAATGCTACTGGCCCTGGAATAATGGGTCTTGTTGTCTAGTAGTGCATGCAAAGTCTACAACTGAAACACTGATTTCATTGTAGCTGTTGAGGAAGGTACACCAGTGTAAATACAGAAAGAATGCTTTCTATCCCTATTGTCTGAGAGTACTTTGCTATTATTTGATTTAATTATGTAGTTATGAACATAGGAGCCTAGGATTTAGAAAAGGAGGCTGAGGGAGCCGTGACTGGCACTGCAGCTAAGATCCTGGGGAGATGGGGGTGAGGCACTGCTGAAGCCTCCAGGCTAGTGCGGGATTCTGGGAGGGGACTGGGCAGGGAACATGTGCAAGGAGGGGGGACTTGCATGCTGCTGCTGTCCCTGGGGAAGCCCACACCTCACTCAGCTGCTCCCTGCATCCCCCAGCTATGGCATGGCTGGAGTGGCCCTAAGGCTCATCTCATGTTCAAGTTAGGCAGGGACAGCAATGGAGGTGGGTGGGTGTCTCCCCAACTTCCTGTGCCAGCTCCAAGTCTGGCCTCACTGGGTTTCCCCTGCCATCCCAGGGGCAGGGATGCATGGGGTGAGAAACTCAACTGGTAGTCAGATCCTCCTACAAGCCAACCCCCCTGCTTCCTCCCCACCCCCAGCTCATGGTATCCCTTGCCAGTCAGCTGGTAGAGAGACTTCACTGTACTTCACAGAGGAAGGTGTGTGCAACTGTACCACCCCACACCCTTCCCCTTGGATCTGCCTGGGCTATGAAAGTTAAATAGACTTTGGTTGTGTATCTGAAGTTTAGGGTATAGTGCAACCCATAGCACACCCACTGAGAGATGCCCAATTGAAGTAGTAGTAATGAAAACATCTATGCAAATACAAAGATATGCCCAATGAGAAATCCATTCTGAGATTGTAACGTTTTATTCAGATTATCTTTCCTGACAGGCTGTTACTTGATCTAGAACTCAGCAAAGGCAGAACAAAGGACAGCACTGGGTGCATCTACACATTCAATTGATGTGGCTGAATAAATTACCCTGTAGTAAACTACTCCCAGGTGCAGCATCTACATGCGCACCAGGGACAGCAGCAAACTGAGCTGGGGAGGAGCAATTTAGGCCAGGGCTGCTCCTGCTCTGCTCTGCCTCCATTCAGCAGCCAGGAGGAGCTCCAGGCTCTTGCCACAGCTGTCAGGGCACTAGCCGCAGGCTGGCAAGTGGCATGGGGATAAGCCTCAGACTCTGGCTGTTGAGGGCAGTGTGGCCCAGGGTTCAAGGGGCAGCCCCAGGCTGGCAGGGTGGGGGTCAGGCCTGGGTAGGGAAGGAGCTGGCTGAGCCACAAAGCTCCTACAGCTGCCAAGCCATGTGGCTAGGCATCAGGCAGGAGTGTGGCCCACTGCTGTCTGGGCTGGCCAGGAGCAATTTACTCCCAAGTCAATGTCTGCACATGAGTTTCTGTTCAGTAAATAACTGCAGTAGGATAGCACTTGTATTTATGAGTACTACCCTGCTACAGAGTTTTTTAGTTTCCTGCAGCCTAATAGCACTGCATGTGTAGACATAAGATGTTTACTGCGAAGCTAATAAGGCAACTGTGCAGGAAACATCTCATCTAGACACTCCCTGTGTCTTCAAAGTACAGCATCAAACCCAAATCTCTCAGCTTTCTCAAATTAATCTTATCAAGGCTATCCATATTTCTTTGTTGGTCTGCTTTAATCACAGATTGTTATGAAGAAGTGTGGTAAAGAAGAGAATATTTTAAATTCTAATCTGAAATAGACCCACAATGGTATTTAGACCCTACTAAATTTAAAATCACACCAATATCTAGAAAGTAGTTAGTTTATAGATTTAGTTCACTGATTTCATGTATAGTGCATAACACCTTTATTTTATGTTTTAAGAGTCTAATTTTGCAAGCATACTAGTACTTTGGTCTGATTCACAAAGCACATCAACACAAGCCATTATTTTGAGATAGTGAGTATTCCCGTTGAAATGGGAATACATATCACAGCTGTCCTAGAGAGCTGAAGCTAGATAGAGAGTTTGCCTAGAAATAAGTGAAAATAATTGAAAATAGGTGTCTGTCTAATGTGCCTGATATGTCAAAGTAATATTTTGAGAATAAATTCAAAGAGAATGGAGCTGTTCTTTTCCCTGGCTCTCAAATGATCATTGTTGCCAAATTTTGGTCTGTTGCAAATTTTCCCTGGTAATGTGTTGCATATCAACAACACCCTCTACCTATAGGTCTTCAAATTTTACCACTGCAGTTGTAGCAACAGTAGTAGTTTATTTCCAGCTTTAACATTTTATTGTATTGTTTTAGCAAAAGAAAAATATGTTGCTTTTTTATTACATATATATTTTGCTAAAAACACAATAAGATTATCCATTTTACCATTTTACAGTGAAGTAAAGCAAAACATAGTAAATGATTATATAAACAAGAATAAAATGAGGCACTGGACAATAAACAAAATGAGGGAATTCTACTTGCTTTTTTAATCTTATTCTTTGTGCAAGTAATGCAAATGTACCTAAAATTTACCATCGGTAGGCTGGTAGGCATCTAAGAGAAATTTTTTGCATTGGAGACGCTTGCAGCCAGAACTGAGATACAAGCTACTTCCCTTTGCTGATGCTCTTGAAGAAGCAAAAAGCATGTTGTAAGGAGATTTTTGCAGACCCTTAGAATTTTTTAGAGGTCCACAAATGAAAAAAATGTTGAAAACCAATGATCTAGAGTGCAAACTTTTGTGAACCCAAGTTCATTTCATCAGCTACTGTGAAAGAACGTGCAGAAAGTAGAGTATAAGGAGAAAGAAATTAGATTATAAAAGGCGAGCTATTGTAATTTCTCTCTCCTTATACTCTGTTTTTAGTTTTATTTTTTTTGCAAAAATATTTATATAGATACAGATATCTAGATATAGAGACAGGATGTTAGGGGTATTGTGATAGATAGATCATAGATAGATCAATCGACTGGTCCCTCTAACAATCTGTCTTGTGACCGGTATGGTTATACTCTGCTTTCCCCACTCCTTTCATAGCATCTGATGAAGTGAACTTGGGTTCATGAAAGCTTGTGCTCTCTTTATATATCCTACTTGGTTAGTTTATAAAGGTGCATATCTTCCCTGCCTTCTATCAGTACATTACCATTTCAATCCACTTTTCACATTCCTTGACTGCTTTTCAACCTCCAAGTTTCAGGGATGTATTTGGTAGCTGTGTTGGTCTGAGACAAAAAGAAATGCAAAACTTTAGAACTCTTGGTTCAGAGATGATACCTTTTATTAGACTAACTAAGAAAGATTTTTTTTATTTTTCTATTTTTGTTTGTGATTTCTTAGTTGGTCTAATAAAAGGTATCGCCTCTGAACCAAGAGTCTGAGTTTTGCATTTCTTTCAACCTCCAAGTTATTCAGGAAACTATGCCTTGATTAAGGAGACCCACTTAACACTTTGACACCTAGGACATTTGCCACATCCTTATTTCATTCCTAGGATGGTTCAGACTGTCAAACAATCTTGAGCTAGCCAACACTATTGATGCTGGGGGGGTGGGGGGGGAGAGAGGGGGGAAGAAGCAGGGCTAGAAGTGATCCTCTGACACACAGTACTGAATCTTCTTTCAAGCTGTTCTGAAGTAGACTCAAAAAAATACAGGTAAAAGTCTGCTCAGACTTCATGCCCTGAATGTAAAGACTGGAACCAGAATTAAAATGCTAGTCATCTGACCTAATTCTGATTTTCCCCTTTTATTTACTTAATTCAGTTCAGTAGTAGCTTTTGTTTTCTTACAGGGGACAAATGCCCATGTACAGTAGAAAAGACAAGTAAATCTCACTGCTTTCTTTAGAGAAGACCCATAGAGTATGGAGAGAGATAAAGACAGGGGATTTGTGGTAGGAGGACATAGATGGGTGGGATGTCCTAAAAATGGGTTCTTGGAAAGGTGTTTATTGTGACATGAGGGTATGATGGAGCTTCTGGTTTCATAAGGGTGTCTCGGAGCGGGGGTTGTCAGTGCTACTCAGATGGCTTAAAGGAAGATGATTTATGGAGATCAGGGAAAATAACCAATATTCCTGAATATCATACATGAGGTATCTCATGGGGGAGTGGTGTCATGGATTAGGAACATGAGACACTCCTGTCTTCTGGGATGCTTCTTGAGGGCCATTTATCTCATAGGAATACTGGAACTTTCTTAAAGAAATGGCACTGTCCCTCCCACCTCATAACACTTGGGGTGTCTGAAGAGAACAAGTAGAAATTATCAATCACAGTTTCTCTCTAAGATCTTAACTCTATTCTTCTTCTTCTTTTTCTTTGGCAGTCCCTCAGTCAAGGATGACTGTCTTCCATGATTGTCTTATCTGTGTGCCTGAAGATGGCTGATGATGCTTATCCAGGATCAACAAACTCTACTCCAGCTCCGGCACATGTTTCTGTGTGGAGTAAGCAGGTGGCATCAGATTTTTGATTCGGCCCACAAAATCTTAACTACATACAGCAGAACCTGAAAGTGTGTATCACTTCACTTTTACCTTGTTTTGTTTTTATCATGGTGATCTCCCTGTTTGACCAGCTTTGAGTTCACTTATTTAGCAATATTTACCTTCTCCAGCCTGCTGTATCAGTAGATATTCTGCAAAGCTGGACTGTCTCATAGTTTGGACAATGTCATTGGTGTGCTGGGACAGAAGTTTTGGTTTTATACCTTATTAGTTTCTTTTTTTTCTGGTCTTACCTAACTGTTTGGTTACAATGGCTTTCATGCATTTGTGTTTTTGGTCAGCCTTGAGTATTTGAAGTCAAGGGCAAAGATAAAGCTCTACCTTGGTTGAGGAGAGTCAGCAATCTGCTGGAATTTCAGAGTATACACATCCAGAGTTTATAAAAGCAAACAGCTTAGGTCAGCTTTTCATTCCTGGATTATTTGGAGTCATACTGTGCCAAGCTGTGTAAAAGTAGGTAGCTCAGATTTTCATTCTTGAAAGGAGATTTGGATTCAGTGTGCATGCCACGAAGTGAATTGCAATGACAAAACCATAACAGTCAGTCTCTTAGAAATTACATAGTTCAATATAGTAAATTTGGAAGGTAAATCTTAAACGGAGAGAAAATGTGTGCTAAAGAAGTCCTATATGGACTGAGTAGTTTATTAGATATAAGCATTGACAGGAATGCTCATTTTATCAGATTTCACAAGGAAAACCATTTTGTTTTGCCTTTGAGGTATGTCTGCAAGGTCCAGACACATGTAGGTTTGGAACTGTTTCAGAAGGAGGTGTCAAAAGAGCAGCATCTGTTACATTGTAATCATTAAGTGTGAAAGAGCCAGAAACAATCCAATGAAGCAATGTTAAAATTGGATCATTTTGCTACATTTGTAGTATTCTTGGCTGGTTCATGGGTAACAATTAGAATGCAACAGCTGCTGTCCTTTTGAAATGGGTCCAAATGTACATCCAAATGCATGTGTGTTCACACCCATATATCAAGGTTCATGTGCATGTGAACCTCATGTGCATGTGTACTTAGCTAGTTCACCTGTGAGCGTCCACACAACAGAGCTGTTCCCCTGACACCGATGTAGCTGCAGTCATACTACACTGTATTACAAGCGTTTGGAGTTAGCATTTCTGGGGCATATCTCAGGGCATATTGCCATGCATCAGGGCCGGCTCGCCCTATCCTACAGAACCTGCAGCCGCGAAGAGGCCCCCTGCGGCCGTGAATGCTCCAAACCAGTGCCATAGCAAGGAGGGAAGGGGACCGGGCAGTTGCCACCACGCCGCATTGCCGTTGCCACTAGCTTCACATCCGGCTGCTTGCCAACCCCCACTTCCCCACCAGCACTGCCGCCGCCATCTTCTTTGCATCAGGGGGCCCCAAAACTATATCTTGCACAGGGCCCCCAAAAATTGTGGGCTGGCCCTGCTGTGCACTGTGGGAAAATCTTGTCATTCCTGAGCTTCTGTGTAAAGTACTCTAATCCAGTCAACAAATCTGTCTAAAGAGGTTCAGCTCTTGAGCACACCATTTTCTTTTTCTCCTTCAGAGCCATGGTGCTAGTCCCAATGAGAGAGATTCTCCTGCTTACAGATCCACTGTTGTTACGAGATACAAACTGTGGCTCTCCTCTATAATTGTGGGCATTTTGATGGCAGAATCTGTCTTTTGAAAGGTGGTGAGTTCAGTTAGATCAGCTAGTGGCACAGTTAAAACATCCAACACTTGCTGCTATAGCTGCAGATTCTCCACATGCATTTCTAAGGCAGACTGTCCAGAACGTTATGGTGGGGCCATCTTCTCATGACAACTTGGACTGGCCAGCAGTGCCTCCAGAATGCCCCCATGAGGAAAGCCGTCTTCCCTGAGCTGTGTAAGTAGACTATCCTGGATGCCCAGTATCACAATATACAAGTGAAGGAGGCTATGCTAGTCCAGAAGTGAGTTGTTACTGTAATCTAGATTGGGGCTACCCAGACTGTAACACCTTTGTAATTAACCAGATTGGTGTTTGCAAATCAACTGTGGTGCTGGAAGTTTGTGAGGGTTGCTGATATAATTTATCCATGGCTGTGGGCATCACTGGCTTTGAGAGAATGGGCTTCCCAAACTGTCAAGGCCACCAGAGTCACTCAGGCCTGCTACAAGGAGCAAACAAGAAAGATAGTTATTCCAATCATTTTACAAGCCTTGTGTCAGCATAGAGATAGATTCATAGATGTTAGGGTCGGAAGAGACCTCAATAGATCATCGAGTCCGACCCCCTGCATAGACAGGAAAGTGCTGGGTTCAGATGACCCCAGCCAGATGCCCATCCAACCTCCTCCTGAAGACCCCCAGGATATGGGAGAGCACCACCTCCCTTGGGAGCCCATTCCAGATTTTGGCCACTCTAACTGTGAAGAAGTTCCTCCTAATGTCCAGTCTAAATCTGCTCTCTGCTGGCTTATGGCCATTATTTCTTGTGACCCCCCCCGGGGCACCTTGGTGAGTAGAGTCTCACCAATTCCCTTCTGCATCCCCATGATGAATTTATAGGCAGACACAAGGCTGCCTCTCAACCTTTTCTTGCGGAGGCTGAAGAGGTCCAGGTGCCCTAGTCTCTCCTTGTAGGGCTTGGTCTGCAAGCCCTTAACCATACGAGTGGCCCTTCTCTGGACCCTTTCCAGGTTATCCACATCCCTCTTGAAGTGTGGCGCCTAAAACTGGACGCAGTATTCCAACTGCAGTCTGACCAGTGCCTGATAGAGGGGAAGTATCACCTCCTTGTTTCTGTTTGTCTGTTTCTGTTTGTTTCTGTCTGTTTCTGTTTGTAAGTGCAGTTAGCTTTTCTGATGACTTCGTCACACTGATGACTCATGTTTATCTTGGAGTCTGCTAGGACTCTGAGATCCCTTTCCTCTTCCATGCTACTGAGCAGGTCATTTCCTAGGCAGTAGGTGTGCTGGACATTTTTCCTTCCTAGGTGCAGCACTTTGCATTTCTCCTTGTTAAATCACATTCTATTGTTTTCTGCCCATTTGTCCAACCTGTCCAGGTCTGCCTGTAGTTGTTCCCTGCCCTCCGGTGTGTCCACTTCTCCCCACAGTTTTGTATCATCCGCAAACTTGGACAGAGTACACTTCACTCCCTCGTCCAAGTCACCAATGAAGACATTGGAGAGTATCGGTCCAAGGACTGAGCCCTGCGGGACCCCACTACCCACTCCCTTCCAGGTCGATACTGACCCATCCACTACCACTCTCTGGGTATGACCCTGTAGCCAATTTGCCACCCACCAGACTGTGTAATCATCCAAGTCACTGGTGAACAAGTTAAGAGGCTGTATGGGGTGGGATACCATATTGAAGGCCTTCCTGAAGTCTAAGTAAATGATATCAACCCCTACTCCTGTGAATTAGATTCATTAACACTAATGTGGGACGTTTAGAAATATAGTGGTAGGTAACTGTCAATCCTCCGGATCATGGTGTATGGTATAGAAAGAAACATGATCATATTGCAGTGATCTGGTGCTACTTGTTGGGACAAACAGGACCTCCATTCTTTTGAATACCTGGTTATCAGTGGGGTGTCATGCCATCATTAGTTTTGCTGAACCTGCTTATCTCTTTCCACAATAACTTATTAAACCAGATCCTGACCTCAGGGAGCCTGGGAAAAGGTTTTTTAATTAAAAGTGTAATAGTTTCAGGATGGTGGTGACTTGTGCATTTGGCAAGCACAAGATGAGAAGGCACTGCTTGGATGCTAATGTTACCAATGCCAGCTGCGTTACAGTACCATGTTATTCCCTGCATAGTATCTCTGAGGCTGAAGATAGACAATTTCTCATAGGATACTGCTGGTTTGCAGGCTTGCTGCATTTTGTCCCACTTTTTTCCATTGACAGTCTTATTTAAGAAACTGTACAATCATTCTCTTCTCAGATTCATGGTCCATCTCCAATTCCATTGAGAATCCAACTTTTCATCTGACTTGCCCACAATGTTCTTATTTCAGTTGGTCTATAAAGGTGCATATCTACCCTACCTTCTTTTACAATGCTATGCCACAGTTCATCTCCAGATCTTTTCCATATCTGATGATGGCTGAGAGTCCTAATCCCAAGACTCCTTTCTAGATTGTGTGGTCTAATAGCAATGTAAGGTACTTTCAAGCAAATGTAAGGAGATATTTTTATGAATACAGAGAAAAATAGAATTCTTCCTATTTTTATTCTTTGTATTTTATATCTGGAGAGATCTGTTATCAATATCAGTCTAGCAGTATTGCAAGGTATGAAGGCCAGATATTCCACTGTGGGAGAGGGGACCAGTGGAGGAATTCTATGCAAGGCAGATTTTTCAGCTGGTGGCTGAACAGCATATCGTATAGCGGACAAGACTAGCGACTTCCAGAGACAACCATTTGACTTTTGTCTGGCCCGGGAATCTGACTGAACATATTTGACATAAGAGAAACCATAGAGGGTCAAATATCACCACCCAGGGGTGGAAATTTGAGTGAATATTTAACAAAATCCTGAACAAGAATGTGGAGGATGGCTAGTGATAGTAATGCCCCTCATCTTCTTACTAAATTCTCAGGCCCATGCATTGCAAATGGAGAAGGAGTCCTTACCGCTTTCTCCAAAAAATTCTCCATCTACTCTGCATCACTGGATCTCATAACCCAGACAGTCAGGGAGACTGCAGCAGTGATAACAGGGATCTTACTCTATAGAAATATGTGTAACAGAATTAATCATATGCTGAAATATACACTCTTGTGTGCTAAACTTAAATCCTGATTTCTTCTTCACTATTATAGAATCATAGAAAATTAGGGTTGGAAGGGGCTTCAGGAGGGGACATTTAGTTCAATGCCCTGCTCAAAGCAAGATCATTCCTAACTAGATCATCCCAGCCAAAGCTTTGTCTAGCCAAGTCTTAAAAACCTCCAAGGATGGAGATGCCACAACCTCTATGGGCAACCTATTCCAGTATTTGACTATGCTCCTAGTGATAAAGTTTTTCTGAATATCTAACCTAAACTTCTCTTGCTGGAACTTGAGACCATTGCTGGAACTTGAGACCTTGTTCTGTCATCTGCCACCACTGAGAAAAGTCTAGCTCCATCTTCTTTTGAACGTCCCTTCAGGTAGTTGAAGGCTGCTATTGAATTCCCTCTGTCTTCTCTTCTCCAAACTAAATAAGCCCAGTTCCCTCATCCTCTCCTTTGAAGTCATGTGCCCCAGCCCCCTCACCATTTTTGTTGCCTTCCAGTGGACTCACTCCAATTTCTTCATATCCTTTCTGTAGTGGGGGGGAGGGGCTAGTGAGTGTACAGTTAGTAAAACTTAATAGCTAGTTGCTGGTTTATCATTTTTATACCCATGCTGACCCCCTCCCCCAGTAGGGGTTTTTGGACATAGGATAGCTTCCACCTTCCACAGATGCCAGTTCTAGCTTCCTGCATGTAATCCTATATTGCCAGTTTTATAATGGTTATAGCCCAGAGATCTTGCCGCCTTTTGCTGTGATTTCCAAGACAGTGATGGATGCCACTAACTAGGCCACAGCTCTAGCTCCTGGTGTAGTACCTTTTACTCTCTCAATTGTTTGAGCAAATTTTTGGAAGATGGCCTGAGAATATCAATTAGTCCATCCTGTCATACGTGGTGCTTCAGGGCTGGTTCTAGCACCAGCTTTCTTTGTGAGTCTGCTCTAGCCCCTCAGCTGCCAGACTCTTCTGGTCCTGTCCCTGCTTCTTCTGCCTCTGATTCTGCACAGAAGACAGTCCTGGGTTCTGCAGTGGCAGAAGTGGTGAGCATCCTTTTGAACTCTTCACAGAAGGAGCAGTAGTCAGGAGGTTCCTGGACTTATTCTTAGCCTTTGTATTTTGAGGTTCTGGGTGCCTTTTCCTGCACTAGGCAGGATTCTACCTTCCTCCCCCCGCCAGGTTGCATACAGTGAAACATAAAACATCTGTATGTAGCCTAGCAAGTATCTTCTGATGCACAGGAAGGTAATGGGAGGTGTATATGTAGGTGCAGTGAAACATAAAGGTCTCGAGGATAGTGTTGGCAGGCTATCCAAACACACTCAGTGACAGCAATGTGTTCTTTAGCTACATTCCTACTCCTAAGTGGGTAGGTTCTAACTACACTGAAGTTCAGCATGTACATTGTACCTTATGCCTTCAGACCAGCATGTTTTCAGTATACACAGGGATACATGCATAAAGTCTTCATATGTGAAAGGCAGACGGTTTTAGGCTAAAATGCGCATCACGATATGCAGCAAGCCTGTCGTGTGGACAAAGTGACTAATGTTAAAAACCCCAAACAAGTTATTTTTTCCCCTGTAGCTTTCATTTATATGCAATAGTAAGCAATGCAAGTGTAATGAAAATTGAAATTATTATAGTAAAGCTATGATGAGATTTTTGCACCCCCCTATTGTTGTTGGTGTTGGAAGTACACTGAAATATTGCAGACCTAATGAAATAAAAGGGTACAAAAATGGTATAGCCTATATTTTTCTACATGGTAGATAATTGTCTTTGACCAAAAAAAGAGAGATAAAATGTGGATAAACTGTCAAATTGCCACATGTTATACAGGCAGCAGAATTTACCCTCCATACGGTATGTTGTTTGTTTGGGTTTTTTTTTTTTGGGGGGGGGGGGACTAAGGGGCTGAATGCATTTTAACATGGTGTTGGGGTTTCTTTACCTTTTAACTGTTTCCTCCCTTTG
>NW_017728992.1:147083700-147095375 GCF_001723915.1 Gavialis gangeticus
TTTTTTTTTTTTTTTGGGGGGGGGGGGGGGGGGTTTGCTTTGGCAGATCTTCCTACACAGGTCTGGCTGTTGATGAGGTTTCCATCCATGCCTACCATGCCGTCCATATCCTGGCATGCATCTCTGTGAAGTGAAAAGCACATGATCCTCTGTCTGGCTCTTTGGTTGTGACATGACATGTAAGCTATGACATTTCTCAATCAAAATCAGTGTGACATGCCTTTCTTGTACTGCCAGGTATGCTATATATACTATGCCACAAAATGTGACAGTCCTTTCTATATTTTGTTTAATCAGTTTCATTCTCTTGTATTTTCTGCTTAAAAGCATTAAATTAAATTAAGGAAATTTTATATTTGCAATTACCTTATAAATAAATAATCTCAGCTGAATTCTTTTAAGCTTTACCAGACCATATGCTGTGCCATTTTGCCCCATACTGTTTATGCAAAATAGCATTAAAGCCAGCAAAGACCATGCAGCCAGCTTATAACATCCACTGCCTTGCTGTTAAATAAGATAAGGGATATTTCAAGCTGGTGTCTGAGCCATTTCTATAATGTGCTAAATCCTGCTCACTTTTTACTCAATTGAGTAGATGTTTGTATGAGTCAAGTGAGCATTTTTGCCTATTGCATCTCTGTCAAAGGAGAATAATGTATATGTGTTCACAATTGATCAGAAAGCATCTCATCTCATGCCACATTAGTTAGCATTGGCTCTTCACTTTGTATCTTTCATTTAGATGACAGATTGGCGAAACTCCATTTTAGATATGAACTAGAGGGCCATCCACTTGGTTGCTTCTGTAGGCCTAGCTCACTGGATCCACCGGGGCTCTGCCTAAGTAGTGTGCATGCCACCCTTCCACCTCATCTATTTCAAGGAGCCACTGCAACTGCCTGCCTTCCCAAGTCAACTGTGTACTGATTATTCCCCCTCCTTCCCTTCATGCTGCCCCCATTTCCCCTTTCTGCCTTGTTCTAGGGCTCAGTGTACCCTTCATTCTCTCCTTTACTATGGCTTGGTTACTCACTTTAAATCACTTTTCCTCCAGACGATTATCCATCAGACCCAACAGGGCTCAGATACACTCCTATTCCCCATGCCCCTTTTCCCCACCATACTCCTTCCATTTATATTCTTTCCTCTTTTCCTTTCACCTTGATCCCAGAGCCCCTTTGCTTGCCAGGGACCCATTCCTCTGTTCAACTCTATATCTGCTCTCATCCATAGCAGCATTTCCCATTTTATTCTGCATCAGGATCTCTCCTTCTCTATGCCTAGGGCTTGTGTGCTCCATCCCACATTTCTGGGCCCCTCATGACAAAGGCTCTCTGTGCTCCATTTCCCCCACCCCACACTGGCCCCACCTTCCACCATTTTCTTTTATTTTGTCTAGGACATAAATCATTCAGGGTGTCAGCATGTTAAATTCTGTCAGGAAGATGGGTAGAGATGGCATATGTCTGTTGCTATTCTGCAAGGTGTTAATTGGTGTCATCAACCAGTTACTTGATCTCTAGACAATTGTACAGCTGCTAAAAGCTGTGACACTGCTAAGCAGAAGATGGGATTTGTGCATTCCCTACCATTTCCCTTTACAGGTTTCCAGTTCTCCCTTGCTTTTCCCCCCACCCCCAAATCAACTGGGTTCTGCCCATGGTCACCTAACACATTCCCTGAAATTCTGGAATTGATTAGATTTAGCTTTCAAAAGTGTTGCATTACATCCAAACAGCCACATCACTGAATATCAAGTTGAGTATAAGGTCCATGTGTGCTATTCATTCCAACAAGACCCTGAAATATACTGCAGTCCTGAAATGGGTTCTTTGTGTGCTAGTATGTATTTAATGATCAGGAAGCAAAAACCTCTAGGTAAGCTTTGCATCTCATCTTATTTTTCTTAAATCTCCCAAATTATGTATCCCTATGTCAGACCCGTATTTGTCTAACCCACAGCATTACATTTTATGGATGACTGCGGTACTCCAGTACTCTTTCCTGCCGTGGCAGGAGGTTGGACTTGATGATCTACTCAGGTTCCTTCCGACCCTACTAACTATGAAACTGTAGCAGAAAAGTGGTTTCTGGTATTTAAATCTCATTCTGGTTTAACTGGTGGTGTTGCTGTCTAATATACCAGTATTCCTCCTCCTTTTAAAGGAGTTACATGTGCTGATATGAGAACAAAAAGAGGTCAGTAATCTTTTCACATCAATATCCATTTTATTTAAAAAAAAGTTCCCATGTCATGTCAGTTATATTTCAAATACTTTACTGAATTAAGTCTCTGAATTAAATCTGTACACTATTTTTAGTTTGACTTGTTAACTCCTGTTTACATTTTCTCACCAACATGCTTGCTTCTCTTAGCATCCATTATTCAAAGATAGGTATCAGAAGCTTAATATTTAGCATGTGTTTAGCTACAATTTGCTTGACTGCTGCTTCCATTTTGTGGGAAGGGGTTGTATTTTTTTTTTTTACTGGAATTTGGATAAAAGGAGCATTTGGACATTTTTTTTCCTCTCTGCAAGTAAGTTTACAGATGCAACTTTGCCATGGTTCTTTAGACCTGGTCACTAGCTATGCTGCTGAAATACTTTTTCTTCTTTGCTCTATGCCACCTAACAGACATTAAAGTAATGGTGCAATTGGGGTCTGTGGAATTTTATGCCCCATCCCAAACATTGTGCACCCTGGCAAACATGCCAGGTGTTCCTGGCAGGACATGCAATATTTGGGATGGGGCATAAAATTCTTCAGATACCAATTGCATGACTGCTGGCACTAAACTAGTACCTGAGGCTGCCCCCAGCCTGATCCAATGAAGCAGGCAGGGGAAAGCTGTTTCCCAGACTTTGGGAAAGAGTTGTTGTGTACCTGATCCTGATGTATGCCTGATCAGGCAGAAGAAGTCCCAAGTCCTGGAGCTGCTCTTAGCCCAATCCCTGCAGATTGGACCAGAGGTAGTAGCCCTGGGATCTGGGCTGTCTGGAGCTGATGACAACTATCAGCTGATAGTCCATATCTGCTGGGGCAATCCTAGGTCTGGGTCATATGCCACATGTTCAATTTAAGGAATTGAAACCAGCCACAAAGATGTTCTGTATTATACATGGAACATATTTGTGGCTGGTTTGCCATTTTATGGCTGATCATGTTGCAATTTGTGGTGTAATTAGCAAGTTAATCATACCATAAATACAACATCTGTCAGGACCCTATTTGATTACTTGTGTGTTTTATTACTCTCCAGCTTCCACTTTCCCATTTCCTATCTCATTTAATCATAGTAAATTTTACATTTTATCTTGTGAAAACAATTTAAATGTGTGACCCACCAGGCTACATCTCCTCCTCCATTTCAGTGTCTCTGTATGTGGATATATTCTTTGGAGAAAAATACTGTCTTTTAGTTAAGACCATAGACTAGAGCTCTACACTGAAGATCTAGACTTGATTCTATGCTTTCCAGCAGCCTCCCTATGTATATCTGAGAAAATTCACTAAGAATGGGATTTTCAAAAGCAAAGGACAATTTTCTTGTGATCTCCCAGTTGGTCTAATAAAAGGTATCATTTTGGAACCAAGAATTCTAGTTTTTTGTATGTCTTCAGGTCACATTAGGAAATCTTGTAAATCTTGTTAATCACCTTGCAATGGAATCAAATAGAATTCCCTGGAAAGCTACAACCTTAAGGATTTTCCTGTAGTCTGTGGAAATTCTTACTGGAAGCGACTTCTCAAACTTTCATTTTAGAAAATGAAAGGAAGAAAAAATTTAAGCAAAAGGTATTTTCACTGTTTTTTCCTTGCTCTAAAACCATGTGTCCTTTATTTCTATAAATGGCCTAGTAAGTGCTCTTTTCCTATATGAAGATTAAGTGTGCCTTTCACTAAGATTAAGTGCCTCCACTAAATGGGACTGCTAAAGTTATCTGTTTATAATGACCGAAACACTATGAGCTGCTCCAAATGGAATTTGATGATCTCATAAATGCTTCTGGCCTGTGAGTAGGTGCAGAAAAAACCTGAAGGATTACTGCCTGTGCCAAGATTACTGCCTATGCAACAGATGTCAACTGTTTATGGTTATGCTGAAAATCAAAAGTGAGACGATGGTACAGGTAATAAAGACTAAAATATATAGTAGACAAGGTTCTTTGGGTAGATGTGATATCTTTTATTAAACCATCTAAATAGTTTGGTAAAATTGTTCTTTGCAAGCTTTCAAGCACAAACACCCTTCTTCAAACAAATAACACCTATTGCTTTCAGGCACAAACATCTTCTTCAGAAGGGCATTTGTGTGTGAAAGCTTGCAAAGAGCAATTTTTCCAACTATTTAGTAGGTCTAATAAAAGATATCACATCTATCCAAAGAACCTTGCCTGCCTATGTCCTTAGACCAACACAGCTACAACCAACAACCCCAAAATATGTAGTAGTGATTTCTGATTGAAACTAAAAAGATGTCTTTTTCTTCTTCAAAACTGAGTGTATTCCTTTTTTTCTTAATCTTGTTCTGATAAAGGAATTTACTAGGAATAAGCTTCTTTAGAGGACAACTATGTGCTAAGCAGATTTTTAGCACAGTAATGCAGGGATAGAGAGTTTCAAAACCAAAGCACTATAAAATTTCAGCAGAAGATCACACCCCAACAATGTTAAATATATGAAATCATATAATAATTAATCTGAAAGACACCTATTATCTTAAAATTTTCAGTTAAAAAAAGAATGAAAGGACTGTGAGGTTATTCAAATGAAGCAGTAGAATGAATCTCTATAGATATTCTGTTGCATGTTAGAAGCATTTACAGACTGCAGTTTAACCCTCCAACTTGTCTGAACATACTTTCATAGTCTTTTAGTCATGTTCTCAATTAAACATTGGTGTGGGAAGTTTCTGTAGCCAGGGATGAAAGCTGAACAGCTGTCTTGCTAGAGCTAACTGCTGATCTCTGCACGTAAAAGGTGAATCACTTAACTTTATGTTCTATAAAGACATCATAACTTGTATGAACTCCTTTGTTTTGGAAGATATGCAGACACTGATTTAGCTATGAATGTAGTTTTCCTGCTTATGTTACTGCTAGATGTAATCCTTGTTAAATCCATACCTAGGAACTTGTATAGATTTCTGCTTTTGGCATGTTATGTTTATCCTATGTCTTATTTTGGTTAGCCAGTCCGGAATTAGCTTCTTGCCATTTCTTCGCTGTTTCTAATATATACTTCTAGCATAGCCTTCATACTAACAGTGATTAGTATTACAGGGAAATGTATCTAGTTGAACTGAACTGTAAAGTCTAAGCAACGTATGTATGAGAAGGAAACACAACCTTCCAACTTTGATCTCCTAGCCAACTATATCCATTTGCTCTCTTCCACTGGCATTGTTGTTATACTTGTCCAAATTGGACTTCACGCTCCTGGTTAGGATCTTGTTGTTCATGTGTTTGTAAAGTTAAGCATATATTTATGATGCACTTTAAATCATGAAAAAGAAGGACAAAATATAAATATGATAGTCTGCTAATCAGTCAATGCTTTAGTGCTAATTCCTGGTCCCCAGCAAAGTCCAAATAAAGGGATGGATGCACAGGAGCTATGGAAAGGCTGACCGTGCAGGATTCCATTCCTGTCTGATGGTGGGGTATGAAACCTGAGCACAACCACTTCTGGCTCTATGGGCTGTAGCAGTCTCTGTACCCAATTGACCCATCACCACAAACAAAAGCAATAGATGTTATAGCTAATGAGTGGCAGAACCATTTGCGTTATCAGACTCCTATGCACTGCAACTCACAAGCCAAGAAGTTTGTGGGTATTTGTGGTGAAGTGGCTCCTGGTGAGCACTTTCATATGGCTTGTAAAGGATGTGGCTTCCCTCTTCACAGCTTCCCTACTTGCTAGCTATGCAGCAGAATCCTGTGCTTTGGTCTTTTTGCACCTGCTAAAGATAGAAAGGGAACAGGATTTGGATTCTGTTGCTAATTTGTCTGCTTTCAATTTCTAACTGAAAAATTAACCTGAAATTACCTTCTAACCACTTCTTGCACACCTTGGATATCAGATGCACTCTCTTTGAGAAGCAGTGTGAATACTGTCAAAGCTAGAGATATAGTTTGGGAGCTGGGGCTCTGGTTAAGGCTTATAAAGGGAGATTTTTTTTTATTATTATTATTTTTAATCTTGTATGTTTTTGCTACTCCATTATTGGCAAGCCAGTTAGTATTGATGACTGGGAACAAATATCCACTCTCCCTACAGTCAGCTGAAGGTTTTATAAACTGTTCAGACCCCATATAGATGAATCTGTTACTGTTTGACTGAATAGTTATCTTAGTACAATTCAAGGTCAATATGAGACCCTAAGCTGTACATTGGTAGGGGAGAGTCACCAATCTGTTGGAATTTCAGTGCAGACACATTTAGATTTTATAAAAGCAAACAGCTTATGTCAGATTTTCATTCCTGGACTGCCAAGTCAGACTGTGCCAGATTCTATAAAGCAGATAGCTCAGCTCTGGTTTTCATTCCTGAACTGAGACTCAGATTTTGATGCACATACCATGCAAGTGAATACACATGAAAAAATGATAATAGTTATTTAATTAGAGGGGTAAGGGAGTGCTGAACTTTCTTTTTCTTTTTTTGTTTTGTTTTAAAGAATAGTAGTTGTCTTTTAATTGTACTTACAACTGCTTTGGATCACATATTTTAATTTGGCTAAGTAAAATACCTGCAATGAACCTCAGATCCCACACTAATCTTTTTTTTTAATATTTGTTTTTTGCTATTACCTAAAATAAAACACAACATCAGAGTGTAGTGGATAGAGCAGGAACTAAGTGGTTTGAACAATGACCTGCTCTATGCCCTAGAAAAATAATTGCTTCACTTACTCAGGGATTGGGAATATTTTCCAGTGGCAGGTTAGAATTACTCATCTCAAGTCTAATGAGGGCCAGTTTTAGGACCTGGCTACCACTGCCACTGCTGCTTCACTCTACTGCCTTTTCTTCCCCATGGCATGAAATGGATTAAGTACCCAGGGAGCTAGCCACAACACAGCACAGGCAAAGCCCCCTGGCTGCTGAATGCTGCCTGTGGGCTGGATCTGACCTATGGCTCATAGGTTAGTTCATGGACAGCAACCTATTAGTGCACTGAGATCAGTGAACCATGCGCTGGAAGGGACCTCCACAGGTCCTCTAGTCCAACCTCCTGCCTGAGATATGTACATTGGACAGACAGTATCATTTAATAATTAGAGCCCTGGCAAGACTCTAGCTGGATTCCAGCTCTAGCACTGATCTTTAGTTTCCCTTCCCATTCATTTTAAGATGCAAAGGACAGTCTTGATACTCATGTTTGGTATGATGCCTAGTATTATATGGTCTCATAGTGGCTGGGCCTTTTAGTTCTACTATAACACAAAAAATAAACTGTAAGAATCCTGGAATGAAGCACACACACAAATGTAAGGCAGGAATAGCTTGTTTGGTAAAATATATCTTTAGTTGAGTCTATATATAAAGGGCTTAGTCTGTCTGTCTGTGTGTCTGTCTGTATGCCTGTCTGTCCATAACACTTATGGCCAAGTGTGCATACACTGCTGAGAGGGTGGGTGGCAATTGGCTGTGCAGGCCAAAGTTTGAGCCACTGCCAGGGAAGTTTGTGGTGGCAGCAAACATGCCCTGGCTGCTGAGCAGTGGGGTTCCCCATGCCTCCCTGCCTGAGGGCAAAGGGAGGGTGTCATGGTGGTGGCACCCCTCTGCTGCTGACCCCAACATCCCCAAGAACAGCTGGCAGGGAGGGGGAGAGGTAAGAGGTGAGGAGAAAGGAGGCAGGTGGATGTGGGCCAGGTGGAGCGGGCCAGACAGTTGCAGAGCGGGGCGGAAAAGGGGGTGGCACAGGGCCGGACATGGAGCGGTGAGGGGGGTGGGGAATGGATGCAGAGCGGCAGGGGAAGTGCAGGGGCAGGGGGTGGAGTGGGGCTAGACACGGAGCAGTGACAGTGAGGGGTGGAGCAGGGCTTGACATGGAGCAGCAGTGTGGGTGGTGCGGGAGGCGAAGGTGTGGGGTGGTGGATGGCACTGCTCCATCCCCCCCCCTCCCTTCCCCTCCCCTCCTCCCTGTCATTCTTGTTGGACAATTTGCTAGTATTTTCATAGAAATGGGATTTGAGATGTCATCCATGGCTGACTTAGTACCATGTTGGGGGGGTTAAACTCCCCAGGGAAGAGGCAGACCTGGGTTTTTTACTTACTTCCATGGCAACATTCAAGGGAAAATTTCTACTCTATGAGTTATAGGGAGGTCATTGTCAAAATGTTTGTCATGTACATATCTATCGCATCTAATTTATTAGGATTTGTAAAGTACCTGTCACCATGTTATCATGGGCTTCATCCAAGACTCACTGAAGTTGACTGGAACCTTTCCAGTGATTCCAGTGAGCCTCAGATAAAGTCCTTGATGCTACTTTTGGTAGAATCTGGTGTGTAACAGAGTAGGGACATGGACGTGTCAGATTCTGAGCTCCGCATTGTTCTCTGTTGTGTTTCAACCTCCCTTTTGTATCTTTCATTGTGGCCTTCAAGTTCTACTATAGTTTCCCTGATGATTAGAATGCTCCTTTTTTGCTAGAGACATGGCACACAGGAAAATGACTGTGAACAAAAAGGCTTTGATGTGCTCTCCCCTACTTGAACAAGGAGGCTTCTGCTGATGAGGTCATTGATTTCCCTCCCCCCCCATTCTATATGGAAACTTTTCATGGAGAAAAGAATGGACACATAGTAAAGAATAGAAACAGGCAATTATCATCTGTGAGACAGCAAGGCTACTGTGAAAGCAAAGAAAAATGTCTCCTGTCTCCTCTAAGGATGGTGAAGTGACTTGAAAAATGAAGGGAAATCAGGCAAAAGGTGTGAGGGAGGGAGGAGTTGTTCAGGACCCTGTTTCCTTAAAATGTACTTTGTTCAGAGTAATTTATGGCTGTGATTTAAGAAACTCTTTGTAAAGACGGTTGTGGCAGGAAGGCAAACAACATTTTACCTAGACACCAGAAGACTTAGGGAACATGATGCAACTGAGGGCTCAGAGAAGCTGGATGATCTTGGTAGCCATGCTGCTCAGGCAGCATGCCAGGAGACTCAAAACTAAAAAAGTAACATGCTCATCTAATGTGAACCACTGAAAAAACATGTTCATCCATCCTAGATCAGAGCTTTTTCTTCTGCTCTCCTATTCTCCACAAGTGTAACATACAGATTTTTACAAGGTGTCCTCAAGGTCATTGACTATGGATTGCTTTGGCCTAATCAACACATAAAGGGCCTTAGAAGGACATGGATCCAGGATCTTGGTGCACTCTACCTAATTCTTGCAATAGAATATTTTTATGTGCATGACCTTTTATTGGGATACACAGATGAAAGATGGTAAGATTGGAAAGGCTGCTGGCACCATAGGCACATACCTATCAACCAGTTACACTGACTAGTTATGACAGGTACCCAACTACTGCTCTCTTCACCTTGTCTCTCCAGGGAGATGCTTAGAGTCAAAGAGTCTTACCAATTCTTACCACCTGGAGTTGCAACTGGATTCTGCCTTGTCTCCTTTTAGAGGCAAAGAGGAAGAGTGTTTTTCAAACAAAAATCTCCACAAAAGCCTTCAAAATTAGAGGGGAGATGGATGCTAGCTGAGCAAATACTGAACTGGGGCAACTCATGAATATGAGGGGACAAATGAGCCGGTATGGGAGCAGTCTTCCTGGTACAAAAGGCCAATGGTGAGTTGTAACTAGGTTTGGATGTGCAGCTTCCTCTGTCTAGAGGGTGTCCCATGTAAGATTAGACATGGAAGATAACCTGGCTCTGAGGAGCTGCTGAGGCGTTATGGTAGTAATGAAAGGGAGGGTAGAGGAGAGATGGGGTAGGTGACAAGGAAGAGGCAGGATTAAGGATGTGGTGTGTTCTCACCATCTCCCTGCTCAGGAAGAGGACATTGAGAACTGTCTGGCTCACTTCAGGAGCCTGTTGATGGTTATTTGGATATTCCAGGGGCTTTGGGTGGATTCTGGAAACTGACAGCAGCACCATCTTTTTCATTAGTCTGAGCATGCCCCAAGGGAGTTTGAACCTGTATCTCCTGCTTCCCAAAGTGCTTTAACCACCAGCCCACAGGTTAAGCATTATGCAGACTCCTTTCCGGCTGCCTTCTTGAAGCTGAGCTGCTTCTCCCAGGTAGGGCAGCATCTATTTCACCAAGTCATACACCTTTTAGCTTGTTCTTTTCCTCCTGGCCCTAAGGACCAGGAAGTCCTTTGCTGTCCAAGACTGCATCCAGACAAGTGCAGCTGTGTGGTATGTGGCACCATAGATGGGTCTATGGTGCCACATACCTCACATTCAGGTGTTTCCCGTGCTGCTACCTTGTAGCAGGAGGGTGGGGGAGGGAGGGTTGACCCCAGGAGATCCCGGGGTCAAAAAAATGGTTGCAGAAAAAAAGCAGGGTGGAGCATGTGGAGACAGTGCGTGCCACTCAAAAGTGGAGCCTGATTGGCTGGAGCTATACTCTGGCTGTGGGCCAGGCTCCCAGCTTTAGGAGCAATGTGGCTGCAGCTTCCCCAGCCCCCAGGACCCCAGGTAAGTCTGCTGGGGCACAGTTGCTAGCCCCAGCCTCCCCTACCCCACCCAGGGTAACCTGCCATGTACCAAAGGGTGCATGGCATGGGCATTCCCTGTGGGGGCGTAAGGTGTGCCACTGCTAGTTGTCCCTGGGGAACGAAATGACTTCACTTGTCTGGATGCAGACCAAGAGGCCAGCTGCCAAAGGAAAGCTGGAGAGGGGTTTGGATAATGCCTAATGTTTGGCCTGGTAGTTAAAACACTTTGTTAGGAGAGCAAAAGATGTCGATTCAAGTCCTCTCTCAGCGAGAGGGATCCAATACAGAGGTCACCAACCTTTTGCTGTGGCCAGAGCTTGCAACCCTGCCATGCCTGCAGGCTGAGTCTCCACACCCCCTCCACTTCCAAGTGGAATGGCTAGTCACCTGCAGCCATCCTCCTCCCTACAAATAACCAGTCCCTCCGCAGCAAGGAAAGAAAGAGCAAATCAGTGAAGCAACAGGCTCTACACCAGAGTGTAGTGCAGTGGAAGTAAAGGGCAGCACCATGCAGCTCTGGCAAATGTTTTACTGAAGTCATTTGAGTTGCCAGCTGATGCATGCAAGCTAATAAGTATGTTTTGCATTTCATGAGTTGCATATTCCTTACTAATTAAAAAGAAAATACAAACATTAAGGAAAACAAAAGCCAAAACAAGCCCTAATTTTGATGGGGATCTGATGGCAAGAATTTTATCATTTGGAGCTAACAGATTAGCCTTTTTATGTAGTGTAACAATTTCATAGCTTATAAGAAACGGTAATTTTTTTTTAATAGCCAGGAGCATGGAAATTCACCCTTTTCTTGACTTTGGGGGTCTGCCTGTAATGAGGCCTAAGGGGGAAGCTGTGAATTACATACCTGCTCAGACTTTAGCCTCGAAAAGGAAAAAACAAACTCAAGGAGGCATATTTAGCAATACTTCCAACTTCTTCATGTTCAGTATAACACTGGTTTGGAGCTTTACTATGGATCAGTCTG
>NW_017728992.1:147100375-147102325 GCF_001723915.1 Gavialis gangeticus
GAATTTGTGATCCACAATAACATACGTAGTTAACTGGGTCAGACTGATCCATAGTAAAGCTCCAAACCAGTGTTATACTGAACATGAAGAAGTTGGAAGTATTGCTAAATATGCCTCCTTGAGTTTGTTTTTTCCTTTTCGAGGCTAAAGTCTGACTTTCCAGAAACCCTCTCCATAGGGAGTACAGCCATTTGTCTCCCGCCACCAAACCCAGAGTGGAAATAAAAGTAGCTCTCAATCATAATGAAAAAAGTAGCAGCACCCTAATTTCCATGAAAGGGAGATGAGTTATGCTTGCCAGATACCAACTGCTGCTTCAGCTTGAGCTGTCTTCTCAGAGAATCACCAAGCAGCAATCATATGGCAGAGCTTACGCTATGCCAGTATTCATATTCAGTGTGGGGGTTTTTTTCAGTCTGGACAAAGAATTTGACAAATTCTTATTAACAGTCAGAGTTTCAATAAAATAAAATTTAAACAAAAATCCTTTAGCAAAAAAGATTCCTTTTAAGCCCTCATTTGACTGTCAAGTAGCCTGCCTGCCTGCCTTAACTTCGGTGGGACCAACCTTTTTGGTAGGCATGCCACAAATTAGACACAGGACCTCCCCAAGTGTCCCGCTGATCTCCCTGCCCCAGGCAATTTGTTGCTTTGCTTTCTACTCCCAGCCCTGTGCTGCCTGATCTGCTGCTCTGCCTTTTCCTTTCTGCTCTGTCCTGCCTGCCCCATCCCTGATCTGCTACTCTCACACGCAGAGGCTGTCTGTGCCATTTGTGACACATGTGCCACATGTTGGCCACCCCTGCCGTACTGAATTTCATAGATTTAACCATTCAGAGCTAGGGCAAGCTGTTTGCCTACGGCCGTGGTTCCCAACCTTTTTAGACTTGAGACACCACTCATCAGACGCAAGGTATCCACTGGGGGAAAATGCCAGCTCTTATTTTCACACATTTTTGATGACACAAAAATGAGAGAGCAATTCTTTTGTTGCAAAAACCTCAGAGAGACCCCCAACAGGTCAGGCTGTTTTTAATACAGTAGATTCCTATTTGAAATCACTGGATTTATCTTGTGAATCACGCTTGCACACCTAACACTGCTAGTACTGCCCCCATACCGCGGTTGAGAATCATTGCCCTAAGAAAGCAAAGATTTCCCATTTCCACCTTCCTCTTTGCCCAACCTAAAGGAATGGCTTTCTTCCACTGGAAGTACTTGTTACATCTCACCGAGGAAGTTGGTTTTAAATACAGTGACCCCTTTTCAGAATGAATAATCAAGTCTGTAATCAGGAGGTACAGAATCTAATTATGAGAGGGCCCCCCTCCCACTGCTTCAGGAAGGAAACTAGTGGCTGGGGGGTCAGGTGTCCCCCTTGCCCTTAACTCCCCACCTTTTCCCCCCTGCAGCCTTTCTGCCCCTGCTACCACCTGCAACCCCCCACCCAGCTCCCCACAGCCTCTGCCCACCGCCCTCCTCGGGGTCACACCATGCTAGGTCTCTGTTCCCTCCCCAGGGCAGCGCCTGGAGGCTCAGCCTTTGCCAGGCGGGGCAGCAGCCATGTCCCCCTGATTGCCTGGGCAGGAGACAGGTCCAGGTGCCCCCTGCTTGGGAGGGAGCCCACCCGGCTGTGCCTGGAAAGGGAGCGGGGCAGAAGCTGGGGAGGGCAAAGGGGGGGAAGGGCAGGAGGATGCTGCGGGCTGACCTCAGAGCTGCCTGCCCCCCGCGCTCTGCGTGTGAATTTAAGACGGGGGGGGATGTCCTGTCTTAGATTTGAGTAACTCGTGTGTTTTCTGCAGGTATAGACACACTGGGCGCTTCCCCAGCAGCGGGGGGCGGCTTGAGGCTGAAGCCCACACCAAGGTAACTCGGAGCCGGCGGAAAGCGGGTGCGGGGGGGGCGGGGGTGAAGGAAGGGGCGCGGGTCCCGGGAGCTCGCGCGCAGCAG
>NW_017728992.1:147102665-147118025 GCF_001723915.1 Gavialis gangeticus
CGGCCCCCGCCCCCCCCCGCCGGCGGGAGCCACAAAAGAGCGGGAGGCGCCGGCGCCGCCGCTCGCAGCAGCCGCATCCCGAGGCCATGTCGCACCCGCCCTGCCCCTGGGGCTACGAGAAGCACAACGGTGAGCGGGGCGGCGGGCGGGGGTCCCCGCTTGTGCCAGGGGCAGCCCGGGCTCCCTGGCTGGCTGGGCTCGGGGGACGTGGAGTCTCCCCCTGACCTGCAGGCGTGGGTGCTTGAGGCAGCACGCCTCAGCGGTCCGAAATGCTTTGGGGCTGAGTGCCAGCAAACCTGCAGTCTGGATGTTGGTGTGCCGGGGCGGTAGGAGCACCAAATGGCCCAATGCTTGTGGTAGCGCAGCCCCTTTGCCACCAGGCACCCTGAGGGGTGCGTGCAGCCCCTGCCAGCCGTGGAGCCTGGGGCGCTTCCCGGCTGCCTGCCACGCTTGGCCCTGGCTCTGGGGGGTTATAGATCAGGGTCAGCTGGCAGGGTGAAGGCCAGGGGGCAAGTGGCAGAGGAATAAGGTGCAGGGGTCAGGCTACACATCTGTTGGGGCCAGATTTAAGACAGCCCTCCAGTAACTAGATTCTATACATGGAAAGTTAGAGCGAATTATAAAATTATAATATGTCCTAACGACCCATGTATAGAATCTGCCTCTTTTTGGGGTGGTCATCTTGTGTTCAAAGCCATCTTGGATTTGGGTACCTACGGTATTAATTGGAAAAATAAATCATCATTATCAGTGCATACTGTTCTATCCAGTAATGTAACATAGAAGATAGATGAGAACGGAAAATCACAGTAGTAGCCCCAGTAGCAGTAGCAGTAGGCATCTGTCTCGCAGGACAATAGAATTATGATGCTGCTTATTATAATCCTCGCTTGAAAGATGAAGCAAAGCCAGAGTGACTTCTCCAGGGTGCAAGAGCCTGGACAGTGTATATGGAGATGCTGAGCTGTCCACACACCAGTATCCGCCTTGCTGGTTTAATCCAAAGGAAAGGCAGGTGCCAGTTTGGCTGCAAGGGCTGCTGAAACAAAGGAGATAATCTAGTTGCCCATCTACTGAAGGTAGATTAATGGTAGCAGGTGAACTCCACGTGATCTGCATTAACACCAGTACAGTATTTCTAATTCCCTGACAGTGAGGCTTTGGTGTGTCCTTATTGTTTCTGGGACATTTGTACAGGAACAACACGGCTTGGTACACTTTCCTTCCAAAGAGCTTTGGAGAGCTCTTCAATTGCTTATGTATCTCCATATCCTACCTTGTTTAATTCTAAAATTCCAGTCAGCCAGTAACTCCAGCTCTGTCTCACCAAGTTTGTGGAAACGTACAAATGGTTGCCAGCATCATATGTTATCCCCACTCCTTTGTACCTGCAATGAGATAACTTTTGTTTCAGCCAACTGTGATAAATTTGCAAATATGTCTGATGTCCTCTGTTGAATTAATCTGGACTGCTGACATATTTTAACTAGCAACATTTCTTCTACCTGAATACAAAAGACCTAAATACAGAATACAAGAAAGATTTAGGGGGCAAGGGAATAGGGTACTACCATCTCTGAAAAACCAGTGATTGAGATTTGAGAAGGCATTGTTCGGTAATTTGCTACAGAGCTAGATATGCACATAACTTTTTTTATTTCAGTTTACATGGGTTGTAGGTATGATGACATTGTCTGGCACTACCAACTTACTTAATTTCATGTATAGAAATCTCTGGTGGAAAAAGCTGAGAATAAAATAGTGCCTGAAAAAGCTTCTTCAGAAGAGTCTAGCAATGGTGGAGAGGTGCAGTGTGGGTTGACCCCAAAAGGATTCGGGCTGGGAGTCCCAGCCCAATCTCAGCCCTTATTCAGTGCTGTTTACATAGCACACATGCCAGTGGGATTGTCAGCTGGCTGGCATACAAAAATAAAGTTTTAGGTTGGGCAGCATCCTTCCCAGACTTATTCAGGAGAGTCCCCTGGCCAGGAAGATGTGTAGTTTGGGGTGACCCGAAGTGGGTTTTGCCTTGTGATCCCAGCCCAAAATAAGATCAATATTTGGTGCAGTGTACTTGACATATGGCAGGCTGGCACTCAAAAACAAGCAGCATGTCAAGCAGGGGCCTGCCCTTGCCTCTCCAGGAGAGTCCCCAGGTGGTGGAGAGGTATGGTTTGGGATGACCCAAAAAGGATTTTGCCTGATAACCCCAGCCCAAATTCAGATCCTTATTCAGGTCCTTTGTAGGAACATATATAGTACACAAATCTGGGGTGATGTCATTTGGCAGACTGGCATGCCAAAACCAAGTTTTGGGTCAAAGCAGTGCCCTACCTAGACTTCTTTGGGAGAGTCCCCTGATGGTAGGGATATGTGTTTTGGGGTGACCTGAAAAGGATTTAAACCCTTAATCCCAGCCCAAACAGCTCTTTATTTGGGGCAACGTAGATGGCACACAGACCCTCTGGACCCTATCAGTAGGCAGGCTTGTATGCAAAAACTGAGGTTCAGGCTGAGCAGGGACCTGCCCAGGCTTCTTTGGGAGAGTCCCCCAATGGCAGAGATGTGTGGCTTGTGAGGTGACCCAAAAAGGTTTTCCGCCCATAATCCTATCCTAAACACATGTCCTTATTTTGGAGCAATATACATAGCACACAGGCTGGCACTTGAAAACTGAGCTTAAGGTTAGTCAGGGGCCTTCTTAGGCTTCGACAGGAGAGTCTCCCAGTGGTAGAGATGAGTGGTTTGGGATGACTCGAAAGGGATTTTTGCCTGATTTAATCCAAGATCACTCTCATTTTATAATTTGGGGCAATGTACACAGAGGCCTCGGGGCCTGTAAGTAGGCAGGCTGGCATGCAAAAATTGAGGTTTGGGTTGGGCAGGGGCCTGCCCAACCCTTTCTTCAGGAGAGTCCTTCAGTGACACAGGCGTGTGGTTTGGAGTGACCTGGAAAGGATTTCCCCTCATAATCCCAACCCAGACACAGCTCCTTATTCAGTGCCATGTACATAGGACACGGGCCTGGGGTGCCATATTCTGGTAGGCTGGCATGCAAAACAAGGCACGCTGGGACCTAGTCAGACTTCTTCAGGATTGTCCCCCCAGGCATGAAGACAGGATTGTCCCCTGGACACATGATTTATGGTGACCCATAGTTAGTTTTGCCCCATAATCACAGCCCAAACACAGCTCCTTATTTGGGGCCATGTACATTACACACAGGTCTGTGGGGCTGTCAGTTGCCAGGCTGGTGCATGAAAACTGAGCTTTGGGTCAGAAGAAGCCCTGCCCAGGCTTCTTCAGTAGAGTCTCCCAGTGGCAGAGACATGTGGTTTGGGGTAACCCGAAAAGGATTCTGCTCCATAATCCCAACCTAATCTCAGCTCTTTATTCAGGGCTATGTACTTGATACCTAAAACTATTTTACATTTTTATTAGTAAATGTACATTTCTGATGAAATTCTAATGCCTTAGCGTGTCTAATTCATTGCTAACAACCTTTAAGTGTATAAAGATTAGCTTTGAATAAGGAACCAAGAACTGGGAGCCAGGAATAAGGAGCTGGGAATAAGGAACCAACTTCAGCCTCATTCAGAGCTCTATAGCAGCAATTCCCAAATTGTGGGTGACAACCCCAAATGGGGTTGCAGCATCAGCAGATGGGGTTATGGGGGCTATGCTGAGGAAATAGGGTCGTGTGAGGAAATGGGGTCATGCTGAGAACAAGTTTGGGAAGCACTGCTCTACAGACTTATTTCAAACCTTTGTTAAAGCTTGCTCATGGCATGTTTCCACGTCTGGTGAAAAGGGCACAGCCTTAGAGAACATTTATCTTAAGTAATGCATCTGGGAGCCAAAGAGGCAAGTCATATTTAATGGATGAAAGACTGGGTCTTGTAAAAACAGTGGATTGGAAGGACTTTGTGTGGTGGATCACTGCTTTAGCATGATCTTTCAGTACAGTGCTTAGGCAAAAAGGCTGTTGCAAACTTGGGCTGCATGAAAAAGCCAGTGTGGAGGAGAGATGGGGATCTGATAGCCCCCCATGTGGCTACATTCTCTTAAATGCGGAACTATAAGCATTGGTACAGCACTGGTAAGATTGCTACTGGAATACTGCACTCCAGTCTGGTGTTCCCCATGAAGAAGGATGTGTGGGTACTGGAAAGACCTCAGCAGACAGCCACAAGGCTGATCTGGGGGCTGGATAACAAGCTTTACTGTGTGAGTTTTAAGAAGCTCAACTTATTCAGTTTATAGAAGACGAGAATGATGGGTGTCAATTGCTACATATAGGTAGTGACACACAAAAAAGAAACCTGATGACAGGGGACTCTTCACCATTGCCAAAAGAGATGGAACAAAGTCTGGTGGCTGGAAGTCAGTCATTTAAATTCAGCCTCCAAATAAAACAGAATTTCCTGGCCGTGGGAGGAAATAACCACTGGATTAGCTTGCTAGGGGAAGTGGTGGGTATACCATTGCTCAGAATCTTGCACATGAGATGAGAGATGCTTTTTAAAGTTCATGTTTTAATCTAGCTTCTGAGATAAAATCTGGGGTGGGGCTGGGGATAGTGGAGGCAGAACATTTGCAGTTGTCCTATATAGCCTTGTAATCTGTGACTCCAGTCAAATTCATTATTGTGGAATGCAAGGAGAATAAGAGATCTTGCATTGCCCTCAACAGTCTCATTACACTTATAGCTCTGCATTTAAGAGAATGTACCTGAAACACACACCTCCAGGGCCTCATCTGGCTGCACAGGTCAGGGAGGATTTTCCCCTCCCCACCCCCCAGTGTAATATTTGCTAGATTTAATCTGAGTTTGGGGATTTTGATAGGTTTAGGATTTGTCTTTCTTTTCTCCTCTTTCCCCCCTCCTTCCCCCCAGATTGGACTTAGTTGAAGATGGGACATTGGATGAGGCAGGCCATTATTCTGAGGAAATAAAATCTTAGATGTGTGAGTGGCATGTCTTATGTATGCAGTCACATTAATTACCAGACATGGAGTCGAGAAGGAATTTTCTTGCAGAGTAGATTGGCAGAGGCATCTGCATTTATCATCTTTTCTTCTATGCAGCATGGGGCATAGTTTCTGTGCTAATATCATTTGGGCATATTCAACCTAATTGGTCCTTTATCATTGCAGGGGTCTTGGGTATTGATGGCATCCTTGGTCTTTCTTTTTCTCTGCCTGTGACAATCATCTCATTTGAAGAGTGAAATGCTTTAGTTCATGGTTGTCACATTCATCTGCCCCCATAGGCTGGATGAGTGACATGGGGCTGGTCTGCAGGCTGCATCTGGCCTATGAACCTCCTCCCCCTTCCCCTCCTCTCCCACAATATACCTGATTTGGTGGCTGCTTCAGCCAATCTGGGACTTGTGCTGCATGTGGTGTAGATCTGGCCTGCTGACTGGCTCCATGCCATGGGTGCATGTTGTGCCCCATGTGGTCAGACTTAGGGGCAGCACTGGGTGCCAGATGGTGAGGTTTCGCAGGCTGGATCCAGCCCACGGGTCATATGTTCGACACTTGCTTTAGTTTAACTAAAGTCTTTGGGTTTATATCTGTTGAAATGTAATGACTTGTGATATACTGGAGGCTAAACTAGATCGGGGCAGCCAACTTGTGGCCTCTATGTATGGCATGTGTCAGAGGGGCAACACAGCATTAGACAGGGCAGAAAGCAGAGCAGGAGATTGGTCAGGGGTATAGGGCAGGGAACAGAAAGAAGGGCAGGAGAAGGGGATTGACACTTGGGGAGGGTATAGGGCTAATTTATGGCATGCCTGCCAAAAAAGGTTGGCACCCCACTGGACTAGATAATTTAATGGTCCTTTCTGCAATGAAATCCTGGTAAGTCATGAAATACAGGCATCCAAGTGACCAGCAGTCCACTTGCTAATAAGAGTTACTGGTGTTCTTTAGCTAAGCATGACATTAATTTTCTATATTTTAAAACAGAAATTAAATTTATGCCTGGCTGGAAGACATTTTAATAACATTTCTCTTAATTTCTTCCTAGGACCTGATCGTTGGTATGAATATTACCCAAGTGCTAAAGGACACAGTCAATCGCCTATTGAAATCAATAGCAAAGAAGTCCATTATGATCACTCGCTACTGCCTTGGTTTGCTAGTTATGATCCTGGTGCAGCAAAGACCATTCTGAACAATGGAAGAACTTGCAAAGTTGTTTTTGATGACACTTTTGATAGATCAGGTTAGTATTTTTTAATGAGTTAACGTTTGAGTGCTTGGAAGACGAAACCTATTCTTTTATGCTAGTTCCTGCTTAACCGTCTCTGCATGAGCCCTGCTCAGACCAAAAGGCATATTGGGGGTAAGATGAGGGTTCTTTAAGATCCACATTCATGCTGCCTAATGGCCTCGATGCCAAACACCAAGAGCGGGGAGGTTGCAACTGCTCTACAGTCTCAGGTAGGGGGAGGAGCTGTACAGCAAACACAAAACGTTATCCTTGGGCTTGGAGGCAGGGAATTGAACTCTAGAGATGCAACAACCACACCGCTGTCCATGGTCACAGAGCTCAGATATTTTGGCTCTATGCAAGGGGGTGAATTTCACCCAGTGTGCTTTGATGGAATGCTTGAATAATTCTTGTGGTGTAATAATACTGATTTTTTTTTTCTTTCTTTTTTAAAATGAGAAGAATGCAAATCATTTAATACTTGATTTACTAAGATTCTCCAAAATATATCAATGATGTTTTTGCCGGGGAGGATGGCAGGATTAGACTTACAATATTTCTTGCTGAAAGAGACCCGAAGTACCAAAGGAAAGGGCTGAATAGTTTTAGTTGTAAATAATCTTCTTTTTAAAGCAAACATGACATTCAAAATCATCACTCTTGATAATTTATCTACTCACCTGGAGTAGTTACAAGAATATGCACTAGCTTGTACGTCATTGTGGTTCTAAACCTAAGAATGGACTCGTTTTGAAACCAGTATAATTATATGTGTAAGCATTTAGCTTTTCTTGACTTGATCACTCTGACATCTCAGTGGTTGTGTTGGCCAGACTTCGTGGAAGATGCACTGAAAAGAAGCTCTAAAATTGCTTCACTACTTACTGAAAAACTTTAACTGAATATTACAGCACTGTTTCAACTCTAGGAAGTAAAATGATTCAAAACTTGCTTTCATCTTTACAAAGTTTGTATATTCCTAAAAATAGAATAGCAACAGCCAAAATTTCAATAAAAACGTATTGAAATTTCAATTTCAATAACCCTGTTACTGAAACCTTGGCATAACCCTGTTAAACCAAGACATTGTAAGAATCTTTGGAAGGGATATAATATATTTGAATCCAGTACTGCACTCACTCACTATATTGTGAGTGTAACATATGTAGAATTATTCCATTGGATTGTAATATATGAAATGGTAAGCTAAGGAAAGGTAAAACATAACTTTTCTAACTTTAATTGAACCAGCTTTTTTGTGCTTAATATAGAGTATATATTATGCAGCTAAAATTAACAGTATTGCAGCATTATTAGTAGGGATCACTGTAATTTAGCACAAAAGATTTTTGCTAATAGATTTAATGATCTTACATATTTAATGTATGTATGCATCTTTAATTTTGATTGTGGTTATTTGGATTTGTTCTCATGAACCCACCAATTGTCAAAGTGCACAGGCTGTATTATCTAATAAAATAAGATGCAGCAACACAAAAAGCAGAGTAGTTGCTGGATTTCATTTCTTTCTCTGACAAGAAGAAAAATTAATCTATTTCATGGAGATCACTTTGCTTTTATTCCTAATCTGTGATCTTTTTCTGAATTTGATTAATTTTGTTTTGGTGCAAATGCAACTCCATTCTTGATGAGCTATACCAGCTACTTAACTTGTTCATCAGTGTTGTCTTATTGTTTGTTTTCTTCTGCTCTGCCATCCAATTTTCTTTTTTTAATCTAACTGCTCCGGCCGGTCATCTTACTTTTAGACTGTAAACTAAAGTCAACACAATTTCAAATAAAACAGGGCTCTAATTCTTGATTGCAGTCCAAAGACACTGCTGTCAAACAAATAAATTAAAAAAAGAGTTATTGAGTGTAATATAGAATGCCCAGCCTCAAGCAGTGCATGGCATCAATGTTACATTGTGGCCATAAGTTTTCAATTGTCTGAATTTTTTTCAGATGAACTACTCCAAGTGTTTGGCTCAGATTTCAGAGATGAAAAGTGACTAACTAAAAAAAGTAGGCGTCTCCCTCTATATAAAAGCAGAAAACATTCAGTGTGTTCTACCCTGTCTCTCTTGTCATGCCTTTATTTGCAGGGATAGTTTGTTTGCTGTTCCCTCAGGGTTATAGTAAGAAGAGAAAAATATATCGGATTGGCACCGATTAAAAGAAAAATTGACATCAGCAGTTGGCCTTTTTTGGCCAGTGTAGCTGATAATGTCACTGATTTAAATGCTGCATGCATGCATATAGCCAGGAATGCGGCCTGGCAGCTTGGAGAACAGCCTCCTGCCAGGAAGTCTGGGGGAGGGAAGAGACAGAGGGTAGGGGGGGCGCAGGGCTGGGGGCAAGAAGGAGCTGTGGATGACTTGTCCAAGGGGTGGGAAGGAAGGGCGGCTCCCAGCCGCTGCGTGCACCCCTAGGGGAGGTATGGGGAGCATATGCCTTGCTGCCTGGATTTGTGTGTGGGGCGATGGTGAGCTTCCCACTGTGGGCTCAGGGCCGGAGGCTGCGCTGGCTTATTCCCAGCAGTGGGGGCTGCACTCGAGGCAGGGCAGGCAGCAGCAGCACTAGGAGGGGTGGCTGTGGCATGGTCTATGCCCACCCCAAAATTCCCTGTAACCCCCTTCCCAGCACTGCTGCCGCCTTCCCCGCTCCTGCCTGCCCTGTCTGGAGGGAGGAGTTTTAAGAGTAAACCAACCTAGTGGTAAGTCAGGCTTTCAGTCTTCATTACCTGAAATGTCTGGCTGAAGGTAGAGCCCTTAGTTGATGGTTGCCTTAGGGCTTCTTCCTGGGTGAAGAGAATGCCAGACAGCACACCAGTGATTTAAAACTATTAATACATACTTATCTGTGAACCAGACGGGGGGCCACTGGTCCCAAGGGTCTTCATGGAAAAAGAGTCTTACTATGACCTGGTGCTATTTATTTATTTATTTTTGGCTTTTCCATTTTGACCATTAATAACTCTGGAATGGATGGCTTTCATGGACCCAAATAGAGGACTGTCTCCCCTGACTGACTCAGTTGTGATAGACTATTGAGATACTGTGGACCAGTCTGGGAGAACAGTCTGGTGTGCCCTTAACAGGTAACTTGGGACAGGAGTTCTGTGACAACTTGGTTGAACATGTAGTCACAGTATCTCTCACTGATGGAGGCTTGACAGATCCAAGCCTCTGAACCACCAAAGTCTAAGAATGTGAGTTGGTGAGAAGGGGACAATGTGGTTGGTGGAATACCTACTGAAATGGATGACTGAGAATCAGCAGTGGCTCCTGCAGAAGATGGCTATCTAACAGCAACAGCTGGTTTGTTGGTAAAGTGTATAATAAGAGCAACCATAATACTTGGTTCAAGTGATTACTCTCCTGAAGCCTCAGTGTTCTGGGGAGATTCTACCTGTATAGATTCTGGGCCGTTGCCTAGTGATAGAAGTAATACTTATGAAAATAGCTTGTGGGAATGTTTTTTTCATTATTTGAACAAATGGCAACAGTAGTCTGTTGGCCATCTGAGCCCTGGGCCATCCTGGTAGCCCCATACCGAATGGGTAGCACAGCACAGGAGGGGGGGTACTACAAAGCAGCCTGCGATGCCCGAGGACTGCGACCTAACTTGAGTCAGGAAGAGATCTGGTACAAAAGTTCAATAGACTGGTCTAACCTATTAGAAACCAGTTAAATCTAATACTGCATCCATCCCTGTCTATCTTAGACTGGGTTTCACCATTTTAAATTGGTCTGTGTCAGGGGTGGGCAAAATACGGCCTGTGGGCAGGTTCTGGCCCACAAGACCATTCTACCTGACTAACGGGGCCCCTAAAAAAATTCAGAAAATTAAAACTTATCTGTCCTTGGTTCCTGTCAAAGATGACAGGAACCAAGGACAGTAGACCCAGGGGAAGCCCTGGAGAGCTCCTCCAACAGCAGGGCCTGCCTGGCCCCACCTCCCCAGCTGGAAGCCCCAGCAAGGGCTTCTGGCCTGGGACCATGTGGCTGCCCCAGCGTGGGAAACTAAGGTAAGGGCGGGGGGTGTGGGGAAGGACAGGGGACTAGCTGGTGCTGAGTGCAGGGGAAAAGCAGCCCCTCCCTTGCCCTGTACCTGGAGCTCCTTCCTGCTGCCGAAGTGTTTGCTGCTGCTGCCCAGTGCGTGAGCTCCAGGCGGGTGGCAGCAGCAGCCAATACTGCCTGGTGCGGCAAGCAGGGGGGCCACAGCTGCTGCTGCTATGGCACAGTCCTGATGGATGAGCCTGGAGCCGGCGCAGAGCCCAGGCTGGCAGCGGGGGTGGGTTACAAGCTGGTGCTGAGCACAGGGGAAAAGCACCCCCTTGCCTGCCCCACGAGGGCTGCAAGCAGCGGCAGCAGAGAGCTCTGGGCATGGTGAAGGGAAGGGGCCACTTTTCCCCTGCACTCAGCACCAGCTCCTTCTCTGCTGTTGAGCAGGGGCTTGGGGCTGCGCGCTGCCCCCCTGCTTGTACTGTGGGGCTGGGTGGGCACTGGGAGTGAGCAGGTGTGGGAGCAGGGCCTACACCCATGTCCCAGGGTCAGCATCAGCAGGGCCCAGAGTGGGGCCAGCTCCCCCCTCTCCCTGCTGGTGCAGCCCAGCTCCACAGACTCCTGCCAGCCTGTGCCCCGCTCTGAGCCCCACCAGTGCTAGCCCCGTGACGTTGGTCCCAAGTCATTGGGACATTGGTCCCAAGGGGGCAGGGTACCTGTCAAGGGGAGGGGCTACCCATGAAGCCCCTGACAGCTTGGCACAACTTGGTAAGCGGCCCTCCGCCCAAAATAATTGCCCACCCTTGGTCTATGTGTACTGAACTATTGTTCTATTACAGGTTTAGACCAGGTTCTGATCATTTATACCAGTTTGTATAATGTCTGTACCTAGCCTAGATGTCCTGCCAAACCAGGGAATGATGCCAGACTCAGTGGAGGTAATGGGTGTCATATCTGAATGTTCCAGCTGTGTTGGGGGGCAGAGAGCTAGACATAAGACCCTGAGCTGGGCATCTGACCAGCTGTGTAGAGTAAGTAGGGAGTTAATAGACTTGCTGCATTATTACTATGAACGCCAAAAAAAGTAAGTTTACCATCAGGAAAAAGACTCCTAGACAGAAAATGTCAGATCACAGCTTCTTACTCCATGACTCTATTGTTTAGAAGTCATTTTGTTAGTTCATACCATTCCCCTGTGGGCTACCTTGGTCAGCATCTTGAGCTGTCCTTGCTGACCTTGAGTTTACCAGGAAGTGAACAACTTTTGCCTTGTCCTCTGAGCACCACCTAAACTAAGTCTTAAGATTTAGGACCAGCAGCACCCTTTTCTCCCCCTCTCCTTGGTGGGCATCCATTTTTTTAAAGGATAGGAATGGATCTGGGTGGACATCTGGGGAAAGAAGCACATAAGAAAGTCAGCATACATTAGTGATACTTGGTTATATTATCAGATATTTGGAGGCAATCAAATTTGATGACCATTGCCATGGAGCCAGCTGATGTCTTCCACAGGGAAACAGTTCAACCAAACTCCAAAAGAGCTACTAAAGAGGTTGTTTTGCTTCCAGCTCCACTCTCTTAAGATCAACAGGGCTTTTTTGTTTTATCTGTAATATTGAAGATACCTCATTCATGCATAGGATTTTTTTCCATTCAAACTCCTCTGTGGGAGATAACCCTATGAGATGTCAGAGGAGTAGGCTTTGAAAACAGAACATTGTTTTACTACTGAAGTTCAGGAGGAAATTTAGAACCTTCTTAATTCCCAGGAGGTCCAGGAATAACCCAATAATGATGGAGTGCATCAAATTGTGTTTAGTCCTGGTGACTGAGTATTCCTGCTGCTTCTTGGTGTAGTCTCTGGTGTGTTGGCTAAGTAGCATGGGTCTTGTGTCCAGTGTGGCCAGCTAATTATTTACTTCATCAGATAAGACAATAAAAGGAAAACGCAGGTCTACCAAGTAAATCTCCCAGTGTTTCAAGAGGCTTAAGAGGGCTTGAGGCCAAACCAGAGCTAGAATTAGGACTTTATTCATCTGCCTCCCAATTAGCCAAGTCAACCCAAAAAAGAGAGAGCCTGTCTCCTGAGCAAGGAGCATAAGTGTACCAGGTTGTGAAAGTCTCTTCTCTGGTGGTGAATGTCTCTTCCCATTCTGGGAGAGCCAGGAAAGCATTTGAGAGGAACCTTGTCCACTTCCCTGAAAAAAGCATGAGGCCATATAGCAAGAACTACTGTAGCTGCATGTTAATGAAGAGTATCACTATCACTAGCAAAGCCCTAATATCACATGGGACCATCTGTTTATGTATTATGTATTGATTTAGGGGTGGTCTGTTTCGTTTCTAAGAAGGAGCTGTTTCACTGCTGAAATGGCCAGAAGCAGAAGGATGACAAAGAGGAGAGAAAGAAGAATGTGGTATGGTGAAATGTTCATGAAGAGGAGGAGTGAAGCCCAAGAGAGAAAGCTTAAAACTCTAAATGAATATTAACCCAAATCCCAAGGAACACTAAAGATTAAGGAGGAAACTGAGGCAGGGAATGACATGTAGGTCTTTATTGTTTTTAGTTAGATATGTCTATATCTTGTATTGCCTGAAGTAGAGTGAGTATTTTTATAGAAATCTTACTGAAAAGCCTGTGTAGTTTTCCTTCTACTACCATGTCTCTGGATTTCCCCCAAGGTGTAGTTTTAGGAGATGGTGTTGGTATTGTGTATTGGGAGAGGTCAGCATTGGTTGTGGGGGCTTGTGGCTCAGCATTGCTACTTCTGAGAAGGGTAACATCCGGGAAGAGTTCTAAATATGTCTCTGTTTCTGTTGTGCTCCCCCCCCCACCCCCACTGATGGGCAGAGGGGCACCACTGGCTCCACCACTTGCTCCTGAAGGCGAAAACCACAGTTTTAAATATATTGCAGTTTTTGCCTCCTGTCTGGCCAGCAGCAAGTGGCGGGGCCACTGGGGACCCCTTCACCAATCAGCAGCAGGAGGCATAAACAATGGCATATTTAAGAACATATTTCTCACCTCCCTACTGATCAAGGGCAAGTAGCAGAGGGGGAGGAGTGTGCAATGGGGAAATGGTAATATTAAAGGAGCCACCATGCAGCGTATTGAGGGCACAAATTTTTGTGGCCCCTATCTATACAACAGAAGGCAGCGCTCTGTAAAGATGCCAGAGCTAGCTGTACATGCAGTAGCTTCAGACCTAGAAGTTGGGTGGCTGTTCTTGTTCAGTGCTACACCTGGGCTAATTAATGCAGCCTTGCACTATGTAGATTCTGAAACAAGAGCCAGCACGTTCAGCCCCATCTCTGCATCACATTGTTTTGCACCATGCTGAAATAGTCTTAGAAAACAGCTATAGTAAATCTCATGCTGTTGGACACTCTCCAGAAGGATTCATTTGGATCCCAATACTGAATCAATTGCCTCCAGCTGCAGCAGAAGAATTTTTTAGGTTGGAGACTAGGTGAAACTTTTTGACTGTACAGGTGGTCAAGCATTGGAACCGGCTACCGAGAGAAGTTGTGGAATCTTCTTTCCTAGAAATTTTCAGGAACGGGTTAGACGGATACTTGACTCAGCTGGTTTAGTCAAGGATGACCCTGGCTTGAGCAGGGGGCTGTCCTTGTGAGTTCCACCCTACTTTCCAATGAACCATGTGCTTTTAAATTTCCTTCAGCCCCAGTATGCTTCAGCTACCATCTCTTTCTGTCCATGTTATCCTATGACGATTAAATGCAGAATCCAGAAATACCATTGACTTTACATAACTGAAAATTACTTATGATGACTTATATTGTTAATGTTATTATTACCATAATTAATATCTGATAACTTTTAAAGTCATAGAGTCAATAAACGTTTTAAGAATTTGCCTAGTTAAAACCCAGAACAGTGCTTCACTTATTTAACCCAGTGTCTATGGCACATGCCAACAAAGAACAGAAACAAAGTTAAGCCTTTCTCTCTGTACTTAGCACATCCTTTTATCCCTAGGTAATCCAGCATGTATGATATCAAGTTATAATTTGAGACCAGCAATACTTAGACACAGGAGGATTTAAGAATTGTATTAATGTTAACTTTGAACTTTCATGCCATTGTTAGAGGTCGAAACTTGGAGGTCAGATCTTGATTGGTATTCAGACAAGGTCTTGCTAGAGTGGCTTGTCAGTTTTCTATGCCCCTAGAGACACAGGTTTCATTCCTACTTTAGGTCATGAATGAAAATTCATTTGGGACCGAATCCTCTAAGCAGTCCCTAGTCAAATGAGGCCTATAATTGAAATAATGCATATGTTTTGGTTATTAGGGCTGACCTGTATGTACTGACAGAACTGTATATGAAATACGGTCTAATTCCTTTGTGTGCTCAGTGCCATTTGTCCCTTTAACACCAAGTTTACATCTTACACTGAAGTTATTTTCCAGTTAAGTACAAACTTCTCTTTTTTTAATAGTGGGCTAGCCTAGAGAAAATTCTAGTCCAAATGTGAAGTATGTAAATGTGTTGTGAAAGATTTTTGAGAGCATGCTTACCTGTCTCATTAGCTATAATCACTGAAGGTGCTGATATCTTCTGAGCAAATGCTTATTTATGAGTTTTTTAACTTATAATCAACTATAACATTTTAATTACGTTGTCCTTTTTGTTTATTGTAAAGCAACACTATGAATGCAACAATTTAGATTTTACTAAATTATTCCCAAATTATATGGTATAGAATAATCTGTAGTTGGAAGTTGGATCTGGAACCAACTTCCAAGAGAAGTGGTGCTGGCTCCTACCCTGGGGGTTTTTAAGAGGAGGCTAGATGAACACCTTGCTGAGGTCATTTGACCCCAGTACTCTTTCCTGCCATGGTAAGGGGTCGGACTCGATGATCTGCTCAGGTCCCTTCCAACCCTAGAAACTATGAAAATAATCAGTCACATGGACAAATATGATATGCTGGAGAAGAGTCAGCATGGTTTTGGTAAAAGGAAATTCTTCCTTGCCAGTCTGCTGGAGTTCTTTGAGGGTTAACAAGTACATGGACAAGGGGGATCCAGTGATGCACTATAGTTGAATTTTCCAAAAGCTTTCCACATGGTCCCTCACCAGAGGTCTTGGAAACAAAAAAAAA
>NW_017728992.1:147118141-147123387 GCF_001723915.1 Gavialis gangeticus
GGGACTCAAATGAGTCCAGCCAGGTAGGCATCCAGCCTCTTCTTAAAGACCCCCAGGGTAGGGGCCAGCACCACTTCCCTTGGAAGTTGGTTCCAGCTCCTAGCCGCCCTAACTGTGAAGTAGTTTTTGCGGATGTCCAATCTATACCTCCTCTCCATCAACTTGTGCCCATTACTCCTTGTTATGCCAGCGGGCGCTAGGGGAAACAGCGTCTCCCCCCAAACCCTTCTGGTCCCCCCTAGTGAGTTTATAGACGGTCACCAGGTCCCCCCTCAGCCTTCTCTTGCTATAAGTTGGGGAAAGAGACCATGGAGTCATTGTAGATAGCTGATGTTTTTGGAGAGCTCAATGTGCAGTGATGACTAAAACTACTAGTACAGTGTTGGGCAGAACAGAATTAAAAACAAAAAGAAAATGTCATCATGTCATTATACACATCCATGGTGTGCCCACACCTTGAATACTGCGCAGTTTTGGCCTCCACATCTCAAAAATGCTGTAGTAGAATTAGAAACAGTATAGGCAAGAGCAAAATGATCAGGTGTATGGAGCAATTTCCATACCAAGAGTAAAAAGGCTAGAGCTCTTCAGTTTTGAAAGAAGAAGGCAGAGAGGGGATATGATAGAAGTCTGTAAAATTATTGTGTGTGGGCAAAGTGAATAGGGCACTATTTTTTACTATGTCCTGAATATTGGAGCTAGGGAGAGCCCACCAAAATTAGTAGGAAACCACTTTTTAAAACTAACAAGAGTGAATACTTTTTTTATGCAGTGCATAGTTAACTTGTGGAACTCATTACCACAGGACATCTTAGAGCAGTGATTCTCAACCAGGGTGCCATGAGTTGCTATTGAATCTTAGCACTGTTAGGTATACAAACATGATTCACAAGATAAACCCAGATACTTCAAATAGGAATTTGTAGTGCTAAAACATTCTGATCTGTTGTGGTCTTTCTGAGTTCTTTGCAAAGGAAGATTTGCTCTATTACTTCCTGTAGTTTTCATTTAATTTTTTATTAAGAACTGGCATTTTCCAAGGAGTGCCATTTATCTAAAAACGTTGAGAACCATTATTTATAGAGGCAGATTCTATAGCAAAGTTCAGAAGGGACTGGACCAATTAATGCATGATGGATCTATTATTAGCTATTAAACGGAACAGATAATCCTCTGGCACCTCTAAATCAATGATAATGAACACCAGGGAAGATAGTGGTCAAGGGATAGATCACTTTAGATGCAGTTCAGGGTGGGATCAAGGAACACAGTGATAGATGGGGCTAGGACCAGAAAGCTGAGCCACAGATCAGGCAAGGGAAGGGGATTGAAGTAACACTCAGGAAGGATGCAGGGCTTATGTTGTGGCACACCTGCCAGAAAAGTTGGTTTTCACTGCTCTAAAGCAAACACTGCTGCTACTTCCAGAGACAGAATACTGGGTTATTGGTCTGACCCAGTATGACACTTGTGTTCTTAACAATATTTCATTAGTTTCAGGTTTGTTGAGCACTTCAGATAATCCACTCCCATTTGTAGAATATTTTAGTGTATTGAGTAGGTTCCTGGAGCACCACGTTTTTGTGTGCTTTGTCATGTCTACGTACAAAACACAAGTAAAACTCTCTCCTCTTATTTGAGTAATTAAATTTAAATTAGTTTTGCAGGCATTTTAGTCTTTCATGTCACGAGTGGTTCAAAACAATGAAACACAAATTATTCTGTATTTATAGAGACAAGCATGCATTTTTGGTATGAAATCTTACAGCCTCACCTGATGCCAGATTGAAAATAACTGATAACCCACAAGTGAAAATAATTTATCAGTATTCCCCTCAAATGGGATTACACGGTTTTACAAATCTATTTTAATGGAGGATTGACATCCTTTACAGCTATTACTATTACTGTTTGGAAATAGCGTACTGTATTACCTATCTGAGTAAACACATGAGCAGGAGCTGACAACTTTTCACATCCTTCTGACATTTTAATTTATTTGATGCTTCAGGTAAGATGGTTATGGATTTACTTTTCAGAGCCTGAGATGTACATTAGATACAGCTAATTAGGAGGACCCATTTGGGTCAACTTCTGGATGCCTTGTATGTATGGCCATTAAGGAAGGGCAACTGAAGGCATTAATGCCTGACAGAATCAGATGTATCCTTAACAACTATCTTTAACAAATAATTGAATGTCCAAACATAATTTTTCTGTTTGTCTTATAATCTAAAACCTTCATTATTTGTTTAGAATAAAAATCTATAATAAAAAATAAAATCAACAGTCACGTGGATTGTGATCTACTGGGGAAGTCAGGCTGGTTTTTGTAAAGGGAAATCCTACTTTATCCATCTTTTAGAGTTCTTCAAGGGTGTTAAGCACGTGGACAAGGAAGATCCATTTGACATATTTGGAATTTCAAAAATCTTTTAATAAGGTCCCTCGCTGCTGTCAGTCCTGTAGGTGACAGCAGTGCTGCAAGAATTAAACCTGTTGAATGTTTGTAGGGGAAAATAGCAGCTTGTCTAACATATTTCTTTCTTCTGTCATCTCTTCAGGAACTAGACCTACCTTACAGAAAACATTGGCTTTTTAAATATTCATGACTTTTCAAACTAGTCTATTGCAGTTTGGGGTTGAAAGCATAGCCCCTGTAGACCCATTTCATAGACTTTGCCATCAAATTCTAGGATTTCATCTGATTTATGGTAGTTTTATAGCTGTGGAATTAAATGGAAGGATATAGACCAAATTCTGCCAGAAGTGAAGTACCTCAAGGCCCACCAAAATAAACTGGATTTCTAGAAGGTGCTCAGCAGCTTTAAGGTTTGCTCTTGTGCAGGAAATGCTTGCAAAGCTTTTTGAAAAAGGTCTGAGCTTGGTTGATGCAGATAATCACTTGCAGTGCTGAGAGGTGGACCACTCCCAGGAATCTACAGACTGCGTCAGCTCCACTTCCACTGGGGTTCGTCTGATGACCAGGGCTCAGAGCATGTTGTGGATGGAGTGAAATATGCAGGAGAGGTAGGATTTGCTTTTTTTTTTTCTCCTTTTTCTTTTTTCTTTCTTTTTTGAAATACTTACATGGGGCCAGGTGACAATGTAATGTTATTCCACAGCAGAGAAAAACAGTGATTTTTATTTTTCACCTAACAAATACTTACTTCTTTTTAGTGATTATAGATTAAACCTCTTATTTCTACATAGTTTCTTAACTGTGAAACAGGATGAGTCGCTTACAACAAACACGCAATCTGGACCCATTAGCAAAAATGTAAATATCCTCCAATCTGAACACCACCCTTCCTGGAAAGATGTTTGTTTTGTTTTGTTTTTTGCTTATTTCAAAGCAAACCATGTGTAGGAAAATTTTTCACAAATACGAGGGAAGGAAAATGAAACAATGTAATTTGTTACATTTTTACTTCTTATTAGAATGTTTATACAATTATTAATGGTGTATAGATATTTCCATGGTCTCTAACCTTCTATGATTTCCATATTGCCATGGCTTGAAGTATTTTGTTAGTGTTGCAGTTCTAAAGTCTGTACATGCTGTATGTAGAGTTATACAGTACTCTGCCCATTCTTCATTAAAAAAATAATAGTTGGTAGCCCATATGCATACTTACAGGTCATTTGGCCTCAAACTTTGTCAAGTGGGATCTGAGTGACTCTCTCTTCATCCACATGTTTTGTAGCATCAGTTGTTATGGTCAAGCTGTCTGGCTTTAGTAGCTTCTATTTGCAGGCTGAGTGGGCAGACTCCACCTTCCCAAACTCTGCCTTTTGTTCCCTCAGGCAAAATGTTTCAAGTGTGTTTTTGGAGGACTGCCATTTAACCTCTTTCCTTAATACAGAAGAGAGAGAGAACGTCTAGAGTACAAAGTGTAACTAGAAACCTTGGGCTATATGGATTTGGCCTCAAGTGTCACAGTATGCCAACAAAAAAGTGAGCAAAGGGTTCTAAATTCAGTAGTTATTTTATTCCCGATTCTCTGTATGTTCAGATACTCAGTAGCAGTCATGACACTAGTACCTATGTAAATATATGGAGGACATGTAAAAGAAAAAAGAAAGAAAAACCTGTGGGGAAAATGTGCTGAAAATAACTAAAAATCAGAGATGGACAAGATGCCCCAGTAGTTCTTGATAATCTCATACAAATGCAGCATGAGGACAAGTGTCAAAAGCAAGGGAAGAATGATTTATAATGCATTTATAAAATGAATTATGATTCTTTTGTTAGAATGTGTTTATCCTGAATATCCAGCTAGGATGAGGAGGAGATCAATGGGTAACTCCAACATTTCATGTGTGCTTTGCATGCCTGGTTAAACATCTCCAAAGCATCTCCTTTGAGCAGGGGGTTGGACTGAATGACCTCCTGAGGTCCCTTTCAGCTCTAATTTTCTATGATTCTATTACATTATCATATTTAAAGTTATTCTACACAGTCATCATATTAAAATATCTACGTTTAAAAGCAAAATAGTCGACATGTGTAACTATATCCTATACCTGTCCCAGCACTTTCATGAGTTTTTTTTAAACAGTCATGTGTCGGCTTTTTATGGCATTTGGAGTCCTTTCCTGTATTTCCTATGCTTTCTGAACTCTTTCAGTTGAGTGCCCCAGGGATACTGGATTGAATTTTGATGCTTATTACTCCATAATAGGATTCAGAGTACTTTAATTTTCTTTGGTTCCAGCTTCATCTATTACACTGGAATCCAAAACATAGTAATTATGCTGATGCTGTGAGAAGATATGATGGTGTGGCTATTTTGGCCATTTTTCTGAAGGTAAGTAAAAAGTGCTCATCCTTGCATGAAGCATATGCTTGTTGTTTGACCCACTGCAGCAAAAACGAATTACCATTGTACTTTCTAGTATTGTATCATGTTAGAAGAAAATGATCAGAATGGAACACAGGAATTTTAGCTTATTTTGGGTCTGGACTTACTAAAACTTACCTTAGGGGTGATCCAGCCCTCAGAACCACTCTAGGTCACCAGGGCAACCAGAAGTTGAGGATATGTGACCAGTGGCAGTGGTCTGCTGCAGAAACTGGAGCCCTTGGGGCTGGTGGACTGGTGGATTGGTGGCAGGTTGATTAACAAGAGATGATTAAAACCCTACTCACCCTCCAACCACTCCACTTATCACCACCACAACAACCCTATTTCCTTGGATTATGACCTCACCAGCACGTGCCCTGTGCCAGAGCTGGAGCTGCT
>NW_017728992.1:147128387-147130933 GCF_001723915.1 Gavialis gangeticus
ACTTATCACCACCACAACAACCCTATTTCCTTGGATTATGACCTCACCAGCACGTGCCCTGTGCCAGAGCTGGAGCTGCTGCCGCATGCCCCAGGTTAGATTAGGAGCCGCCACTGCTGCTGCATACGTCAGACTCATCTGGCCTGCAAGGAATCCAGCCTGGATCCGGCCCAGGGCACAAAGTGTGTTTGACACCTAACTTTGCTGATACCCACTCTCAGATAGACTCCCTGGGTCCAGCCCTGACGGTACCAAATTTATTATTGTGCAAAGCTTGTATTACTTCTAAACATGTCTGATGCCACATCTGTGTGTCCAAAACATTGTGTAGACTTGGGGGCCAAGGGGGGATGGAATCTCCAAGGTGCATTTGTCTTGTTTGAGAGGTGTGATTTCACCAGTAGATGCCTATCCAATAGCAATCAGCTATATATTACTTCCTGCCTGATCTCCATGAACAATATCTCTCAAAGTTTTGTCTTAATCTTCCCTGTACCCTCACATGTACAATTTCAGCTCAAAAATGGCTATAGTACTCATTTGAGAGGGAAATTACCATCAGATGGTAAATGTGCATGCTCGAGAAACTATATTTTTCTGTTTCTGGTCAGTGAAATTGTTAGATGTGAAGTCACTTCCCTTTTTAATTATGATATCTTGTGCATCAAGTTTGTAGGCTCATCTTGTCCCCTCTCAAGGCAGTGCAGTTTATACTATTCACTTCCACTGGAGCATGATTGAGCCTTGTGTGTGTGTTTAGCATATAGCAGAATTATGAACAATTAGTTACTTCAAATATTATTCAGGAAATGTTCTTTTTGCCTTCTATAAAGTGTAACGTTTAACTATAGTATGTTCTGAGAATATTGACAGATGGGAGTACAGGTTTTTTTTAATAGTTGTAATATACAGTGAAGCATCATACAAGAAAAATCTTCTGGCATAACTATTTTTTGGCTTATGTTTTCTACTTTGAGGTGGGGAAACCTGTCAAACGAGAGATGAAGAGAATTCTTGAAGAAATTGGAGCTATTAAGTCAAAGGTAACACAGTTTTTATTATATCAGGTTAAGTGAGATGCAGCACAATTGCAAACCAAAAGGTCAGATTTGATAGTACATAGTGGCTGCCCTGCAATATACAATAACCACTAGGGCTGTTCAGAGCTTTGGTTGCTGATTTTGATTCGGTGGAGATTCTGAGAGATTTGATGATTCAAACATAGACACAGCTTTAAATGTTTTTTCTACATACCTCAAAGTACCAGGCAGCTTGTGGATGCTGGGGCAGATGGAGCATCCCATGGGAGCATGGGGGGGCCCCCACATGCTTGGCAGTGAACCTGGAAGTGGACCAGAAGCACTTCCAGTCCACTTCCAGGTCCACTGGGGAGAAAGCGGGGGACCCCCACCCCCGGCTCTGACTGGTGCCTCATGGGTCTGGGGGGGCACCTGGGTCTCCCCACAACCAATTACCACGGGAGGGGGGCCTGCGCGCTTGGCGGCGGACCCAGAAGTGGACTGGAAGTGCTTCTGGTAGGTGGTTGAAGTCATCATAGATATTGATATTTCTTGTATGGTCACAGTTATTAAGTAACATTATATTTTGGTGAAAAGAGTTTCTCAGAAGTTACAAGTCTTACGTGCCACAGTGGACACTTTGATAAGGTGTGTGCTATATAAATGAGACCTTGGCTTTGGACTAACAGTCATTTCTGGGAAAATAAATTTCTAAACAAACTTTTGAATGAAAAAGGAGTTGTATCACTTGAATGAAGTTGGACCTTTCATTGATTCTTCTATGGGAACTTACATACTCCTTTTAAGCAAGACTTGTATCTCTACTTATGCTGCTGATGAGATTTCTGGTTTGCTTGTTTTTTTTTCTCTTTAAGGGGAAAGAAGCTCCCTTTCCAAACTTTGATCCTTCAATTCTTTTTCCTAAATCTCGAGACTACTGGACTTACCATGGCTCCTTCACTACACCTCCTTGTGAAGAGGTCATCACCTGGATTATTCTGAGGGAACCTATTGTTGTCAGTCCAGACCAGGTAAACCACATCTACCAACCCATTGGCATGGCTTGCACTGAGGGGTATGATGAATGAGGTAGGATGAATGGCACACGCAGTGGCAGCATGCAGGGCCAGCCTGTCTTATCCTGTGGAACCTGTGGCCACAGGGGTCCCGCAGTCAAGGAGCCATGCCCCACTCACCCCCTGCTCCATGTTTAAAGGGCTCAATGCAGGGCTTCTTAGGCCAAGTGGGGGAGGAGGTCCCGGCTCCTCTCCCGCCCCAGCCCCAGCTCCGGGGAGGGAACCCAGACATCTCCAGCACATGCTGCCCCCACTCTGTGCCCCTTGTAGCACAGCCCACATCCACACATCCCGGCCCCAACTATTTTATTTCAGTGAGTTTATACCACAATTAACCACAATTTTGATTTTTTTCGATGGATTAGGGGGCCCAAAACTATATCTTGCAGGGGGCCCCCCAAATTGTGGGCCAGCCCTTTTTGGAGACAGGAAAACAATCTGTAAACTTTTT
>NW_017728992.1:147135933-147136665 GCF_001723915.1 Gavialis gangeticus
TTAACCACAATTTTGATTTTTTTCGATGGATTAGGGGGCCCAAAACTATATCTTGCAGGGGGCCCCCCAAATTGTGGGCCAGCCCTTTTTGGAGACAGGAAAACAATCTGTAAACTTTTTACCCTCTCATCTAGCTATACCTTAGCCCTCCTGAGATACCTGCAAGTCTCTCCAGACTTCAAATTTCCTGCTGATTCTGCCAGCACTAGCTGCTGGGGTCACTAAACCTCCAAAGCCTGAGAATCAAAGACCTTGATTCTATCGTAGCTAAACTCCCAAAACCTCCAAGGAAAGTCCCACCCCCCTCCCTTGCTCCCCCTCACCATTATTATAATTGTTCATGGGTCACCAGAATTGTGCAAAAAGTTCCATTCTTTCTGAGGTACCTGGAGCTCCTCTGGCTTGATGGGCCAATCCTTTCAGATGCCTTTGCTACTCTCCAGTTGTTTTTCCTGTTGTCTGCCTCACACCCATCCCAACAATGGCCTCTTTTGTCTTTGATTGGGAGTGGTAGTTGTCCTTGCCTTAGAATGCAATGGTAAGGTACAATTAGTTATTCCCCAAACCATAAAACTGGAAATCATTAATGAAATTTAATGTATACAGTGTTAACAGTCATATAATTGGATACAGCTAACAGGGGCTTTCCAGTTAGACCACATATGCCATATCAGTATAGTACACACAAGAAAACAAACTTTGGGGCAAAGCATCCACACCAGAAGATAGGCA
>NW_017728992.1:147137493-147140322 GCF_001723915.1 Gavialis gangeticus
CTATAGCCCCTAATGTTAACTGCCCAGTCATGGGACGAGACATAATAGGGTCTGTGAGATAAGGGTCAAGAATCAATACCCATTAGCACATGACTGTATTTACACAAATCCTACAATTATTTTTCCTTGTATATGTCAAGATTTAAGGGTATTTGATATTTGGAATCCTGCCTTTGTGTGCAAAATTCAGGCAAGCTCTGCTAAGTCTTCTTTACGGGTTACCACAAATCTGGTTAGAGCTTCATTACCAATTTGGCTATTTACATTACAGAGGATTAACTAGGGATTTATCTGTAACCCTGATGAAAGTGTAGCTATTAATGAGCAACTGTGAATTTAAATTCATTTAAAATGCAATGACTAAGTGCTGAGGAAGTGCTCACTTTCATGTGATATATTTTTGATGATTGCTATATTCAGACAATTAGCTTTAGGAATGATTTTAGAAATAGAGTACCTGGATACAACAGTAGCAATGAATCCCTTGGTATTTTACCCTCCCTATACAGTAGCACATGGGCCAGGATGGTTATGGCATTTGTTGCAGTTCTATAAATTTACAGGGAAGAATTCTTCCCCAGAAACTACAGTGTATAAACCAGTTGCTTGGGCTACATTCTGGGTAAAGGATTGAGATAAAAGGGGAGAATTCTCTAGGCCAGTTGTAAACTGCACTTTTTATTGTATAACTCTCCACTGTGTATCTTCTTTTCATGCTGCACTGGGCATTTCTCTCACAAAATGGAAATCATGCACAGCAGCATTTCAGCTATTCATTGGAAACATTATGCTCCTATACACAAGCAGTAAGGCTGTTCTGACACACTGTAATTACAGTGTATTGGAGCAGACTTGATTAACGGAGTCGATTTAATCAAGTCTGCTGGAGTGTGGTAATTACCACGCTCCAGCAGCGTCAAGTGTCTTACGTATCAGTGTCCCCGCACTTCAAAATGAAATGGCAGCAGGGGCACTTTAGATAAAAGCTCGTTGAATGAGTTTAAATGAAGTGTTCCTGCTGCCATTTTGAAACATGGGGATGCTGATACAGGAGATATTCTGGACACTTTTAATTAGAGCAGCTCTCAGAGCCACTGTAATTAAAACACTCACCCCGAGCACATGTATAAACGCCCATTTGTAGCAAATATTGTTAAGCTACTGTTTTTTCTTCCCCTGCCCTCTTGTGTTCTCATTACATTATATAGTGTACTTTTGATTTAACTATGGCTTTTGTCACTATGGTTCAGAATAATAACTAAGATACTGCATGTTTCACTGCTGTATATAAATATAAGCTAATTTGTGGCCAAGATTCATATTTCTAGCACACTCTTGCACCTGCCTCCTGCCTCAGCAGAATGCTAATGCAGCAAGTAGTTCCACAGTGCAAGAATCCTTGTGCATCACAGAGGACATAGGCAGAAGTGACAATTTTTACCCAGTCTGGCCACAGAAAAAGAGGTCTGTAGCTGTGACCAAACACAAGCGCATGGCAGCACACAGCTTCAAAAAAGGCCAGTTGGGCAAAAATCTGAACCCTCGTTGCATGAGGGGTCAGATGAAGATGTTTCAAAACAGAGCATCTTCTATAGCTTGTTTCTGCACTACATCCCAGCCTCAAGCTGTTTTTTCAGAATAGGAGCGGGGACAGGGAGCAGAGGGAGTTCAGTCTGGGGTTTTTTCAGCCACACTGGAGGGGTGGGTAGGTGAACTGGAGCCTGCCCCCAGGTGGGTGAATTGGAGTTCACCAAGTCCCCCCTCTAGTGCTGGCTTGGGAACCCCTTGAATGAACTCTTTCTGGTCCTTGTCCCCCTCCCCATTCTGAAATCAGCACACGCTCATATGGAAGGGGGGCCGGTGCTTGGGGAAACCAGCTGCAGGCTCACAGCCAGCAGCCAGAACCCCCACCCCACTGGAACCAACAGTGAACTTGTTTGATCTGGGGGCTCATTGTAACTCAGAATGCTTTTTGCAAAGCATTCTCAGTTGTAGTGGGGAGCTGCACTTCTGTCTGCACCCAGAAGGTGAGGGAGTGCAGGTCACTTACAGAAGAGGTGGGAGGGGTCAAAGGATCCACTGGTACACTGATCCATTGTTTAATGATCAGTGGATGCTATTTCACCCATTAGAATTCCAACTCAATTCCATTAATGCATATTGGCATTTTTATTATGCTTCCTTGCAGATGGCAAAGCTCCGTAGCCTTTCCATGAATAGTGAAAATGAACCTTTTCGTCCACTTGTGGATAACTGGCGCCCTCCTCAGCCTCGGTATTATAGGATGGTGAGCTCCTCATTCCTGTGAAATCTTTGCTGAAGTGAAGTGTCTTCAAGGGATGAAATTTCTATATCCCAAAGCCTAGTAAGCTTTATGTCCTCTTCAACTCTTACACACATCTTCATCCAGAGGTCCTGAGACTGAATCTCAGCATAACAAAATTTGATGGATCACTGAATCTAATTGTAGAAGGGCAAAGTTTACTCAAGGCAAATCCTCAAAATAAAATGGAAATATGGAGTCTGCTTGGTTCTTAAGTGCTTTAGCTTTTACATTTGCTTGTTTGTGAAGATTTCTTAAAAAGAAAAAAAAGTAGTTATTAATGACTGGAAAAGACAATTTCCAATTACCATCATATTCCTTAGTATTTGCCTTTTTCAACACCAAAGAGTCTTTCAGAAGAAGTGCAAGTTACTTTCAACTTTTAAATGGTCAATACAGATTAAACTCTCATTTGTATCTGTGTAATTTATAAGCAGTCAGCATGGGAGAGGCAATATCTTTTATTAGACTAACTAGTCTATTGTTAAAAAAAAAAAAAAAAAAAA
>NW_017728992.1:147140426-147154026 GCF_001723915.1 Gavialis gangeticus
TTTTTAAAAAAAAAAAAAAAAAAAGTCTTTATTTTCAAGCTTTCAGGTTCATGCACCCTTCCTTAGGCATAGAAGAATGCAAAGATTTTAAACTTTCTCCCAGGTAGAAATGAAAATTCATAATGCACAGGAGAGCTGGAAGGTGGTGTATTATATACATTTATGGGTATACCTGAGAGCGTACTTTTAAGATTTTGTATTCACAGAAAAAGGGAACACTAAGATTCACTAAATTCCTGTTGATACTCAAACAAGTTATGATTTTAACAAACTGAAAGACGTTTTAAAAAAATTGAAATCATGGTGTTATATCAAACTAGGAGTGTAGAATGGGGGGAATTTCTCACTTTTATTGTGACATTGGTTTGTTCTGTTTACTAGATCAACTTCCATTTTAAAGTTGCAGCGATTGAAATTACATGACTTTTGAGAAGCTTTAGGCTTTTACTTTCCTGACTCTCTGGGTTGTCTTACTTGTTTGTTTCTATAGAAAGCTTTGTAGCATTATAAATTACTTTATATACATTTTTCTACTTCACTTACCTGTCTCAAGGCCAAATTCTGCCTCACATGCATTTTATACAGATGTCGATGAGATGTGTGCAAATATCTGAGACCAGCATTTGACTCTTACTATATAAAAGCAATTGACTATGATGTTCTAATCTCTTCCTGTTGGGCTTACAGTAGCAAGACCAATAAACCAAGATTGTAGAGTGTACTTAAAGTAACAGCATTTCTGCCTTAAGTGAACCAATATTAATAAATGCATCTACAGAAGAAATGGTGTTTTTTGTTTTTCCTTTTGCAAGAGGCAGGGAAAAATAATAGGACAAAAATTTATACCAACGATGAAGTTGGTCCAATTAAAGATATCTCCCCGCAAATCCTTTCCCTCTTGCATTATTCTTGGGCTATCATAGCTGCAGCATCACTTCAACACTACAAGAAAATTTAAGTCACTCAGTAACATGAAAAGGGGCATGGTAGGAAGAAGGGGAATCTACACCAAACCAGGAAATTAACATGGTAGATGCTTAACGTAAAATAGCTGATATGACTGAATAGTTAGCTCCCATCTTCCTGCAGTTATTCATGCCTTTTGGATTGTATTCTTGGTGCAAGCACCTTGTCATCTGTGTATAAAGCAATGTGGCACTAGGGGAAATAATGATAATATACTGCCTACAGATGAGAAGGCAAGAGAGAAAGACAGCATAATAGGAGAAAGACAGATTAGTCCCTAGAGGGCAGACGAAACTTCCCTTATTTATGGTTTTTGCCTATATTATTTTTCCTAAAAGAGCTGATTACTCATCCTGTAAAAAGATTAGGTAGGAATGAGGAGGTTGTCATGTGGCAACTGTCATACAAGGAACAGAACTGATCCCACATTTTCTACTAAAGAAGGGGGAATTTAAATATTTTCAGTCAGGGTTTTCACAGCATAGTCATCAGTGCTCATCCAGAGTGAATTCTCCTCCCTTTCCCCCAGCATGGAGTGCAACCAGACTTTGGGGTTATTTGCTGTAGCTGGGGATAGAAGTCACCTCCTAACCTGCAGGTGAGTCATGGAGCTTCACTGCTGTACCTTTGTATCCACTTCTTTTCCCCTGCACTTTCATTGCAGAAGTTTTGGTTTGCAGAATAAGAACCCTGACATGGACCTGCCTCTACAGCCTCTTTCATATCCATCTATTTGAAACTCTTAGAGATGCCCCTCTGTACCCTTTCAATCTATCCACCTTACCCTTAGAAGCCTCACATCTGGTATTGTCCTACTACACTTTTAGTCCTCTATGAAAATAAGCTCCTTTTATAGGCACCTGTTTGAATTCCACACTCAATGTCTATGTTTAAAAGATTCAGGAAACAAAGTAATGGTTGTCATTACACCTGCCTGAGCCTTTTTAGTTCTTAATTCACAGACATGTGGCTTTGTGTGCACTGTATACATTGGAAAGAAAAATAGTAATCAAAACTGAACTGGTTAAGTCTATTAGTAAATCTCATGTCTATGGAAATGGGCAAGTGTCAGCAATATATGTGCTTTCTGCATGCAGGTTTCTATGTGATGCTAAAATAATGATTAACAAGAAAAAAAATCTGAAAGCTCCAGAGTCAAATTAGATAAAACGAGTGCTTCATTACATCTTAGCTGTCCAGAACAAGTTATTATTTTGTATGTTAAGAGGTAGTTCAGTAACATTTTGAGTAGGTTGTCCTATAGCAAACATAGCAATACATTCCAGGGATAAAGTATAAGTGAGACAAGTGTCACAGGCCAGCTGGGCACTGTGAGTATATCAATTTAGTTGCAGACTGACTGAGCACTGCAACTTCATTAGCCACTGAGCTTTTTGGTTCGGAATTGTGAAGGTGATGTTGGAAAAGAAAGAAATGACAAGTTTTACTTACAAAAAGGAATGAATTTTATGTATGACAAAAAAAGATATAGTTTGCATATATATTCTAATTATGCTAATTTTTAGTTATGTAGCCATTCATAATATTGCTTTATAGCTGTTATCCTCTGGGGTTAAAAGGTGTTAGAAATTATTATAATAAGTTACTACCCAAGCTTGGGTTTATCCAATATGCAAATTGCAACACAGCATCTTCAGGTTTGAAATTAACATTACCCTGCCTAAATCCAGCCCCTTAAGAATTCTCTGACTATGCTTTTTTGAGATATCCAGTACATTTCAAGAAAGGACAAGCTAGGCAGTTGAATCCAGTTTTTATCATCATCAAGGCTAAATTCTGAGCGAGAAAGAACTATTAGGTCAGCTAATTTCACAGCTATAGCTTTGTCTTTGAGGCCTAGTCAGTTCCACAAACAGTTACAAGTTACATTTGCAGGTTACAAAAATACAAGCTTCATAGTAGACAAAATCTCCAAATGCCTCCAAAAAGCACATATTTATTGCTTGTTAATTTATTTGGTTCGGGCCATCACAGACAAGTTCATGTTATTTTCTATACCGCTTAACTCCATAACATTCTGAAGAAAATGCATTAGTAATACTTTCAGTGGACATGTACAATTTGGGGTGGAATGGGGTCATCCCTGACAACATTATCATTATTCTTCATTTAAATTCTGATTTGATCCCCATTGTTCTTAAAACACTATGGACTTCCTTTAGCCTACTTCATGGTCCTACTTTATCTTCTTTCCTCACCTGATCTTCATGGTCCTCACCTTTATCTTCTTTCCTCTCTATTCCATCCTTCCACCTGACTCCCCTGTTCCTTTCAGCAAATAGCTGTGAGCTCAGTGCCATATGTGCATTATTTTTAACAATGAAAATATCATTAACTTCTTACTCTTGTCTGGGAGAGAGATCAGCAGCTGGAGGTATGGGAAACTTACATACTTCAGAAACAAAGGAACTGGGGCAGGAATCTGGACAGCCAGTGAGGACCAGGATAGTATAAGGAGGTGGGGGTCATACAAACGTGTGTTGGAGTGGGAGAATCTAGAAGACTCTTGGATGTGGAGAAAGAGAAGAGAACATAGGGGAGAGAGATGGGGCCTCTTATTCTTCTCCTCCTTCCATTTGTCTTCCTAGTTTGCCCTCTTTTGTCCCATTCCCTGTTCTATATCCTCATTTTGTCATCCCCCTTGTCTTCTACCACCACTCCCAATCCTCTCCATAGGCTCCCAGTCTTGCTATTAGCCTGAGATTGCTTTCTCTTCTCTCCTTAATGAAAATTAAGAGATCTGTCTCAGTCATGAACTGATGGTTAGACCTCCACAACTGGATGGCGGCCCTAGATTTAAGTTTGGACAGAAGGAGACGTCTGCAGCAGAGAGAGAAACTTGAGAGCTCCCTGTGGGATCTCTAGGTGGTGAAGAGGAGAATACCGCAGAGGGCATCTGAGGAAGCCATTAGAGGGGTGCAAGTCTCCTGAAGAATCTAGAGAGAGATTTACAAGCTACATCCTGATTCTTTGTGCAGCATGTATTTGCAAAGTGAAGACGTGGCTTATGTTTATTTTCCTAAAATACCCTTCTGAGAAAATTAGTAGTTTTTGCTTGAAGACTATAGGCCAAACAGCTAACAGCATGTCTATAATGACATATACTCCCTTGCTTGGTCTAACTTATCAACAGTCAGCCCTTGGATATGTCAGGAAGCAGGCAGATAAGCTCTTAGCTGGCCCTGCATAAATCCCCTTGGGGGTGTAAAAGTAGCAGCTCGGTGGGCTCTCAGTCAAGAAGGCTCTAGTCCCAGAGCTCTTGGTTCCTAGTCCTAGTCCCCTGCTCCTAGTCCTGGTTCCTGAGCCTTGGTTTCCTTGTGTCCTATCCTGGTTCCTGCTGCCCCTCTTCTACCCCAACCTGTGCCTTGCTCCTGCCTAGTTCCTGCCTGAACCTTGCCTAGCCTAGCTTGAACCTGTGCCTCACTCTTACCTGAATCATTGCTTAGTTCCTGCTTGCCCCTGCCCCTATGCCTATCTGCTCCTGCCCTGGATTGCTCTGTTCTTTTCCTCCCTGTTACTCATTTTTCCAGACTTAGACTTACCAGTTTGCCCATCAGCATGCCTTGAACATGAATCCAAACCCATTTTGACCCCTGGCTTGAAACATCAGACTTTGACTGCTACAAGGTTTGTGACCCTTGGTTCTGGCTCTTGGATTCCTGGTATTGTGACCCTCAGCTCTGGTTTTCTGGCCTTGTATCCTTAACCCCCAAACATTGATTTCCACCCCCTTCTCTCCCACGTACAGGTCAGCCCCTGACATTATAGTAAATACAAGCACAGGAAAACTTTCAGCACTAATATTTGTAGAAAATATTTAGAATCATATGTCCATTTGTACTTGGACAATGCACTGATCCAGTCTGAATACTACTGAAAAAGGAGGGATATTTATTATACCATCCTGGGTCTCCAGGATCTAAAGGTGGCACTATTGTAATTTTGTTTTATTTTCTTTAAATGTAATGTTAAAATTGCCATTGATGTCAGTGGACGGCAAGAACTGCCTCTAACATTTATTCTTCTTCTCCACATATTTTGGTAGTTTGTCTGGTCATACTTTATACTTTGAATATTGGAACAGGAATCAAATATTGTTACTAATCTCACTTAATTTAGTTTTTTCCAGTGCATATGTACTAGTTCAGTACAGATATAGTTTCAGCTTTCTTATAAGGAACTAATGCCCACTTGGTAATGATGGAAGGTTTTTGGTTCCCTGTGAAACAAACAGCAGAATATTGGAGACAGAGGGAGAAAGGTGAGATTCTAGGTGGAAGTATTGGAAGGCGCAGAATAAAATGTTGGACTGTGCTTGGAAAAGGTTTTAATGTCTAACATTAAAACTTCACTGTGCATGCCATGCAAGTGAATCACTATGACAAAACCGTGATAGTTACCTGTTTACAGAGATTATGCAGTTCACTGTATCAAATCTGAAAGTTGTCTTATATGGACAGAAAGTGTGAGCTGTAGAAGCCCTATATGGATTAACTTGGTAATATTTCATTGGACTTACGAATAAATAATTCTTGTTTCTTTATGACTATGCTAATTTTATCATATATCCACAAAGGAAAAGCTTTTCTTTTTGCCTTTTAGAGTATGTCTGTTTTGCAGAGTGAACCTGCATCCATGATCTTGTGCTTGGGAACATACATACGTGTGAGTCGCACATGCCTATGCTGGGATAGTCCATATGGGTATATGTGCATAATCTATATAGGGGCATATCCCAGGGATCATGGTGGGATAGCTGGAGCTAGCTGCAGCTGCTTTAAGGGTTGCTATGAATTATGCGAGATCTTGTCCAGTCCTCCTTTCACCTCTGTGCAGAAGAGTTCTTAGCCCACCAGTATGTCTACCTGGGACACTTCCAACTCTTCACACTACTTACTTTTACCTTTTGCAGGTGGAGCTAAGCCAGAGATTCAGCACCAGAAGGAGAGTTTCTCCCACTTTCAGATATAGGATATAGAAAGGTGGCATGCTTTATGGTATCAGATATTTTGGCAACAATTTCTGTCTTTCAAAAGATAGCAACTGTGGGTCTCAAAGGTGGAGTACAGCCATGATAGCACAGTATAGTTGAGGCACTTGATGTTGTGGTATGGCTGCAAATGCCCCTATGTAGACCAGTATGTCCGATTCAGATAGCATCATGTAATGGGAATGTAGTTATGGAGCCCTGCAATAACCAGCAGCATCTCCAGAATTCCCATATAAGGAAGGGTACCTTCATGTTTTGCCCTGTGGGGTCAGGCCAACTCTCAGGATCTTAATATTGCACTGTTAGGAGGGTGTGACACAGTTGCACATATATACACACACACACACTACCAGCTCAGGCACATGTACATCCAAACCAGCCTAGGCACATGCATACATACCTATCACCAATTCAAGCACGTACACCATACACCCCAAAAGTTAGACACAGACCACTAATGCGTATATCATGCCCACAATGACATATATACACACACACACTTACCAGTTCACACACATACAACCCACCTACACATACAGGTAAGTTCCTAACTTGGATGGTACAGTGTGTATGTGTGTGCTTGGGGTACCTGGGATACTTAGGGGAAGGTTCAGGTGAGGGAGAGTTAAAGTGTACGGAGTGAAAGTTGCCAGAACTGGGATTAGAACCAGTGGACTACAGAGAAGCTGGCTGAGGAACTGAGGCTTGGGTTTACTTAAGGTAGACTGGGGCTAGAAACTGAGGCAGACAGCTGAGATATTGGGGGGTGCAGATAAGTGGTGGTGGCAAGGAGGAAACGGCCAGGAAAGAAACTGAGACAGAAACCTGGTTGCTCAGGGGAAAAGGAAAAGGCAGTGGGGATAAGACAGTGGCAAAGAAACAGGGGGGGGGTTGGAGGCAGAGAGGAGCTCAGGACAGGTGTTGGAGGTGAAAGTGAGCCAGAAGCAGGAGAGGGAGAAATGAGACAGAAGTTAGAGGGGCGAGGAGCAGAGATTGGAGCAGGGCCAAACCATAGTAAAGCAAAACCCAACTTAGGGGTCCAAATAACAGTTTTATTAAACAGACAACACACTACACAGCCTCATGAAGTTATTGGTTCACACATGCACACACGCATACACACAAGCACACACAATGGCAGCAGGAGAAAGAGACTCAGTGGAAGGATTGGAGTCCAGGTAGGGAAGAGAAGCAGAGCCCAAGTCCTTGGTTGAAAAGGGGGTGGGGGGTGATAGCTACCTATCCAGGCTGGAAAGGAGTCCTTGACCAGTAGGTGTTGTCCAGAGAGGGGTTGCCGGCAGGGCCTCTGGGTGGATAGGTGGTGTGCCATGGTGCTGGTCCAGATCGAGAGGGCATTCCACTGGGTCTGTCTTCACTGCTCCTTTTTATAGGGGCAGACCTTGTGTGACCCTAGTGACAGGAGGCATGCCCAAGCAAGGGTCAGCCCCTGGTGTACTGAGCATGTGTGCTCCATGCAGTAATGTGCAGTTTCGGGTGTCTGTAATGGTGGGGTACAATGGTAGAGTTGCTGGTTCTTCAGGGTCTTTTGCCTTTCAAATGCTGGGTTCTTGTCTCTGTTCCTGGGTGAGGTCTGTGGTTCCTGGATGAATCAATGCGAGGTGATGGCCCAGTCATTACAGGCCATTCAGTAGAGGCCTGATACCATTGTATTTCAATCATTCCCAATCACACTCATTCATTGGGGAACCAATTTACATGGGAGGGATACATGACTCATACAGTTGAGACACAGGGGATGCCCAGGCAGAGGACACAAGATGGAGACTTGACATACAAAATGAAAACTTGACATGACTTACACTAACTTACATATATAGGCCTAAAACAGTAGTCACACAATATAAAAGCAGTACAAACATAATAATTATCACTTATAAAACAGTGGGTATCAATATCAAAATAGCAGGGAACTTATTTGCAAAGAGGGGAGAGAAAAATAAAACTTACTACCCAAAATAAAATGTTAAAGTTTATCCTATATCTTAGCTTACTTATACTTATCTATAGGGAATAGAGAGGGAAAGAAAAAGTCAGAAATGGTTAGGGAAGGGGAGGGAATGCATTTTAAAATAAATAAAAAAAGAAAAACTGGGGGTTTTGGTACACATGGAGCTGTATGAGGAGTTCATTCCAGCCTTCCAGCACCAGAATACACAATAAAGGAAGCTATCTCAGTTCATAGAGGCGTTGATACTACCATCTAAATCTGGCTTCCTACGACTGTTACAGTTTCGGGGCTAATCAGTTTTGCAAAAATTGGCCTTGGATTTTTGGATAAATTACCTAAACATCATTGGGAGTGGAACCAGAACTCAGGACTCCCTCCCTATCAGGAGTGCCATCTTCACAAGGACAGAGTCACGCTCCCTCTTGCTTACTTTCCTTTGGCCCCATGTCTCTTGTATTCCCTTCTGTTCAGTGGCCCAATTTCAGCAGTAGGGATGGAGGATTTTCTTAGTCCATCTTAGCCTATGGCCTGGTGGCTAAGGAACTTTTCTTGGAATCGATAGATGTGGACACAAACCCCACTCAGACTGAGTGGGACTTACAGCCTAGGTGTTCATATCCTAGACAAGTCCCTTAAACCTAGTACCTCAGTCCCTTAAACCTGTATCTCAGTTACAAGAGAAAATTGGATATGGAATGAAAATCTATCCATGCCATGTTAGTTAGCACTGGCTCTTTTCCTTTAATCTTGCATTTAGGTGACATAGCCCATTCTGAATAGACTGTTCCTTAGGAACTAAGGATACACTTTGTTCCTTCTGGAGGCCAAGCACATTGCATCCACCAGGGGCTCTTTCTATTGTCCTACCCCCCACAAGCAATCTACATGCCACCCACCCTTTCCCCTGTATTTTCAGGACTCTGCAACCTCCACAATCCTTTTCTTGTACTAGGGGAGTGATTATTAACCAGGGTGCAGCTGCAGCCTTGTGTGTCTTGAGATCCTTTCAAGGGTGCAGTGGGATGCCATGCAGTGTTAGCACTGTGGGGATTGCAAGCATGATTCATAAAATCCAGAGATTTCTAATAAAAATCCATAGTGTTAAAATATTCTATTCTCCTTGCAACACAAGAATTGCTTTTATTTTCCCATAGTCAAAAAATGGATGAAAACAAAGAACTGGCATTTTCCACGGGGTGTTTTGAGTCCAAAATGGCTGAGAAGTGATGTGCTAAGGGCACTATGTGCCCCGCTACTCCTGCAAGGTCCCCTATGCCATTCTGCCTTCCTTGCACTCCCCATTCTTTCCACTGTACCAGAGGCTGTGTGTGTTCTCAGATCCACCCCTCCTCTCACATGCCCCTCCATTACCCTTTCCCCAATGACTGTGGCACTCTGCCTCAGCTTCTCCTTCTCTCTTCATTCTTCCCTATGTCTCCTTGTACTGTTGTCCCTTATTCTCCTTCTTTATTTTATCGGCTAAACGTACTTACACTCCCCCTTCTCTGAACATGCCTCTTCACTCATTTCTCCTTTCCAGCCCGTGCCAGGGTCGTCCATTCCCTGCATATCAGGAGCTCTTTGTAACCTTCATTCCTCAACAATGGGCAATTTTTCAGAACCATCCCTACCCATGACAGAGGCTCCATATGCTGCCCTCCTCCACTGTTGTTCTTCCTGTTTGGGAAATGAGTCCCTGAAGCTGTTGACATGTTAAAATCTACTTGGAAAATAGGCAGAGATTAAGCATAGCTATTGTTAACCAGAAAGGGGTTCTGTCTATTGCTGCCTTAAATATTCCCAATGTTTTGGAATTGGTTACATGTGGCCTTCAGAGTTATAGTATTACATCCAAACATGCACAGATAAGTGCCATTGAGTTCAGTGAAAGGCTTTGCAAGTACTGCTAAAAAGGCAGTTGAAGAGGCTACTATGTGGCATTTCTTCCAAGCAGCTTTTGAACTACACTGTTGTCCTGAAACGGAATCTAGTTTCACACAAGAGTATATCTATAATTAACATGTAACTAAAACCTTTGCCAGCCTACACCCCATCTTATGCAGTACAGAATATGTGTATCTGTCTGTGCTGTTGTATTATACTTTCCGGGTGACTGTAGTTTTGTAACACCAAGACTAATGTTAGCATCTTATATGCTAAGTTTCTGGATGCTTTTCACATGCAAGTGTGACAGTAGAGATGATATATTATTAGCATTATTTTTTAAAGACCTCCCTTCATTCCATGTCACTTGTACTGGGAATGTTTTACTGAATAAAGGCAATAAGCTAAAAAAGTGAGGGCAATTTTCTTGAATTATTTATATATGTTTATATGATATCATCATGTATTGCCTGTGTTACACACATTTACAGGCTGCAACATGACCCTCCAACCTGGCTAAACAAGGCTTTTATAGCAATAACAATGTGTTCTCAAACATTGGTATGGGAAGTTTCCAGGGCCAAGGATGAAAGGGTCTGAGCAGCTGTTCTGCTAGGACTCATTTCTTGTCTCTATTAAAATGATGAACACAAAATGCTTTTTCATACTCTCTAAGGGCAATATCACTTGCACATACTCCTTTCTGGCAGACCTGTGTAGAGATCTGGACAAATATTGCACAGACTAGTGACCTGCTAGCAAAGACTAGCCAGGTTAAAACAGACTCCTTAGTTAAAACTGACACCCAGGGAGTAGTTGCTGTGGTTCTGTCGCGTGTTTCTTTCTAATTTATTTTTCCTTTCATCTTTATAATTTTATTAATAATGCCTATTTTCACAATCTTTTAAAAAATAGATATATCAATGAACAGGCTCAGCCAACAACATGAGCTATTTAAACCCTACTGGTGTTTTACCTTAAGCAATAGTCAAAAAGCAACCGTTTGTTTAGAAACCTTTCTTTCCAACCTCTTACTGCCTTGTCCATAAGTGACTAGTAGAGGAAGCACGGGTCGGCATGTGCCCCCCATGACAGGGCCATCCCCGCCGGCTGCAGCGTCTGTGGGTGCTCACCAGCTCCACTGGCAGTGGCATCTGCAGGTGCCTCCCGAGACTTGGGAGGCACCAGTCGCCCATGGTCTTGTCCTCTCTTCATACTTACCTCTGCTGAAATTGTTTGTCTCATTGCTTTGCCTGTGCCTTTCCTTTTTACATATTCTCTGCATCTTCTCCTTCCTCCTTCACTTTCAGAGCAACTCGAAACCAGGGCAGTTTACACATGAATGAAGTTGTCCTAGTTTATTTTTTACACAGGGCACAGAAACAGCTACAGGGAGCAGATGAGGTCTACTATGTCCCCAACCATTGGCGATATGTAGGGGGTGCACGTAGGTGCACGTGCACCCCCTGAGATTGGCTGCCACTGCTGGCAGCACCTGAGGGTGGTCACCGCTCAGAACCCCTGCCAACACTGCTGGTGGCATCTGCAGGTGGTCGCTGATCACCAGTCAGCACTCACCACCCTCCACCCCCCAGTAACACCACCATGGCTGCCTGTGGGAGCTCCCTGCTCGCCGCCACCATGCCCCCACTTCAGACAGTTGCCACCACCTGTGGGCAGTCACCATGCCTCCCAGCCTTGGGAGGCATGCAACGTTCATGTCCCCAACTCTTGTGCTTCATTCTAATTAATGTTCAGAATGCATCTTCAGGGTGGCCTTGCCTCCTTGTATCTGGGTTTGGCGTGTGTGGAGCAGGAGTTGGTGGGAGGGGCTGTGCTTCTCATTGGTGTACTCAGCAGCTAGCAGTGTAAATATACCCTTGGAGTCTTTATAAAGAGATTATACATGCTTTTTTAAAAGATATGCCTTAATCCAAATTCTAGAAGAAACTTCTCAGCCTGATGGGGGAGAAATGAAGTTCAGACTGAATGGTTGTAGGGGTCCCTTCTGGCCAAGGGGACACTAATCTGTGTCTCTTTGTTCAATCCCTTCTTATCTGGGACATAGGGAGTATGGAATTACCTGCATAGCCATTAACAGGCTCATTACTCTTTCATCTCTGTATTGAGATAATGACTATAATACATTTTCATGCTTCAGAGCATTAGCCAATTTCCTTGAGAGATCAGGAAGGAAAAATTTCTTCTGTGCAAAATTGAGCAAATCTAAACTCATTTTCTTTCTTTTTCTCCTTCAGTGCATCAGAGAGGGGGTGCACAAAGAATATTCCAAATCACATTTATAATGTAAACTCTTAACCCACTTTCTAGTCTTCTGATTGGTGTCCGACATTTTGCCTGCTTGGATCAGAGTACAGGTCACCTAATGAATTGTTTGCCATTGTAGAAGCCTCAGGCATTGGTAGTATCTCCGTCTTTCTTGTTCTTATTGTGAAGATTGAAATGCTTTATTCTAATTAAAGTGTTTTGCCTTAATATAGGAGACAAAGTTCTTAATATAGGAGTATCTGGGTAAAATTTAATGGCTTGTGAAATGCAGGAAGTCATATTAAATGATCCAACAGTCTCTTAAATATGACGAACCTATACAACTATCATAGATCATGAAACATGGAGATCCAGGTGTTTAACAACCATTTGCTAATAAGAGATGATGATGATGATGATCTTTAGCTAAACCAAGAATTAATTTTGAATATCATTGCATAAGAAAGGTCACAATTACATCTTCAGTGCCACTGTTTGAAAAGCAAAAGACAAAACAACACAGCAGCAGCAAGTACAGTTGTGAGGAGATGAATAAATTGTATCACTTATCCAAACAGAAACCAAATTTATGCCTAGCTGGTAGATTTTCAATGGCATTCCTTTATATTTCTTCCTAGGACCTTACCACTGGAAGGAATATTGCCCAATTGCTGAAGAGGACTGTCAATCATTTATAGCAGTGAAGCTCAATCTCTTACACTGGCAGGCAGGGTGCTTGTGACCCAGCTGCATCATGGGTGACAACTCATCTCCAGTAAGGGAGAAAGGGAGAGAGATGGCTGCCAGTGTCAGAGGGAGGGGAAGGAGAGAGCTTACCTTTGATAAATAGTACTGCCTGGGGAAGCGGGGAGGGGGATGGCAAGGAGGGTTGTGGAGGGGACCAGCATGGTGTGGCATAGAAGGGGGAAGGGGAAGCACTAGGCCAAGCTGCTTGCTATTGATCTCTGCCAATGCTGCAAGTTGGAGCTAGTCACTTCAAGGGCCGGATCCAGCCTGTTAGGCCATAGGCTGAGAAAAAATGATCTTTAGATAGCAATAGTACAGGAGTCCTTAATGAGCTGTATCTACTGCTTAGTTTGCTAGGTATGATCCTGGTGCAGCTAAAATTATTCTGAACAAAGGGAGAACCTGCAGAGTGATGTATGGTGATGCTTTCAATATATCAGGTTAGTAGGAACAGACTATTCACCATATTTAGGGTCAGGAAGGAATTTTCACCATGGTCAGATTGGCATGGAGTGTGTTGTTTTCTGCCTTTGTCTCTAGCTGGGGGCATGGCCCTCTTCCTGGGATATCTTGAGCACATATTAACAGGCTTTGGCTGGAACAGCAGGTTCCACCCCTCCAAGCGCCACTGCCCACCCGCCTGCCCCACACAGCTGAGCCCACCCCACTGCTGCCCACTTTGAGCCCAGCCTCGGCACAGCCCCCCCCACAACCAGGAAGTGGTTTGCACTGCCCCGGCTGGGAGTGCCACACCT
>NW_017728992.1:147159026-147164844 GCF_001723915.1 Gavialis gangeticus
TCTCTTTGCAGGCTCACTTGTGTGGGGCAGACAGGCAGGCAGTGGAGCTTGGAGGGGAGGGTGGCTCCAGGTTGTGGAGACTAAGGCAAATTTTGGGGTGGCTATAGCCTCCCCCAAGCCTCCCCCTAGCAACCTCTTCCTGGTGGGGGGGCTGGGCCAGGGCTGGGTTCAGAGCCGGCAGGAGTGGGGTGGGCTCAGCTGTGTGGGATGGGTGGGCGGGCAGTGGCGGTGATGCTGGGAGGGGTGGAGCTTCCTGGCTCAGCCAAGCCCAGCCGGCCTTCACCAGGAAGAGGCTGGCACTGCCTCTGGTGGTCCCCCAGCTTTACCCATGGCAGGTTAGAGTGTTACGGCTTGTGTGGTCAGGGTTGACTGTGTGGTTTGGCTAAGAGGTTAAAGAATGGATTTTTATAGGATAGTTTGGATAGGAATGATCCTGCTTCAGGTAGGGGGTTGTCCAGATGACTTCTTGAAGTCACTTTAGCCCTACCTCTTTATGATTCTCTATGATTTATGTTTGTAAAGTGTTTAAAAGACAAGATATGTGTGAGACAAAAATATATGCAAGAAGAGGAAATCCTCCATAAGGGTTTTGAGGTGCACAGCTAAAGCACCTGCATAAACACAAAGTATCATTTCTGAGAAGTGTAATAATAGATTTTTGATCAAGGAGTGCCATCCAAATCCTGCAGTCCTTACTTACACAGAGCTCCTATTGACATCAGTGTGATTGTTTTGAGGATTACAGGATTTGACCTAAATTTTGTTTTTGCTTAAAAAAAGACCTCAAGTATAAAAGGAAAGAATTGAGAAACTTCAGTTATAATTAGTTCCTTTAAGAAGTCATTACACTCTCATTATTAACCTATTTACCCATGAACTCTTTAGAACCATGCAAAATGCTGTGTAGATAATACGTAGCTCTTACAGGTGACCACATATTTTGAAGAGACACTGTGTACCAGGTGCTGTAAATTCATACCTATTACAATATATGGTCACACTTAGGCAGTCTAGTAGACTGAATGTGTTCTGACCTGGGAAGCTAAGCAGTCTAGGTTCTAACCCATAGTTTGATGGGCAGACCAAGAGAAAATAATACATGGTATAGGCGAGCTACTATATTTTATGTGCATGTTAAACAAATGTTAAACATTTGTTAAACCAGGGATGATCCTGGGTGGATCCCTGCCTCTTCAGGGAGTGGGATGAGGGAGCCGAGGCCAGCTCCCCCATCCCCTGTCCAGCCCTCGGTGGCGCTTGCAGGGAGTGGGTTGGGGAGCTGGCTCCTCCACCCTCTGTCCGGTCCCCGGCATGGCTTTGGAATCATGGCGGCGCTCCCCCACACTTGGAGTACTCTGATTGGCTGTTTCATGAGCCAATCAGAGTGCAAATAAAGTGTTACAGACAGACAGACAGACAGGCAGACTTAGGCTTTTATAATATTAGAACTACAAGGGTAAAAGGTTTCTCTGAATGATAAGTAGCTACTTTTCTAACTAATTTCTTTTCATGTGCCTCCTTTCTCATCTGCTCCTGAAATAGACTTCCTCCAGAGGCAACAAAGTACATTGTACACATTGTTCATTTGCCATGTTAACTTACAGAGGCATGACAGTTTTGGGTTAAAGGCACAGCTTATAGCTCTTTATAGCATCTCTAGGCCAATTTTGCAGAAACATTCCCATCTACTTTTATCATAAAAATTTGAATTTAACAGCAGGACATAGGCTGAGAAGTAGCGAGACATCACTAGTATTTAGTTAATGCAGCTGTTAGAGTAAGGGGGCTTGTTTTATAATGGCATTGACTTCTGTGGTTTGTCCTTGATTCATAGCAGTTTCTTATAGCTGTGGAGTATAATGCTGCTATATACTTTAGTTAGAAAAGGATACAGACTTGATTCTGTCTAGTACTGAGTAATGTTCTACTTCAACTGAGATCAGTTTTCAGGAGGTGTGTAATCAGGGTTCAGATTAGAGCCGCCCTGTAAGATTTTAAAATCATAACCTGGAGGGGGCTCTGATTTTATTAGGGCATTGTGATGGGCAGCCCAGTTTTTTTTTCCAGATCTCCCCCCGCCCTCCTTTCCCCACCAAGGGTCAAAGTGTAATTTGAACGCTGTGCACAACCCTTTTATAGTTTGGGTCCATATGCAGTAAGTGGATGCATTGCTATTTTGAGGTACAGCTTCTTGAAAATCATATAATCTTAGTGTTGTAGATTACCATTTTAACACTGAAAAGAGTGCCACTCCTAGGAATCTACCTTCTATCTCAGATTCACCTTGACTATGGTTCTTTGACAGCCGTGGCTCTGGGGATACTGTGGATGGTGCAAAATATGTGGCAGAAGGACTTGTTTTTTAGATACTACCATGTGATGCAAATGAATACACAGCTGGGCAAAATGTCCATTTTCATTTTGCAAGCATCTTATTTGTGTTTATTGATTTATTTATGAAACCTGTTATTATTCTTGTGATTACTCATAAGTGCAAAGGATGATTAATCTTTTCTTCCAACAAACTCAGCTTTTCACCACAAAAATACAAACCTCTGCCCTTGGCAAAAATGTAATTATTTAGCAAACATGCTGTGGTCTGAAAAGCACCATTTCCAACAAGATCATTTGCAGTGTTTGTGTGTGTTTGTTTTTAGGGTGAAAAAGTGTTTAATTTTTTCACTTTTCACAATTCTTATTTATAATCATTAGAATTTATGTTTCTAATTATTTCTAAAACTATATTCACAGTGTGGCATCGTTTAAAGTCAAAGGACCAAACTCATGTATGCTAATAGGTGGATCTAATCCTATTCATGTTGACTGTGGACCCGCATTCTCCCTAACTCTCTGGTACCAGGAAATAATAACAATTTTTGCTTTCTTCCTGCATCCTACATGAGAGCACAAGGCATTACCAAACTCAAGTGGGAATGCTGTATTCTTACTGTGTGAAGAGCTGCACAGTAGGGGTGTGCGAAGTGGGTCCTATTCAATTCAGATTCGGCCTGAATCAGGGACAGTGATTTGATTTACTGGTTCGGATCACTGTCCCTGATTCGATTTGGCCGAATCTGAATCTGAAGATTCAATGCTGATTTGGAGAATCAGTGATTCAGACATAGACATAGCTTTAAATGTTTTTTCTACATACCTCAAGGTACCAGTGTGGCCCGTGAATGCTGTGATGCTGGGGTGGATAGAGCGTTCCACAGGAGCACGGGGGGCCCCGCACGTGCTCGGCAGTGAACTGAGAAGTGGACCAGAACTACTTCTAATCCACTTCTGGGTCTGCTGGGGAGTGTGCTGGGGGGCCTTCCCACACCTCCCCGGCTCAGCGATTGGCCACGGGGGGACCCTGGGTGCCCCCCCCCCCAGACCCAGGAGGCACCAGTCACTGAGCAAGGGGAGATGCGGGGGGCCCCCTAGTGCACTCTCCAGTAGACCCATTAGTGGACCAGAAGTGCTTCTGGGCCCCTTCCGGGTCTGCTGCCGAGCATGCTGGGGAGCCCCCCGCACTTCTGTGGGATGCTCCATGCACCCCAGCATCACACTATTCACAAGTCCCTGCTACCTAGAGGTAGAACAAACATTTAAAGCTATGTGTGTCTGAATCGCTGAATCTTTCTGAATCAATTTGGAGGGTGCCGATTCAATTTGGAGAGAGACTAAAGGGCTCTCTGATTCAATTTGAATTCAGAGATTCAGTCACCGAATTGGGCTGAATCTCTGCCGAATTGAATCAGGGACTGAAGCTTCACACAACCCTACTGCACAGCAACCTCTTAGTGTTCTGAAAACCCATGTTATATTGCAGAACTGATTGGTGTACCTCTGCCCATTATAATTTTGGCAGGCAAGTAGCATAATAGATCTACGAGCCCCAAATCTTTATCTTTCCTTGTCCTGTCTTATAGCATCAATTATGGTCATGGGTTAACTAGTTCCTGCTTGCAAGGCTGAGTGGGTGGATTCTGTCACCCCAAACCTTCTTACCTGGCCCTTTTACTTGCTGGTCTAGGAATATATGAAGTATATGGGGTTTTGCTAGAACATTACTGGAAACCTGCAGCTGCACAACTTCTATTGTTAACAATGGCACGATGTGCCAACTAAGAAGGAAACAAAGAAGAATGCAGGACATTTCATATTCAGGGAGACTGGGGTCAACCTGTGGGTGTTTTTAAAGTAGACCTGCCTCTTTGCTAAATTTAATAAAATGATTAGATAACCTCATTCTGAATGCAAAAGTACTATATTAATGTTATGTGAAGAAATGTTTGACAAATGTTCTGATATTTTGGTAACTGTAGTTATAGACAGAAGTTCTCAAGAAGCAGAAATCGTAAAGCGAGAAGCCCTGAGTCAAATTTTATATTGGCGTCCTTTAGAAAATATTCTCAGTGTTCAGATCCCAGGTTTTGTGGAAGTAGGATTCAGTCAAGAAATAGAAATTGGGATCAGATTCAAATTTCCTCTAAATTCTCTAATTGGACAAATGGTTTGGATCAGGCCATCTGTAATACTAGTAGGCTGAAACAGCAACATTCCTACAGAATTCTTCATCCATATTGAGAAAAAAACATAGGGTCTTGTTGCATAGTAAGTTTGGGCAGTTCCTGGAGCTCTTAACCCCTATATTATCCACACATTAACACTTGAAACTCATTTTAAGCACTCGTTATGTGGCTCAAATTTATGATATTCCAAGGCAGGAGAAGTGGGCAGAGAGCAACAGGATGCAATTCAATAAGGACAAGTAGAAGGTGCTGCATCTAGGGAGAAAGAACTGCCATCATACCTATAGGCTGGGGGATGAACTTCTCAGCACCACTGAGGCAGAAAGAGATCTTGGAGTCACTGTTGACTCCAGGATGAACATGAGTCGCCAATGTGATGAAGTAGTCGGCAGAGCCAATTGCACCTTGTCGTGCATCCGTAAGTCCTTCACAAATAGGTCCAGGGAGGTGATTCTCCCTCTCTGTGCGGCACTGGTCAGGCCACAGCCGTAGTACTGTGTCCAGTTCTGGATGCTGCAATTCAAGTGGGATGCGGACAACCTGGAGCGGGTCCAAAGAAGAGCCACTCGCCTGATTAGAGGCCTGCAGGGAAGGCCCTATGAGGAAAGGCTGAGGGACCTTAACCTCTTCAGCCTCTCCAAGAGAAGGCTGAGAGGGGACCTTGTGGCGGCATACAAATTCATAAGGGGAGAGCAACATGAAGTAGGTGATGATCTGTTTACTAGGGCAGCCCCTGGAACAACAAGAAACAATGGCCAAAAGCTACTAGAGAGTAGGTTTACACTGGACATTAGAAAAACATTCTTCACGGTCAGGGTTGCCAGGATCTGGAATGGGCTTCCAAGGGGGGTGGTGCTTGTCCAATTCTTGGGGGTCTTCAAGAGGAGACTGGACAGGCACCTGTCTGGGGTCACATGACCCCAGGTTTGGTGACCCTTTTCTTGCCTGCCATGGCCAAAGGGTTGGATTGATAGCCTACTGAGGTCCCTTCCAACCCTAGAATCTATGAATCTTTGTGTTACCCATCTTGTGTTACACTAAGGTATAGCCACTCTAGGCTACACCTTAGTATAAACATTCCACCCACCCCATCCCCTGATGACCCAGATCAGGTCCACTGCCCATCGTGTCCTCCCCATCATGCCAGATTTCTGTTCACTGCCCTCGACCAACTTAACCCCAGTGCCCCAAGTAAATGTGGAGGAAATCCTATATGTGGGAGGAGGAGGGAAGCTAGGGGAGCTCTGGGGACAGGGGGAAGGGAGGAAAGTCTGGAATGGAAGGGAGGGAAATCCTTA
>NW_017728992.1:147164872-147173260 GCF_001723915.1 Gavialis gangeticus
TTCATTTACTTATGGTATCACTCTCACCACCCCCACCCCCGCCCCACCCATTTGCTTGTGGCTGCTCACACTGCCTGTCCCAGGGAGCAGGCAGGAAAGAGTTAACCTGACTGTCCAGCTACCATGTCTCTCTGGGCCAGAAGAGAAGCAGCAGCAGTGGCCAGGCAGGCAGGTTAACCCTTCTCTGCCTGCTGCCCTGGGACAGTCAGCCTAGGTAGCCCCAAGTAAGTAATGCTCTGGGGACAGGGCGAGGCAGAGGCAAACCCCAAGGGGCATGGGGTGATTCCTGGTGCGGGGTGACTGGGAGAGCCCAGGACATTGGAGGGAAGCCCAGAATGGGAGGAAGGATTCTTACCTTTCAGTCCTCTAGGCCCCTGCTGGCCTGAAATGTGACTGCTTCAAACTCAAGCTAGCACTAACACCCATCAAGATTTGTGCAGCTCACAGTGTAAGGTGTAAGAAGGCCTTTAATGAGTCTGGTAGTAATGGCATGATGAAAGTCCTTTTGATGTTGAACTTCAGTAATGTTTCCCATCAGGTGTTACTCTCTTTTATTCTTCTGAAATGTATAATAGAGTGTTTCTTTGCTCTTCTGCTATTTCCATTAGCTCAGATGATTTGAAAAGATACCAGCTCTCTTCCTATAGGTGCCCTGGACAGCATATAGTTTTATTCTTTAATTAAGTCAAGCAACTGCATTAGTTGGAAAATTACCAAATGGTAACAATGTATGCTAAAGAAACTATGAGTTTCTATTTGTTCCCAAGTAAGAATTGAGAGAGATGTGAAACTAATTACTGCTAATCATTGAGTTTCTTTGCACATCAAGTTTGTAATAAAATACTGTAGGAGCATCCTGTATGCTGCTTTCCTCCCCATGAGTGAGTAGGCCATTCACTTCTAGTGGAGCATGATCAAGCCTTCTGGGTGTGCCCCCATGAGAACTCATATGTCTTTCCCTGGCGACAACTAGCAGGGGCACATATTTGTGGCTGCTGCTAATTGTCCCCAGGGAATACTCCTGCATGTGGGCTGTGGCACATGGCAAATTGCCCCAGGTGGGGTAGGGAAGGCTGGGGCCAGCACCTGGGCTGGCTCCAGCCATTTTACCTGGGATCCTGGGGACCTCCCAGGGCTGCAGTGGTGGCTATCCAGGCACGCAGAGCCTGGCTGGCAGCCAGAGTGTGGCTCTGGCCAGCTAGGCTCTGGTTTTGGGTGGCACACACTGCTGTCATGTGCACCGCGCTGCTTTTTCTTAGATGCTAGGATTTCTTTGTATCTAATTTTGCCACTGTGCTGCAAATATAAAGAACATTGAACCAATTCAAGTGTGCCATGTGTGTTTTATGGCACCTCAAAAGCCTTTGAGGTGCCACGAAGTGAATGTTCCTGCTCGTGGGGTTGTGGCCTCAGTGCTTTTAGCAAATACTAACATTATCAAAAATTAAGCAATTACTTACTTGAGTCTAATATTATTCAGGATTTTCACCTCTGTCAGTTGTAACTTTTGTTGTCTTTCAGTGCAAGATGTTCTGGAAATGCTGTATCAATTGACAGATGGGATGGTCTGAGTTCAAATTTTTAAGATGCTGTTACGTATGTTGAAGGAAAAAAAATCAGCTGGTATAATTGCTTGTTTGAGATATGCTTTCTGCATCATGGGTAGAGAGAACTCCCAGATGAAAGATGAAAGAATTCTTGAAGAAAAAAACAATATTAAGGAAAGGCAACAAAATAGTTCTTATTGTACTAAGTTAACACAGTAGGAGATGAAGTGAAAATTAGGTGGCCAGATTAACCAGTCTCATGGTAGGGCACTGGTTGTGCCTGCCACTTTAAAACCATCAGGCAGGCTGTGGAACAACTGGCAGGTGGGTCCAGGCCCAATTAGGTAGTCACCTGACTGCAGGGGACCACCTGATTGGAGGAGGGCTGGGCAGGCAGAGTATAAGCCCAGACCCTGGGAGCAGGGCCCTCAGTTATATCTGGGAAGCCAGAGGAGTAACACCTCAGGCAGGAGCCTGCAGCTCCTTTAACACCTGGAGGTCAGGGTAGGAACTAGGGGGAGGGAGGAGGTTCCTTTTGGTCCTGAGTAAGACCTGAAACTGCACCCTGCTGGGGTTGCATGGTGTGGTGGGACTGCCTATGGTGGGGCAGCCCCCAGGAGGTGCCACACCTGTGCCTCCCCAGGAAAAGGCAAGGATGGGGCACCAGAAAGCCCCACTGCCTTGTGAGTCACCCCATAGAGGGGAAAGGCTAGGGGCCAAGGTCTACCGGGAGAGACCTGAGGCCTACAGAGAGTAAAATGCAGCCCAGAAAGGGGGTGGAGTGAGCATGGCCCAGAGGTGGGTTGGGGGAGTGGCCCAATAAGGGCCAAGGGGTCAAGGTCCACCAAGTGGGGCCTGAGGCCTGGGTGGGCTAGAGGCTGAGAATGGCCCAGTAAGGGGCTGAGGGAGTAGTGGATTTGGATGCCAACTGCGAGGCATGGGACATGGTATAAGGCCAGTTCGGAGCTGTGTGATTGGCCCAGTACACGAGGGCTGCAAATGGGGCAGCTGCTCCCATTACATCTATTCATTTTACATCAAAGGTGTGGCAGGAAAGAGGAGGGCAGACTGCCCTAAACAGGAGGGGCGTTGATCTCTTTGGGTGCCCAGGAAACATTCTCCACCCCCCTCCCGGATTACAAGTCTGTTGCCTTTTTGCACTACATTAGCAGTCAGAGCATACTGGTAAACATAATTCAGAATACCTTCTTCCGTAAGCATAAATGTAATTTTACACTCATGTCAGTAAGGGCCCTCAGTGACTAATGGGCTTTGGATATGGGATTTAGAAAATGGGGGTGCAGATGGCATAGCAATTCTTCACATAACACAACAGATATTTTTCTCATGAAACTAGATGCTTTACTAATATGCTAGATGCCTAACGCTATATTCAGTGGTTTAAGATCAAAGCAAAAACATCAGATATAACTATTGGAATATCCATTAAATTATTTCCTACATTATATATATAGTTTGAAAAATAAAGCACAACAAACTAAGAATAAAACAGTCAAAAGATATTATATCATTAGTCCTGGAGTCATTATAGTTAAATGTACATCCTGTATTCAGATTCATAAAACAAAATCTAACCTTCTTGAGCAACTTGGCAATGCCTCTAATACTTCACTGTCAGCCATTTATCCACCTCAGTTAATGTTTTTAGCTAAAGCTAAAAATAATCTTCAGAGCTGTGAAATAGAAGGAAACATTACCAGGAATGGCTAGCAAAATTGAACAAAAAAGGATAGTTTGTACAGTGGCATTTCAAGACCATTAAAAAGGATAGAGGCAGGGTCAGATCCAGAGCTTGTCTGGTACGCTTGCACTCCCCTTTGATTCCTGATCCACCCAAATTTTAAAACCAACTGCCCAGCAGTGACAGCAGCATTTCAAGTCAGGCAGGCTGAAGGTGTCAGTTGACTTCATGGCTACCTGATCCCTTCTAAACTCAGTTCCACAGGTGTTAACAACCCTCTTTTCATTTAATGGTCTTGGTGTTCCACCAGTCAAGTTACCCTTTGTTTTGTAATTCTCTTTCACAGCCCTGAAGACTGTTTTAATTCATTCTAATGAAGTTATATTTGTTGTTGCTTAATCTTAAATTGAATAATCCAGCCCTAGGCCCCTAGCATATAAGTAAAGCTTTTAGTTTCTTTTTAACTGGAAAAAAATGTGGTGTAGAAAAAATTAAATAAAAAATAAATAAAAAATTTTTATGTAGTGATGCACCTCACCGTTTGCACCTCCCATTTCAAAATTCTAGATCTGCCCATATGCACAGGGCTGTTAACACCTGTGGAGTGGAGACAGATTAGGAATCAAGGAAATGAGAATGAGCCCTGCATTCAGTTGACTTTCTCAGCACAGTCTAAATGGAAATGCTACTGCTCTTCCCAGGTAATTGATTTTAAAGTTTGAGTGAAGGAGGAATCAAAAGCAGGGTACACCCCTTGTTTCAATATAAATCCCTGAGTACAGTTGGCAGGCAGCCTGCATTGATATTCACAGAAATTTTATTGCAGTCCCTATCCTCAGATGTTTTTCAAATAATTCATTATCTAAGAGCCTAATTCCATAATAATATAAACTAGGAGGTTTTGTTTGTAGAAGGATTAGAGTATCAAGCCTGTGTCTGTTTATCACTAGTACTTTGTGTTTGCATTTACTTTTCTCCTAAAAATATTTGTCTGTGATCAACATCAGGGTCTTTTCTAACTGTGAGAAAACAAAATTCAACTGATACATGCATTCCTATTGTATCACTATCAAGCCATACTGATATAAGCTATTACAACCTAACTGTTGTATCATCATGCATCCCTTCATTTTGCAAGCATGAAGGTTTCACATGTGCAATAACGGTTTTGCAGGAGATATAATTACAGTTGTAAATTTCCACCGTGTATGTGTATAAGGGTACTTTAATGGTTGAAACCTGATTAAATTAACCAATGATCCTTTTAGTGGTTAATGGTTATCATTTCTCCATTTCTCCATTCAGCATGAATGAGCACCTCAAACTTCCATATTCTGGCTCACTGGCAGTACAAATTCATTTAGTAGGAAATTGGGTGCTGTGGTACATTTATATAGATTACTCATATGTAATCTGTTTTTTCATCCTAGGCTCTCTCAGTGCTTTATGAATAGCAGCATAGGCCTTTTTATCATGCCTAAAAATTATGTTTGACATCAGGATATTGCACACTTGTATATTTGATGAAAACTGGGCAATTGGAGTGTTATGTGGTCACTAGGACTCAGGTCTCATTTGATCCTCAGTCCTTAGGTGAAAACTAAAATAAGCTTCTGCATAACTATGTGCACATTGCTCAGGGTTGCATTTATTTAACTCAACCAAATATTGAGCTGGTCTGAAAGTAACTTCCCTATTTTATCTTTTTATAATGAAAGGGTTAGATATTTAGAAGCTTCCCCTTTCATGCAAAATGCAAACGGGCTCTAATCCACTTTCCTGGCTCCACACCACGAATCTGGTTAGAACCTCATTACAGGCTTGGCTATTTACATTACAAAGGATCAACTGCAGATTTATTTGGAACTCTAATGAAAGCATAGCCATTAGCGAACAGCTCTCAGTGTTGCAGCAGCAATAAAAATGTCAACATCCTCTCCTCCCTCCAATGTATCATGCTTGTTCTAATGGGGCATGCATTTACATTACAACAGCAAATTACTGAATCAGTGATCCAACTTCTTGTGATATGTTTCAGGTCATTGCTATATTCAGACAATGTTCTTCTTTTGAAATGCTTCTAATAGTAGGTTTTTAGAAAGGCAGATAGCCAAGAGGACACACATCTAATGTTCAGATAAGCAGTTTGACCTAATAATCAGAAAAGACTGATCCATTCAGTAAAATGGATCATGAATACCTGTATGTGTACACAGTACTTATTCACTGATTTGGGTTGTGCTGCTTTCTGGACAGATGTATTTATTCTGTATTGCAGTAATACCATTGGCTCTCAGTCATGGATCAGGACTCTACTGTGTTAAGTGCTATATGCATAATAACAAAAAAGATAGTCCCTGTTACAAGAACTTCTCATAAGGAAGATTTGCAGCATCAGGCCCTTGGTGATTTTTAATCCTAGATACCCATTACTATTTCAGGTTTATTGATGGTAGCTGTTTTAAGTGCCTGTTCTTTCACCAAAGAGAATAAGATGGTTGGTGTCCCAGTCACATGGAGATTGCACCATACAGGGCACAGACAGAAGTTATATTTGTTGCATGATCAGCCCCTTGAAAACACTCTACAGCCATGGCCTAACAGTAGTGCATGGCTGCAGAGCACTTTAAAAGTCCCTGATCATGCAACAAATTAATCCTCATTATATGAGGGTTCAAATGAAGATGATCCAAAGCAGAGTCGCTTCATTAACTTGTGTCTGATTGGGAGGCTGGGCTGATGCAGGCCAGCCCTGCCCCTGCTAGTATCCGCACAATGGGAGAGGAGGGTTAAGTGGATTGGAGCTCCCCACCCTGAGGAGTCTCCAATCCATCCATCCCCCGCTCCAGCACAGGCTGGGCAGAGCCCAGCCCAAGCTCCCTCCCCTGCCCCCCATCCCATCATGGGGAGGGAGGGAGCAGGGCTATGGGAGAGAAGTCCCATGTCTGCAGCTCCTCAGCTGGATTGGCTCCAAACTGGAGCTCAATCCACCATCTTCCCAACTCAACACTGAACATCTGTTGAGTTGGGAGGGTCGGTCTACCTCATGGTACTTTCTGTGAAGCGCCATGAGTTAAACCAGGGAGCTGCATGTCTGTTAATGTCCATGGTGTACAACAGATACACCTGGGTAATATGTGCATTCCAGTTGCATTAAAATGTGCACAGCCACCCAATGCATCTAAACAGATGGAGCAGATGAACACAATAGGAATTGGTTCCATTAAAATTTGGCTTCTGTAGGTATAGTCAGGGAAGAATGGCATAACGTTCTTACAAGTTACAGCAACACGTTATTTGTCAGACCTCTCAGAGAGACACTGACCTGGGATTTTCAATTCGCTTTAGTTAAAAAGAAGCAAACAGCAGGTCTTTTTTATTTTGAGCATTGTATTTTGTATTCTGTTTTCTTACCATTCCTGCCACTAGAATGGAGTTTCTCTGCTATACTGCAGCAGAATCAATTCTCTGTCTCAGTTTTGCCCTGAAGTGAATTTGTTGGAAAATCCAGCCCCTGGGCCTTCTTAGAAAGGACTCAGTCCTGCCTCCTACTCCGTGACTTTTGAGGGTTTCACCAATGTGAGGAGTTTGGGCCCTGTGTAAATAGGCCACATCTCTTTTCCAGATACCTCTGGGGAAAGACAGAAGCAGAGAGAGCAGAGGTGAAACCAATGGCTCTGAAATTATTTTGGTATATCCACTCTGTATATATGTATTTGTCTTGTAGATATTTATAGAGTACCACTGCAAGACTTATCATTTGAAAGATCCCCCGGCTGTTTTACTACTCAAAGGATAATGTGCTGGCCACAAGGGTTGCAGCTGATACTGTGGCATTGTGGCCTTTAGGAAGAATTTCTTCTCCCTGTGAGATGTTGAGGGCATAAACCTGGTGTTTGGATTATGGCCTGGTTAAAGGATTGGGATAAAAGGTCAGAATTCCTCGATCCAGTTGCATACTAAGATTTTTACCTCTGCAGCTCCTTATTGTTTGCCTTCCTTTCATGCTGTTATGGGTAGATCTCTCAGAGAATTGGAAATGTATGCCTCCGGTTCTCTAAATCAGCCTTTCATCCCTTTATTTGAGGAGTTAATAACAAAATCTGTTAAGCTAGTCACACTTCACACTTGCACTTAGTCACATAATCAAGACTTTTTTTCAGTCTGTAAACACTTTCCTCTGCCTCCATTTTCATGTAAATGCTTTCAGAGCAAGTAGATGCATAGTAATTTCAAAACCCAGAATCACATAATGAGGGTTTCTTCATTGCTATGCTGATCTACTATGCAAGGATCCACTGGCTCTCCCAGCCATTGCACTGTGTTTGTCTCCATGCTAAGGCACCTGTGACCTTGTAGGAAGATTCCTTCCCAATCTCTAGGTCTCAGTCAAGGTGTTAGATCCAGACTTGCCCCCGAATGAATTTCAGGTTTCCCAGCTGACATAACTTTTCCATTCTCTTTATGCTGAGAATGAATCTCATCACTCCCAGTGGATAACTGGTGCCCTCTGGAGCTTTTGGAGAGCAGGGTGGTGAGAGTTTTGTTCAAGTATATCTCTGCTGAAAGTTGGTGTCTATGAGTAAGGAAATCCCTAAATGCCAAAGTTTAGTTAATGCTGTGCCCCCTGCGGTTCTTCTTCTGGATGTAGATCCATGTTCCCAAACCTGAAACACTGACTAAGAAAAGCATGACAGGTCACCAAGCCTAATTTTTAGGGCACAACAGTTACCTGAGGCAAATTCTGACCTTAATATGGAAATGAATGTGTTTTCCTTGTTGTAACAGAAGCTTTAGCATTATCATTAGTATTGAATAGAATATGTATGAGGAAGGGGGAAAACATTTTAGGGTTAGATTCACAGTATCCAGAATTGCAGCACCAAGGTCCAAGGTACTCTGCTGCTGTAAATAATTCACAACCTTGAGTTGTTTTCTATTTAAAATGGAAAATATAGTCCAAATGCTGCTATAATTTGTACCAGTGTAAGTCAATAAGGATTCATAGGTGTAACTGAAGGGAAAAAATTGTTCTCCATGCAAAAATAAGCATGGAAAGGATGAAATATTACTAGATAGTTGTTAATAATCAAATAAGTATATTAACAAACTAAGAGGCACGGGAGTTGGGGGAGTGGG
>NW_017728992.1:147173422-147174981 GCF_001723915.1 Gavialis gangeticus
GGAAGTGGGGCATGGGGGGCCCCAAGCAGCCTGGAACTCTTCCAGCCTGCAAGGGAAAAGCCATTGTTTCCCACATTTTTCTCTTTTAAAGGAGAATCCATTTCTAACGTTTGTTCACATCCTTGCGACCCACTTCTGGGTCACAACCCACGGGTTGAGAAACTCTGATCTAGACCATCTCTGGTGTCAGTGGCTTTTTCCAGCTTCCATCTGCCACTGCCACAGACCCCCCCAAGAGTCGGAGTATAATTCGAATCCTGTCTAAGGACATAGGGAACAATTGATTATTGTCCTCTTTTAACAACATTTTATATACTGGAACTCTGTTCTTATCTCTCTATTAGTTTTCTCTTTCTAAACTAACTAAACCCAGTCCTTCAACCTTTCATCGTTGACCATGTTTTCTAAAACTCTTAATTATTGTTGCTGTCTTCTGGACTCCCTTCAGTTTGTCTACAATTTTCTTAAAGGTGTTCCCCTAAACTGAAGAAAGTGGTTCAGTGGAGTCTTCACCAATGCCAGCAAAGCAGAATAATTTCTGATTATATTTTGTATATAGCACCCCTGTTAATATATCCAAAGATGAGAGTCACTGACCTTTGCAATCCCATCATCCTGCTGATTCAAGTTTAGTTTGTGATCCACTTATACCACATCATCCCTTTCTTCTGTATCGCCACCTAGCCTGTTACTCTCATTTCACATGTGTACATTTGGTCTTTCATGAATTTTAACCTTTATTGAATTTGTCCTATTGATTTCAGACCATCTCTCCAGATAATCAAGATCAGTTTCAATTCTAATCCTGGCCATAGTGTTTATTTTTATTCTCTATGTGCTAATAAATGGATTATGTAATAATTATTTATAGTATCTTTCCAGGATTCAAAATTAGTTTAATTGGTCTATTTCCCAGGCCCCTTTCCCCCTTTTTAAAGAGAGAGGCACTACGTTTTCCTCCTGTCCTGTGAAACTGAAAAAATTAAAGAATATTGAGAAAGTAAAGAAATGCTCTGAAATCCACTGAAATGTTTCATAAAGGTAAATTCTAAGTGAGGCACTAAGAAAGGAGAAATCAAATGCAAAATGACAGTATGGAAGAATTAAAGATATCTTGAAAATCATTAAGCTCAGTGTTTTGGTAATGTTGGAGTGATATTGTAGCTGTTATGGTCACGAAATAAGTGAGAGGCAAGATGTGTTATGGGTGATATGTTTAATTGGACCAACTGCGTGTTTGGGATAGATTTAGAAAAGTTTTTCAATGTAGTGCATTCTTTTTCAGATCTCAAGAAAAGCAAGCACATTGGCATCACAAGGATGTGAAAATAGTAAGACCTGCAAAATTAGATCCACGATGCCTACATTTACAAACCAAATTTTAATTTGATAAACTACTTAAAGCTAAGGCCTTGCAGGCCAGATTTCCTCTTGGAATGTAGTTCCATGGCTGAATTATAGATTCCCACCAATTCCATTACTATATTCAGGACGTTTCCCTTATGTCAGACATCTATGAGGTGATTCCTAGGAGTTCTCTGGATCTGATTGCTGCTGTC
>NW_017728992.1:147179981-147187041 GCF_001723915.1 Gavialis gangeticus
AAGGATGTGAAAATAGTAAGACCTGCAAAATTAGATCCACGATGCCTACATTTACAAACCAAATTTTAATTTGATAAACTACTTAAAGCTAAGGCCTTGCAGGCCAGATTTCCTCTTGGAATGTAGTTCCATGGCTGAATTATAGATTCCCACCAATTCCATTACTATATTCAGGACGTTTCCCTTATGTCAGACATCTATGAGGTGATTCCTAGGAGTTCTCTGGATCTGATTGCTGCTGTTATTCTGTAAAATATTGAAAGCTATATATTGTTTATTTGACAGTATGTGACTTTTGATCAAATAATGCATCCACGTTAGTTGAAACTGCTAATTCACCTCATTTGTCAAACTATGAGGCTACAGACCTTGCAAAAAGTCTGATTTCTTTTCCCCCTATGAATTCTGAAATGTATCTACTTGTTTATAGATCTACTATAATAAATCTACTCACGGCATTGTTGCGAAAAACTAGAATTTGTTATATATTCCAGGTTACAAGATCCAAGATAATTTGTTCCATTAGAAATAGTTGCACAGCTAATGATTAATTATATCCTAACAATGAGATGTACTTATTAGGAGAAGGTGTAAAATAGCAATACGAAGTCCAGCTGTGCAAAAGCACAACAATGAAAACAGGATGCTAACATGCATGCAATATAATAAAAAGGTGTGTAGCCCAAAGTGTAATGGATGAATCAAAAAAGGGTGGGACAAGGAAGAAGAGACAGATAGAAGTTTTTTGTCCTTTAACCAGATGATTTATACACATTGATATTGTTACATGTTGACCAGAAGATGGCAGCAAAACTACAAGGATAAGAACTATTCTCCTCCTACCTTCACTGAATTCTGCAGCCAGCTCACACTGAGTTTAGCGATGCAGGATTTGCCATAAATTACCTTAGACCAGAGATAACATTTTGTAAGAAATTGAATTCTAGAAGTATCCTCTATACGTCCTTTGTTTAAATGAAGCAATGTTTTGTTTGTGGCTGACCTGGTATTTCCCTTACAAAAGGCATGATGGGATATCATTAAAATCCAGAAAAGGGAGGTGAAGAATTTTCCTGAAGAATTTGGAAAACAGGCAATGCTAATTTTCTTGTACCAATGAATATCAGCCCATTTCAGTTACTCTAGTATATATAAGGGTAGATAGTATCCATTGCATTTTAGTAGCAATACTAACAAATGTGGAGTATGGAAGATTGAAATAAAACCATATTTTATGTTCCATATTTCGGTCAATGTGTGCATGTATATTTATTATATATTATCCCATAACACTGGGTTGATACCTACCAAAACCCATTGGACCTGAAATTTAGTACCCAGCACAGCAGTGTCAATGAGGAGTAATTATATTCAAGTTAGAAAGTGAAAACCTGAGCTTGTTTAAGTTAATGAGCATCTTGCTGCTGCCCTCAGTAAAGTTGAGATGTAACCCAATAGATATAAAATTGGAGTAAGCAGAGGCAAAATCAGACCCACGGATCAGAGAATGCCTTTGGCATCCTGTGAAATCTAATGTGCATAGGTACAACACAGCAGTTAAACTCTGGGAGGAGGGCACTGGGGCACTGGGAGATGTAAATTGATCAGTGAACTGCATATAAGGAGAAGATTAAGCAGATTAGAAAGCATTGAGGGAGAAACCTCAGGGGGAAGTTTGAACAGGCATTTAGAATACTTTCATGTTTGATTAAATATTTCCTTACCTTCTTCAACCATGTGCTGATTTTAATTCCACAGATATACTCTTTTTACCTTTACAGAATAGGAAAGATTTTCTTGGAAATTGCAGAGCGAGGTAGTTAGCTATGTTAGTCTGATATTAGGCAGAAGGCACCTTACAGACTAACTCATCCAGAGAGGTATGTGTTTTTGTAGTATCTGATGAGTTGGGCTATAGCCTATGGAAGTGCATGCTATCTTTTTTGAACAAGATAGTCTTTAAAGTGCCACCCTGTCCTGCCTTCTGCCTAGTAACTGTCGGAAGGTTTTATCAGTGAAATTATTCCATCTGATTGTATGAGACACTAATAATAATTATATATGAACTATATAACTTTTAAGTATAATTCAGTCCTAGGAACAAGGCGTCCTCCAAGAAAGTGCAGGGAGTCAGGCTTTTGGTTGCTGAATAGCCTAAATAGTTCAGATTTGGCTTGCTCATGTGTTGCACTGTGGATGTTCAGTCATAACTTGCACACAAGCATCTCTGAATATTACTGCCTTGCTCTCTCGCACAGTCTAATGATGGCAGAGGCCAGTCACATGTTGTAATCTTACTCTTCATTTCTGATCCATCTTGTTCTTTATCATAGAGAGTCATAAGGTCCCTGCTGTTTCTAGTATGACTTATTCTCGAATATACCTTATGTTTATTCCTTTGCAGGCCCCAGCACCAATTCCTCAGGTGACATGTGGAAGGCAGCAGTTAGGTTGTATTGGCTGCATTTAAAGGCCAAATGCAGGAGCAGAGGGCAAGACAAAACAACAACAGAAAGGATTAACCCATTATTGTCCAAGGTGGTTTCTGTTGAAAAGGCTCAAAGGCAAAATAAATATAACCTTTCTCTATATATCCATCTGGGCTGGACGTTCAATGACAAGTTTGTCGCTGAAACCAGACACATTCTACTATATCCTTCACCCTCAAAACAGAAAATTAAGCTCTCCCAGACTAACTACCGGCAGTCAAAAATCCCAAGGCTGAATTGATTAAATCTTTACAGGTTAGTCTAAACTGAGTAGATTGAGCCGATAAGCAAGTGAACGGACTTTCACTTTTGATTCTAGAAATGCAGACACATGCTTGCAGTGGCTCAGGCCAGAAGCTGGAGGGCACTAGAGCACACTCCCTGCTTGGCCAGAGCAGACAGCTTGAGCCAAGGCTAGCCTGCCCACCCAGAGAAGAGGGGTTTGTGGAGGAAGTACAAAGGATCAGTGCTGGGCAACTATGAGTTAATTTGAATCTGGAGGGGATCTGGGACAGAAGTTCAATACACCGATTTAAATTAAATCAGCTAAGTCTGATACTATATCCATCCAGGTTTATCTTAAACCAGTTTTGGCCATTTTGAAAGTAGTCTGTGTGCACTAAACTTCTATTGTGTTACAGATTTGAGTCGGTTTCTGATCACTTATACTGGTTTATATGTAACTTCAGTTCCAAGCCCCAGTGTTTAAAATTAACCTCCACTCTTCTCACCCAGGAGAGGCTGGAAATGTGAAATGAGGAAACAATGATATTTGAAATGATGCACAAATAATTTCTATGCAACAAACCACATTTACTGTGATGTCAGTGTCATGATTCAACTTATCAGTAATGGAAGTAAATCAACACCCTGTCTGCATGAGTTGAACTAGTTCAACTTTGGTCTAAACCAGGGTATAGCCCTAGTAATTAGATGTGGAGTGTATTGATGCCATATTGCTCATTGGGAGCTTCTTCACTAAGAGGGTCATTAGAGAGTTGTCCTTGTGCTACCTTTGTACAGCCAACATGGAAATGTTCAGCTGCTGGTTCCATTTTATGTGTGTCTCATGCAGGCAGAAAGATCCCAAGGGAGGGTTAAATTGCAGGCCAGCATTGTTTGTGGGGGTCATGGTTTTCCTATCATGAGAAAAAAACTTCTATTCATATAACTTTGGTGAGGAAAAGCAGGATCTGTGCACTCCTCCTCCTTCAAAGTATATCTTTATATTCCATAATGTTAAAATTCAGGCATTTTTATATCCTATTCTCTTCACTCAATTCCTTTTTGCCTCATTGTACAAGGGTGGATTTCCCCTAACACTGACATTTCCTTGTTCAATCAGAGACAGATACCAAAGTCTACATTGCTTTACACCTCATACTGCTGCTGTAGGATAGATACCATAAATCCAGAGTGGCATGGTAAAGTCAGAGTAATGCCAGATACCTTAACGTGCTGTTAGTCAGAAGCAGGCAAGACAGAATTCTTAGAATCAGGCTCTGGGCTATGAGAGGGCTGGTGGACCATGGAGCTCTGATGTTGGTGAGTAGATGGGTTGATGTTGGGAGTAAACTCATAGCAGGGAAATAGCATTGGTAGCCCTGTCAGAGCAGTGAGAGTCAGGAGTGCCATGACCATCCAACAAGAGGGAGTGGACCTTTGGTTTGCTGAAGAGATTTTTTGACTAGACTGGATCAGTCTTACCAATTTTGAATCCACCAACACCTCTCACTTATACAAACATCACACCTGTATCATTCTACTCGACTTTAATCTCATCTTCCTTACATCAGCTTTACACAAATTTCAGAAGAATTATGCAGACTTGATAGTGATATAAAGAAGATAAAATGGGCCTTGATCTTTAAATACTATAGATTTTTTTTTTTGCCTGAACAAAGTATTTTGTATCCTAATTGGAGATGTCTGAACCTGATCTCAAAGGGATAAGGATGTGAATTGAGTCATGGATGGGGTAATCTTTCCTCTTGCTGCACACGGTGACCTTCCTTTAACACAGACATTTCTTTGAAATGTCAATGACCATCTGACTCCGAGTATGTCAACACTACAGCGTATGCTCTCATCTGAGAGAGCTGGAACGAAGCAAGCCTGCCTCTGGTGGTTCACATTGCATTATGAACTTTGCACGCTACTCCCTACAGATCCTTGTCCCTGCTCACTGGTAATAGGGCTGTTAGAGGTATATCCTAGGTTTCCTAAAACAATATAGAGTGGAAACTTTTAAGGAATTGGCCTGTCTTTCTTTCAGGCCCCTAAAATGGAAGTAATTTTAGATTCTTTTAGGTCTACAAGATTCTCACTGCTATTCATTTATACTAGCTGATGAGCTCATCCTAACTGTGGGCCAACTGTTTATGCTTTTTGTTATTTACAGAAGATGTGGATGGCCTCTTGGGCCTGTCTGAAATCTGAGAGGGTGTTGAAGTCTGAGGATAATGCTCTGAGACATTAGTCATGCCAGAAATGCTATGCAATCTCTTAATATATACAAATACTTCTGGAGCAGGAGCATGGTATGTGGTTACAAAACTGGAGGACTGTACTCAAAACTGAGGTGGCTCCAACCAGTCTTATATTCCTAACATGGCAGACACTCCTTATGAGGCAGACTTGTTGTTTCCTGTCCTATGCTTCTGTATCTCTAGGCCCGCTTGCTCCAAACAGGGCCCAAAGAATTCTCCCAGGATATCTTGTAGAATTGCTTACTTAGCAGGAGGTTCTTGGTTAACTGGGGATTAATCTACATTGACTATGGTCTGCTCCTGGGATCCCTCCTCAAGAACATCTGAACATTCTAGGCTAGGGACAGACATTACACATAAACTGGTTTAAGTGATCAGGAACTGGCTTAAACCTGTAACACGGGTAGGCAACATTTTTTGGCCGGAGTGCCAAAAAACCCACAATGTCTACCTTGGAAGGTCCCAGAGTGCGGGCATGCCAGAAAAACAAAATGAGGGCCCTGCTACTATGATGCACTACCTCGTTTGCCAGTGCCTTCTACTTTTCACTCTGCTCCCACTGTGAGAAAGTAGCAGTGATGGCTTTCACTGTCATGCAAACAACTCACTGGGGATAGATAGAGTCATTTTATTGCAAGGAGTGCATTACAAGCTGCTGAGTGAGGAAAGGGGAAGACAAATGACTTTTAAATCATCAGCTCTGCCACTTAGTCAGTCTGTGCAGATTACACAATTTGAACACCCAGTGAGTCCTTTGCTCAGTGCTGGGTCACTGTTGGGGCAAGTCAGGGTAACCTAGAGATACTTGACCAGTGCAAGGCACGGTGGGATGTGTGTTCTCTTTGGCCACCTGCTGCCAGCAGTACATTCAGTCACTCTTCAAATTCAATTGAAAGTGTGATGTGTGGACATGCCAGTCCCACTTCTCAGTTCTGGGAGACTAGGGTTACCATACATCTGGGTTTTCCCAGACATGCCCTCTTTTTTGGTTCCCTGTGCTGCATCTGGGTGGGTTTTTAAAATAAGAGCAAATGTCTGGGTTTTCTGCTCTCCTGAGCTGGCTGCTTGCGGCTGGGAGCAGTGGGTAAGGTGATTGGCTGTCAGAAGTCATGTGCTCCCTGCGTGGGCTCCAGCAAGCCAGGCAGAGTGAGTGAGTGAGACTGTGTGTGTGTGTGACAGAGAGCGCGAGTGGGCACATGTGCAATGTGGGAGCTGCTTGGGCAGCAGGGCTGGGGGGGGCAAGGGTCTGCGGGTCAGGAGTGAGGGGCACCAGGACTGCGGTGGGGGGGCAGAGGCTGTGGGTCCAGGACACCAGCAGGGACTGAGGGGCACCAGCAGGGCTGGCGGGCAGGGCAGGGGCCTGCACATCAGGAGTGAGAAGCACTGGCAGGGGTGCAGGGGATGTGGGTAGGGAGTGAAGGGCTCTGCCAGGGCTGGGAGGGGGGCAGCAGGCTGCAGATCAAGAGTGAGGGGCATGGGGGATGGGATGGGTGACTGTGGGTTAGGTGTGCAGGACACCAGCAGCACCAGGGGGCTGCAGGTTGGGAGTGAGGGGCACCAGCAAGGGATGGGAGACAGGGTACTGCTGCTTGGGAGTGAGGGGCACTGGCAGGGCTGGGGGGGTGTGGCTTGTCAGTGAGGGGCAACAGAATGGGCAGGGGCAGGACAGTGGCATGTCACTGCCCCCCAACCATCATATTCCCCCATCCGCCCCCCACTCTCCTCTCCTGGTGTCAGATGTCCTCTTTTTTTGGACCTAGAAATATGGTAACCCTAGGAGATGTCATCATGACACAACTTGTCCTGTGGTAAACACAGCATCTGTTTTTAGCCTTGGAGAAGTAGGCAACAATTGTCCCAAAGGAAAATTCAGAGAAGGGATTCAATTCTTGATAGACTCCAGAGAAGATCCACTCTGAATTCTAACATGAGGAGAGAGAGCAAGGCAGGAAATCCAGATAGCCTGGGTTAAAAATGATGGCAGTTCAGCCTAGACAGAAATCACATGGCTGCAGAAGAGAGCTGGTTACTTCAGTAGAAACAAAGCCTTTTCTATAGTAAGCACAATTTATGAGAGTAAAT
>NW_017728992.1:147192041-147201339 GCF_001723915.1 Gavialis gangeticus
ACTAACTATTCTTTGCAATCCTTCCCCTCCCCACGCCCCCCTGGCCAAGGCAGTTATTGCCAGGCCAAGGCTGATAGGTACTTTGAAGATATTAGAGAGGTAGCCATATTAGTCTGAAGTCAGGTGGTAGGCAGAGTAGAGATGCACCTTGTAGACTAACTGACTCAGAGATGCATAAAGTTTTGTAAGCAAGTGGTCACTTCAGCTTTTGCTTACAACAGTCTGATTCAGGTACTACTGGCTTTTTGATGCATTTGATGTGTGCACTCATGCAGGTAGGTATGTAGCACATAGACGTAATGCTGGTATGTAAATGACAAAAAGAGACACTTAGCTTGTAGGAAAGTGTGAGTGTAAACATTCTGGTGATACCCTGAAGCCAAATAAGCAAGATGGATGCTAGTCTAGAGCCAGGGAAGATGAAGAATCCAATGAGATATTTCATCCTGGTTTTGTTTTTCCAAATGACTGTCTACATTGATTTAGCTGATGGAAAAACAGAAATTACCACCCTCCCCCACCCTCCAATATGCAAATCTTGATATAAAAGATGTATGTAAACATTTATTAAAAGTAGCTTAAAAAAACTAAGTCTTAATATAAACTCCATTTAATATAAAAGTGGAGCTTATAGGTAGGTGTTCTGTCAGCATGGTGATGCCTCAGCCTCTATTGTAAATCTCTTCTGGGTATCACAGGCATAGGAATCAAACAAAATATTTAGTTTGTAACAATGCCAAATTCCACACAATGGAGTTTATTTAAGAAAAGATTAACAGCAAGGAATGCATTGTTATCTTGTGCATATCTCTCATTAAGGATTATTGAGCCCTCCTTAATTAAGACATTGAAATCCTGGGTTGCTTGCATCATGTAAACATGTCTTGTTTTGTACTGACAGATTGTAGCTAAAGCACAATCTACTATGTGGCTTTGATGTTCCCACTGAAATATTAACATGCAGTATTCAGACCAGGTGTAGGATGCAAGCAGTAATGATACACGCTATCCTACACCATCCTACATTAGCCCTGTCCAAGCCTCTGTGCACATTAAGAAAATTGGCCCTTTTTCAAGCATGCTAAGAAAATTTATCTTTTTAACATACACAACTAACTCGAGTGGACTGAAGTAATATGGGTCCCATTCACATAAGCAGTGCAGGATACTGGTCTAAGATCTGTTGTGGGAAGTGATTTATATCCTGATGACAATCCATCATAGAAAAGGGATAGGAACTTAAAATAGAAAGCAGTATTCTGAATGCTCTGGTACAGGATGGGTGACAGCTGCACATTATATAGCTGCATTTGTTAGTTGGTGTTGCAAGCAATTTTGTACACAATGTTATCTATATTTTTGCAATACTTTCTAGAATAATCTGGGTTGTCAGATCAGACATATAAATCTCAAGAGAACAGTAAGCCTATCCAAATCTTTCAGAGTGTTGAGGAATACTAATACTTACTGAATGGTGATTCTCTGAAAGCCATGCATAAGAAACTTCACAGAACAGCAGTGCCCAACCTTCTGGCCCAACAGGCCAGAGGAGTGGCACACGATCAGTCTCTGGGCCAGATGCTGCATGAGACTGGCTCATGGGTTTGGTCCATGGGCCCAATCCTATGCTCCTGGATTTGCCTGCATTTTAGCCTGATCCTATGCTGGCCCAATCCAGCTGTGTGCCTGGATATGGCTGTGCACTGGCATGATCTGGGACAAAGTGCCATATTATCTAATCTGTGGGTCTCCCTAAGGCTAGGGACAAACATTCAAAAAGCTGGAGCCTGAACTGATTCAATCTTTGCAGGTTAGTCTAACCTGGCTAGGCTGAATTAGTTTGTAACCACACAGACATCCCAGAAATGCAGGCACATGCCTGCAGTGGCTCAGGCTAAAAGCCAGGGGGAGAGGGAGGGGGGGGCAGTAGAGTAGCCCTCCCTTCCTTTCTTCAATGCTGAGCTGAGGGGTGTGTGGCCAGGTCCAGGCAGGATGCTGATTAGGGAGGGGTTCCCCCCTCCTGACCAATCCAGCAGGGAATTGATAACACAGTGTTTATCACCCCATTAAGAGAACAACAGAGGGACATTACCAGCTGATTCTGCCTTTGTACCATCTGCCACAGCATGGATCATAACCAGCATGTAGTCTGCTAGCTAATGCTGAGAGGTGTCTGTGTAAGGCAGAGAAGATGGGGAATACCTGCTTAGCAGGGAGTGGGGAGGGGAGGGGGAGAGCAGGGGGAAGCCAGGCAGACACATGCAGTCTCTGCTGAGGTCCAGCCAGGGAACACAGGGGAGGGGCCAGTCCTGCTGTGGAGCACAGAGCCCCGCCCAGTCCAGAGAGCATGCCAAGATGCTGGGGGAGTCTGCTTTAATTTAAACCAGCAAGGAGTCTCGGACAGACATTGCATAAATGTCTGGTTTGACCCAAATCAGTTAAGTCTGATATTACATTCAACCAGGTTTATCTCAAACCAGTTTCAGCCATTTTCTGACTGGTTTATGTGCACTGAATATCTGTTCTGTTATAGATTTAAACCAGTTTCTGATCACTTAAACCAGTTTATGGATAATGTCTGTCCCTAGCCTAAGGGTCTGAAAATTTGATATCAAGGAAGTGGCAAATAATTCTGCCACCCCTCCACTGCTGCCAAGTTTCCAGACCCCTGGGAGCCCTGCAGGCCAGATGACACAGCTCCCTGGGCCAGATTTGAAAGAACCTCTTTCACAGAACACCAGATAATGTTTGAGAATACGATAGATATATACCTCGTTGCACTAACAAACTGGATTTTTAAACCTAGTGCTTTAAGAATTGATACAACACTCAATTAATAGTAGAAAGGCTTGCTTTAATAACTACCAACAAGCTATAAAACTGTAATCCTGGGTGAGAGACTACCCAGGCCCTCACCTGAATAATGGGATCTTGGGGTACCCGATAGCCAGTGGCCCTGCTCAGCAACCTGTGCAGCTGCTGCAGGGTTCCCAAGCAGAAAGCCTCCCCTTACAATCAAACAACCTTGCAGACCATTATAAAACTATTTACAAGATTTACTTATTTACAAGGTAACATATAACCAATACAATAAAACAAATGTTCCACCGCATGAGCTGGTAATGTTGGCTTAAGGGTTAATGTTTCTTGAATACACTTTACACTAGGGGAAGGTATGCAAATTACCCATAATAAATAAATGAACCAATACATAAATACATTAATACTCCAACTAATAAACCATCAAGAACTTATTTACACAATTTATAACTCATCCAGTATGTACTGAGGACCCTGTGTGCACTGCCCCTGGCACGGTCTCAGGGAGCAGGACTGTCTGTGCCCCTGCATAGGCTCTGTGGGTAGTCCCTGGTGCTGGCAGGAGCTCCAGGGGTCTGGGTGCAGCAGGTGGTGGCTCCTCCCCTGCAGTCCCTGCAAAAAAGCTTATTCCTGCCCAGACCCCTGCCCTGGCTCAGCAGGAAGTAGTGTCTGGGCTGCAGGTTGCTGAGCATAGCCTCACAGCACCCAGCAAACGCAGCCCCTCCCTGGTTACTTCTCGCTCACAGGGGAAAAACCAGGGCAGTCTCCAGCCTCTCCCCCTGGCCCTGCAACCCCTTCCCCTGCTGTGCTCACACAGGGTCTTTTCTGGAGGAAGGGTCTTCCCAGGCTTGGAGTCTTCTCACAGGTAGCTCCTCTCTTGTCCTGCCCAGCAGGACTCCCAGGGGAAGTGGGGGAGAATGGACACAGTGCAGCCTCTTCCCTGCTGCTGCTACTTCTGCAGGGCTCTGCCAGGGGCTCTCGGAGGGCGGCCGTGGGGAGATCCTTTCCCTGGTCTCCAGCCTGTCTCTCACCCCCTCTCTTTCCCCTTTGTTCTCTCTCCAGGAAAACTGCTCCCCTCTTTTAACCAAGCCTCTCAGCCAATCCCAGGCCAGGGCTCTTCCCCCAGGTTTGCTAAGGTCTCTCTCATTCAAACCCTGCTGGGGTTACATCACCCTTCCCACTTCCAAGAGGGCTACCTCCAAACTAGCTTCACTCGCCCTAACGGCAAACGGTGTCCCTACTGGGACAAACTCTGTCTCTTCGCACTCTGTCCCTCTGCAGGGCAGCCCTTCCTATTTCTTTGGGTGGGTCCATTTCTAATGCTGCTACAAAATTATATGACAGAAAAAAGACTTTTTCTTAATATTCAATAAATGAACTATTACAATCCTCAAATTATTTTAGCTGCAGGAGATTTTTACCCAAGCAGGCAGGAAGCGGTTCTTGTCTCTACAGCTTTCACAGAGCATGGGTCCTTCACTTGTGAGTTGGGTGCAGAATGGCTTCTTGATCTTATCTGGACTGCACACCTTGCTGGCAGTTCTGTTTTGCATTTTATATAGTTTTAATTGTATAACTTCAAAGCATCTCTTCTTGATAGTTGGTTACTGAAAGTCTGAACAAAGCAGGCAAGGATGGAATTAACAAAATATAATTGTATCCTGTCCATGTGTTTGTTTTGCTTTTGCAAGCTTTTGATCAGTTTGGAATTAAATGGGATGGCAGTTTTGGTTAGTACTGCCTTTTGTCAGTTGTTTTGACACTGGAGCAGAATTTACAATAGCCTAATAAATAATTGTATGTTTAGGAAACTTCAGACACACATTGGATGCCTGCTTTGAGAGATATGCCTTGATTAAGGGAAGATGTTGCAAAGTTCTTGGGGGATATGTGATACATTTTAACAGACCGGTTTTTGTCTAATAAAAAGTAAGTGGAGATAGTGAAGATCAGAGGCCATTGGATACAATAGGTGTGAGTTTCAGGAGAATTCACTGGTTTAGCATAATAAATATTTAAACATTTGTAAAACTTTAGACAGATATTGGATGTTTGCGTTGGGAAATATGTCTTAATCAAAGGGGGAATGGGTTAACCAGGATATATTTATAGTCATGGTTTTAGTCCACTTTGGCTCTTCCGTCTCTTACAGGCTTTGCTTTGAAGTGGATATTTTAGTGCTTTTGTTTCCTTTAGTGACCCTTAGCTCAACTGAGAGGTATATGTAGTTTTCTTCCTAGGCCATTTGGCTTTCTAGCTTGCTCTCTGAGTCTTGTTATATAAATGTAATGAGCGTGTCAGGTCTCTGCCAATAATTTTAACCATCACTTTTATTTTTTTAGGCTCGGGTGTGGTAGAAGGTTGAGGTCTGTTATCATTACTGTTACCAACTTATGGCATGGGTCTGATATTGTGTACCTCAAGCTCCATTTTCTCTACACCTAATGGGTTGCAGCCATTAACACAGTTTGATTTTCTTTGTGACAGACTTGTCACCACAACCCAGTCTTGGCCTAGCCACTGTCTTGCATTTTTGTGCAAGAGTATTTTAATCTGGTCATATAGATTTCATGTGTAGGTCTGGCCAAGCTTTCACATATCTAGATAAAAATATGATTTAATAAAGTCTCAGAGAATCTTGGATTGAGGAGAATGTTGAAAACCAGCATCCAGATATTAAAATGGAGCAGTATCCAGATTAGATGTTTTTTAGGATTAGATTACACCAATTCAGAGCAATCTAGGTTCAAAATTTGTGTTCTAAACTCATCCCAAAAGACATAGATATATGAAAAACCAGATGCTCAGCCCCTTCTGCTCATTCTGCAAAGGACAGTTTTCCAAACTGTGGTGCATAAGTCCTGATTGGAGGATCATAGATAGATTTCGTAGTTGTTCTTCAGAGTTTTAGCTATCAGTTTTAGATTTCACTTTCAGGGGATGTTGTCTCTCATGTAGAAATTTATGATCCTTTATGGCAAGGATTGAACAAGTCATCAGTTGCCTTCTAGGATCAGTAGGCCTTAAGGATGAAGATACACTTATGTCCTCCTCAGCATCTGCAGTGAGAAGACTGTGGCCAGTTCTCCAGATTTTATCTTTAGTGTTTTCTAAGATTTCAGGTAGTGACGGGGGAAAAAGAAGTAATGTGTTTGAAGTTTGTGAGCCAAAAGGCAGATGTGAAACTAAACTATTGGAAAGCTCTTCTGCTCCATGACTCAAGTTACTTTTAGTTTAAATTTCTAGCCTTGACTTCATGAATGTACAGTTTCAGCCAAACCCTATCATCATCTTTATTTCAATAAAGAAAATTTACTTTCAAAATAGTATCCCATTGTTGTAGTTGCAACCCCAATACTGAATTGTCCTGCTAAGATAGGAGAACAGCAGAAAGGAAAGGATAAGTCTAATATCATTTTTCATACTGAATGCAGCACACAGAAACCAGGGCAAAACAGGAAAATAATTCATTCAACAAACTGAAATGTGCATTTTGACAGGTGGATTTGAAGGAAAGGGAATGTAAAGGAAAACAGGAAATTATATTACATACTTAACTCCACCATTCAGTCATAATGGTTTTTGTTGTCTCTTATCCCCCAGTATTTATACATTGACTTCTAGCTTATAGTCTCCTTTGGATAAGATCTTATCATGGTGTAAACCATGTAACAAAATGCTGACACTAAGCAAATAAGAATATATTGCGTAGGAATAAGACAGTAGATAAATGGCTAGAAAAATGAGGGGGGAAAGAGAGAGAGATTATACCAGAAAGTGTTTGAAGATTGCTTTATTATTTATTATGATCAATGCCTGCATTGTTTTTTAAAGCCGAGGTGGCTAATCCAATAACTTAACTTCTTAAATTATTTGTTGGGAACAGGAAGGCTGCCGTGCAACAGCAGCTTCACAGGGAATAGGATAGCAAAATACATCTCACAATTCTTACTAGTAATTATTATTATGCAAGAGGCTACACAAACAAGTTAATAGGTATTCAATAAGAGCAAAGCTTACATTTATTTCCAGGAAGAACAACAAATGCTAAATATAGTCTGCATTATGGTGATTATTTTACCAATTTTATGAAGTTGTAAATAGATGTTTCTGAAATGCTCAGTAGCATTTAGGTATCCTTCCAGCCTAGGCGCCTGAACCGGATTGATTTACAGCTTGTCATCAAAACTAGAGACTGTCTCAAGCATCAAACTTGGCTCCAGAGTTGGGTTCAAATTTCCCCAAACTATGGGCTTCAGATCTGGCATTCTGGTTTAGAGTCATCTTAAATTGAAGTCCTCAGTATGCATGGTTGATTTCCCTATGGATTTGAGGCAAAATTTGGCCATTTGGACTGTGTGAGAGACTGAATCAATTGGAACTCCAAGCCCAGAGTGAAACTTAATAAGGAAATGTAGGCAAAGTGGACAAAGTATTTAAAGCCCAGTGATGCAACACCACCAAGGATAGCACAGTCTAGTCATCAGACACCTTTATTCAGGGTGTCATTCACTCCTTTCTTTGCCCAAAGTTCAGCCAGGCTCTGATATCCACGGGAATATCAGAGTGATGTTGTATGCTGCCCACAGGGGTTGTCCCAGCATACCTGACTTTAGGGGCCTCTTCCCACTAGCTTCCCTTGTCTCCTCCAGCTCTCCCTTTCTGTACTCTTGCCTGAATGTCTTGTTGGAACAAACAGACAGGGAAGGCTGCCACAAGTGAGGAGACCTTCAGGAGCTGGACACTTGTCTGGGCCAGGACTCTCCTGGGCTTGTGCCACTTTTACTCTATCTGTGCCCTGTAGTTCACAGCCCACTATTCATGGCTGCAAGCTCTGGAGTATACTCTCAGGCTCAAGGACCCATTGCCCCAAATCCCACCACCACCTTTCAGTCTCTGACAGGCTTTGCCCTTCCAGGCTAGGAACCCCATTCACTGGACTCCGCCTTCCCTACAGGTGCAACGCAGACCAGCAGGAACAAAAATCGCCACAACCATGGGTGCCTGCTCAGCTTAAAACCAAAATTGGCCCAGCCAGGGTTTGCCTCACCCTGAGACTGTTCTCCAAGCTACAAACCAAGACAGAAATAGTTCTGGAAATTATCTGGCTCCCAATGCAGAGTCTCAGGTCTCCTTCACCCCAGCTGCCACTCTCAGTCCCTTCTTCCAGGCCCTGGAGTGCAGTCCCTTTGCCTTTTCATAGGGAGCTCCCTTCTCCTGTGTCCCTAAGGCCACACTGTCTCTCAGGCCTGAGGCTTGGGCTTTATATAGGATGCTCCGGTCACATGACTCTTCTACTTCCAGCCTTGGGCCATCAGAGTCTGCCCGCATCTGGACCTGGCAGCCTTCTTGTTTCAGGCTCCTCCGCCTGTTAGTTAGCTCAAGCAGCACAAGAAAGCAGAAATAAAAGAAAACAAATAATACGGGGAAGGTAGGGGGGGAGGGGCTGGATAACAAAAGAAATAGGCACAAAAACACCACAAAGGGAAGAGATGAACTATGAATGTTGCATGCCGCCAGAGACTTGGGGGCAGGGGGAGACACAGTGGCTGAGCTCCTGCAGGTGGTGGTAGCAATGTCTGCGGTGGGGGCATGGCGGTGAAATGCAGTGGGCTCCTGCAGGCAGCAGGGCGGGGGGGAGCGTGGTGAGTGCCCCACAGATGCTGCCGGCAGCATTGGCAGCAGTCAGTGGTGATCAGGGACTGCCCATGGGGTGCGGGGGGTGGGTGCCATGTGCACCCACTACATGTCAGCAATGAGCTGGCAGACCACAAAGGAGAGTGGGAGCAAGAGGGGGGTTAGAGGGGGGAGAGGAAGCCCAGGCACTCCAACCCCTTTTCTCCTCATCTAGCAATGTGTTAGGGATCCCACTACATACTTCCCTTTCCCTTTTTGAGGGTTACAGTCTTGTACGCTCTTCAGGTCTTCCTTCTTGTAGAAAAAAATCCGCGTTGCTGTGTCGCTTAAGCCTGGTAGCATAAGCCTGCTCATTCAGGTGCAGCTTACGTCTTATGTAACTATAGGATGCTCCTACCCTTTGTCCTTTTGGGACATCACTGCTCCTATAGCTAAGTTGGAAGCATCCATTTGTACCAGGAAGGGTTTTGTAAAGTCTGGCAAATGTATCACACGAGACCTTTTTCAGTCTCCAAAATGTCTCCTCTGTCTCATCTGACCCCAGCACTCTTTCCTGTCCAGGGCAGGGGATCGGATTCAATGATCTAATGCAGGGGTGGGCAATTATTTTGGGCCAAGGGGCACTTACTGAGTTACGGCAAGCCATCAAGGGCTGCATGACAGGCAGCCCAGGGCAGATTAATATTAATTTTCTAAATATATTAGGGGCCCCACAGGCCAGGTAGAATGGTGAGGAGAGGCTGAGGGACCTGAACTTGTTCAGCCTCAGCAAAGGCTGAGGGGGGATTTGGTGGCTGCCTATAAACTCATCAGGGGAGATCAGCAGCAAATAGGAAGGGTC
>NW_017728992.1:147206339-147207889 GCF_001723915.1 Gavialis gangeticus
TATTACACTGTTAGGGTAGCTAGGATCTGAAACCAACTTCCTAGGGAAATGGTCCTTGCTCCTACCTTGGGTAAATTCAAAAAGAGGTTGGATGAACACCTGTCTGGGGTCATGTGATCCCAGCGCGTGCGCCAACCAGTGGTGGGGGTTTATACTAGATGATCTATTCAGGTCCCTTCTGACCCCTAACTACTATGAAACTATGGCCTGGTGGGATGCATCCGGCCCCCGGGCTGCATTTTGCCCACCCCTGATCTAATAGGTCCCTTCCAACCCTAAAATCTATGAAATCTATTCAATCATCTGTCCACCAAACTTTGTTCAGGGCTGCAGCTCTAGTTAACTCCAACAGAGGTGCCATTAGCTCTGAAACAATGGGCACCAAACTTCAGCTATAGTTGGCTAACCCTAGGAATGCCTGTATTTACCTTAAATCCTGTACTTTGTCCATCAGGGGTTTAATCTGCCCCACTGCACCCCACCCATGAGAAACCCTAAATAAAGTGTTTCCTGATGACCAGAAGCACATTTTTGGATTGCTGTTAGGCCTGCCATTTGCTGCTCCCCCAGGAGGCCACAAAGGCTTTTAGGTGTTCTTCCCAATCTCTAGAATAAATTATCACATCATCAATCTATTCCACAGCATAACCCTGGTGCAGGGCTAGCACATGGTCCATGAGTCACTGAAAAGTGGCTGCAGCCCCATGCAATCTGAAAGGCATGCACAGGAACTCATAGAGGCCTCAAAGGGAGGCAAAGACCATTCTGTCTGGATGCTGCTCCAAGGGAATCTGCCAATATCCCTTGGAAAGATCTACAGTAGAGATAAAATGGGTTCCTGCGATCTTCTCAATTAAGTCCTCTACTCTGGGCATAAGGTAGGCATCAAATTTATCCATCTCATTTACCTTTCAGAATTACCTTCTGGGCCACTTTAGGAATTCTGTTCCATGTCATAGGCACTGGAGCTTTCATATTGCTCTGGTGTTATAGCTTGTCATTTGCCTAGTGCTAATTAAGCAGAGGTGTTGGGATCTGGGACTGGTTAGGCCATGCTAGGGATTGCATTTGTATTTATGCTGGTAGTACTAACCTTGAAAGACATGTGCTTACTCCTGTGTGGTGAAACAGCAATGAAAGGGTGGGCAGATGAGAACAGGATGGGATTCAACACTGACAAGTGCAAAGTGATGCACCTGGGGAGGAACAACCAGCACCATACCTACAGGTTGGGTAACTCTCCTCTTGTCAGTACAGAGGCAGAAAAGGATCTTGGAGTCATCATTGACTCCAAGATGAACATGGGCCGGCAGTGTGGGGATGCAGTCAGGAAGGCCAACTGTACCTTGTCATGCATCCACAGATGCATCTTGAGCAGGTCCAGAGAGGTGATCCTCCCCCTCTACGCAGCACTGGTCAGGGCGCAGATGGAGTACTGCGTCCAGTTCTGGGCGCCGCACTTCTAGAGGGATGTAGACAACATGGAGAGGGTCCAGAGGCGGGCCACTCGTATGATCAGGGGACAGCAGGGCAAGCCCTATGAGGAGAGG
>NW_017728992.1:147208022-147213534 GCF_001723915.1 Gavialis gangeticus
GTTTGACACCAGTACTCTTCCTGCCATGGCAGGGGGTCAGACTAGATGATCTACTCAGGTCCCTTCTGACCCTAGAAACTATGAAACTATGAAATACTTATTTGCAAAGACTAAGGAGAATCCTGCTAGCTATGCATTGCTGATATTCACAAGGATGGTGCCTCCACAGGTACTGTGTGAGTGGAAGGATTTAGTGACCTATCTGGGAACTTGGCTAAGGTGGCCCACTAAAGCATTTTCTGCATGTGTCCATTTTATCTCCCAAGTAGACATGCTGAAATTTGCTGTTATGCATTTTATAAGGTGTACTAACATTTCTACCTCCAATTCAGAATTAGTTTTAGTTATTTTGAATTGTTTTTTACCATTTTGCAAGTCAGGGCTCTGTCACAGCTATTTGAGAAAGTTAGAATTACTTTGATAAAAATGTTTACAGAATGTTTAGAAGAAAATGTTTAGAAGAATACTGTAAATTGCTCTGCTGGACTGGCAGACTCTAACAATGCTATACTGATTTCCCACTGCTAGCCTCCCTAGAGTATCTTTCTTTAATAAACAGAAAACCACAATAAGTAAAAATTCTTTAGGTTGCTTTTTGAATTTTGCTGCAGCTGGAGCCTAGGCAGTGGGGGAGGGAGAGCCCAGAAACAAGGGATAAATAGTTGGAAGGAGCAGAGGCTTTTTGGCAACTGTGTCTTGGACAAGTGGAGGGAGGCTGCACTGCAGAGTGAAGAAGGGTAGTAGAGTAACATATTTCCTGGCCAGAGTTGTGGCCAAATCATGGGCGTGGAAACATGTCTGTCTGTTGATTGCATCTACCAATTCAGTAACAGTCATAAAAAAGATGAGGAGTATTGTTTGCAAATACCAATGAGTTGCCAGGCTGCTCTCCCAGGAGTGTCCTAGGGTGAAGTGGAAGAATCTTGCTTTGCACCAGCATTTTGAGAGGAAGATGGTGTCTGATCACCATGACTCCGAGAGCAGCAAAGCCACACCAATAAGGAGTGGCTAAGTCTAGTGATAGCGTAAAACAGGGCCACTTGGAAAGTCATGACAGCACACCTGCATGTGAATGAGCCCCACATTTACTTGACTCAAAATATAATGGCACCTGATTGAAATGTCCTAATGTATATCAGTTCTAAGGATTGACTTGTGTAGCTACAATGAATTGGGACAAATGATTTAGCTCAGCGTTTCCCAAGTCTGGTGGGTTTATGCCCCACTCTAGGGAAATTTTGTGACCGCCATATTTCTGTGCCTTCAGCCACCACCACTCCTTTCTTTGTTTTCAGTTCTTTCATGCCCCGTTATTTCTGCTGCTGCCAGTTTCCATCACCACCAGGCAAAGCAGAGGGAAATTTGGTGGCAAAGGAAGCAGAGATGAACTGGGCATAGTGGGACACAAGAGGATCAGCAGCAAGGGAAATGATGGCAGTGGTTGAAGTTTTGGGGGGGAGGTACAAGAGTGGCTGAAGTCAGAGATGATTGCTGCTGTGATTCACACACACCCCCTAGGAACCTTTCATTCCCTTCCTGGGGTGTGCACCCCACAGTTTGGGAAATGCTGACTTAGCCTTTACTTTTAACAAAACAGATGGCTTAATAATACTTTGTTTCATTTTTGTCCTAAAAATATTCCTAAAACCTTGTGCACTTTAAAGCAGCTGTTGCCAGAGGCAGGCAGAACACAGCAGGGGTGGCAGTGATCCTTATTTAATCTTTCTCCACCTCCTGAGTGTGCTGTGAAGCTTAGTTTGGTAATGCTGATAGATAGTTTAACAGTTCAAGTTATTACAAATACTAAGAGTTGTTTTGTAAAAATGACTACAGCTTGTTCCTATTACAGTCAGTGATAAAAAATCTTTGGACTTTCAGAGGAGCAGATTCAGAGCCTAAATGTGGGAACTGGATGTTACCAGACTGAATTTGGAGGACATACACTCAGAAACAGTCTGTTTTCCGAGTGCAGGATCTGAATGCATTCCGATTCAGCCTATCCCCATAATTGATAGGTAATCTGAGCTCCCCAGGTTCTTCCAAAGCTTTATTTTAAAATAAAGTCTTTATCTTATATCCAGGCATGAAATGTGGGAAAATATCCAGGTCCTGTTGGATCTGAAATGAGAAAATATCTAGACTTAAAAACCTTCAAAGATAGATAGTCTGGATGTCAGGTCTGTCAGCTGGCAATTCTACTGACCTGGCCTGTATGCTACCTGGTCCCCCACATGCTACCATGAGGGAAAGACTTGGGACATAGCTGATGGCAAACGTGGGCACAGCTGGAATGAATTAGGCCTTCTGATTATTTTCTACCTATGGGGACTTTTTACCATCTTTAATTTTCCCTGAGCCTGAGGAAGGGCATGTGCCCCCCCAAAGCTTGCAGAAAAAGATTTTTTTGTTGTGATTTCTTAGCTGGTCTAATAAAAGGTATCATCTCTGAACCACGGATTCTACAGTTTTGCATTTTTTTCAGTCCTGATGGTATTTATAGCATCTCTTAGGCCATTCTAAGGGTGCTGTTACATGTTGCCCTTAGGCTATACTAAGAGCTCTTAATACAGGAGTGTCCATGCTTGAAAGCATAAAAATAGTGCTAAGCACCCTTGAGGCATTTCAAAGTTATACTACTTTGAGCAAGATTTATCTTTGAGCTATGTTACCCACCTTGTGTTATTGGTTCCTCACACACCCCTCCCCTGTCCCAATCCCAATCCCAATCCCAATCCCAATCCCAATCCCAATTCATTAACACATAAGATTTGTCTTTTTTTTTTACTTCATTTTATTCTTTGGGGTTTTATTTCTTAGCCCTAGTTTATTTCTTTCATTTCACTTCAGTGGCTGACTTCTTTTCACCACAGCCCCCACCTCTGTATGCCTCTATACCTTCCAGCTCCATGCTTTGGTCCCTGCAATCCACCTGTCCCACCTGGTTTGCCAGCCCTCTAGTGGTATGTCACAGTTGTGCAGGTTAGAGAGGGTGTTAAGCCTTGATTCTAACATTAACGCCCCTTAACATTCCACAGAGCTTAGTATAGCCTAAAGGTAACATGTAGTAAGTGATTTGAGGCTCTTGTTCAGCTCTCAGTTAGTCCTAGGTTCACAGCAGCAAAGATGATAGCTGAGAACACAGCTTGGCCAGACTTGAGAATCTGAAACAGTATGAACTGTATTTTCATTTGTTGTAACCATCATTTCCTGGATTTGCGCTTGTCCCACGTAAGCCCCCCGCTTCCCCTCTCCTCTCCTCCCCTTGCTGCCCTTGGTGCAGTCCAAGGACATTTTGCAATAGATTATGAAGTGAGCAGGATTGGTTCTTGGACAGAAAGTACTGAGAGGCACGAAATGCATATTTTTCACTTGTGTGAAGCGCTGTGCAGTTATGGTACTACTGCAATAATAAACACTCACAAGAACACAGTGAGAACCTTTGAGAAAACACCTGGATTCTTGAGACTGTATAGACATATAGGTAAAATCCCTCTCTGTGCAGAGGGACGGCATAAAGGTTTGTGCAGCAGTATGTGTGCAGGGAACTGGATTACATAGCTCTTGAGATCCCTTCCAACCCTATGGATCTGTGTTTCTGAGCATTCAAAACACACAAATGATGCATACACATTTTTCTAGTCCTTTGCACACGAGTGAATTTCATTTGCTGTGAGGGAACAGTTTGCTTCTACTGTGATTAGGTACATCTTTGACAAGGCTTATATCTGCATTTAGATTTAGAGATAATGCAAAGGTGCTGTCAAATCGAAGAATACTTTGGGGGGGGGGGGAAATAACCTGCTTAGGCCTAATATAATCCCCAAAATGGAGAGAAAGACAGGCATAAACAAAACCATCGGGTTGCATAATTTACTGAAGACTTGCACTACAATAGCTGGATATTGCTGTAATCAAAATCACATTTTATAATTTTTATACTGTTGCAGCAATGACTAAAATTGAGAAATGTGCTTACCTTGATGCCATTTTAATTCCCACATTTTATGTAATTTTTGAAGGAAATGCAAAAGTAAGGGCTGTGGATAATCCCATGGCTACTATCAAATGTAGTCATCTAATCTAATCGCTCCATGTATATTGCTTCTAATCTATTTATATTGTCTCTACTGCCATAGTATTTGAGAACCTGGTGCTCAAGCCCACACTTGCCAGGTGTGCAGTCATTTCACCAACTACATTAGAACTACAGATGTGCCTTTATAGAGCCCAAGAATTCAGGCTTTATGCAGGTGGAGTGCAAGAAAATTAAAGAAATGCCCCAAAGCAGAGCCAGGGGACTTTTTAACTTTGTGTAGCTCAGAGCACAGTGCTATAGGATACTGAGACCTCTGATTCTGGACAGTCTGTCACATGCCTGACTTTAAGGCCTGAATTTGCAAAATATATGGTAGCAATAACTACGTGATAAATTGTATAACTCAGTAATAAAAAATACCCTGAAACTGCCATGGACCGAATGGTTTCATTTGTTATGGAAGACTCCCGAGCAGTTCTTGGAGACAGTTTACCACACCACATATTAGAGTCCCTAAACCTGCTGGTGTTCTGGGGGTGCAACTCCCACTGAAATCACAATAACTTTGCATGGGATAAGACAGTGGAATTAGATTCCATTTAACAGAATACATGTAATTGAATACATGTAATAAGTAGTTATGAAATTGTGGCAGACATTCAGAAATAGCTAGAAGTCTTAGTCCTTCCTCATGCAGAGTCCACAGCCCAAATGGCTACAGTACTTTGTTGCTTTTTTATGGCTGATGTCTGCATGTATCTGCATATACACACACACACTTTATGAATATTCATAGTTTTTCTACACATACCCACACTAATATGTGTGGTTGTGTGCAGAAAACTATGACTATCCACAAAAAAGAAGTCTAAAAGACAAAGAATAATTACTGAACATGGATTAAAAAGAGCAAAGCAGCTCCCAGTGATGTCTCCCCTGCAAATTTCCAGTTGTGTTACATGATGTGCATTACAGCTGCTTCTAGATGACTGTATTAGGTACTGCTTTGCCTTTATGCTTCTGTTGGGGGGTCACTACTTCAGCTTGTTTGGTACCACACACGTGTGAAATGGGAACTTTTTTTTTTTTTAATTGGTCATGATCTTTTCTAGTGAGGCATAAAGAAATGCCTCGCTTCCTTCCAAGCAGTTTCCCAGTTTGTTTCTTGTATGAACCGCAGCTCCACTATACACGGCCACGCGGCGGTTCCCTGGAGCAGACGCCGGAGCCCGTCGGGGACGAGCGCTGCGGTGCCCGGGCTGCCGCGATTCCAGGTGCGCGCGGAGGGGCGAGCCGGTGCTGCCTCGCGGGGCGCAGCCCAACACTGAAGCGTATCAAACCGGGGGCAGCTTCGTTTTCCGCCACCCTTGCTCTGCTCGCTCCCCTCGTTCCGGCCCGAGACCCCGCGCCCGCTTCCCCGTGTCCCAGGCAGATCTTGATCATCCCCCCTCCCCACCCCCCATTAGTATTGGGGAG
>NW_017728992.1:147213835-147227568 GCF_001723915.1 Gavialis gangeticus
CCGCCCCCCCCCCGCCCGGCCATGCACTTGGCGGGAGCCTATAAAAGCCCCTGACGGCGAGCCGGGGCCAGCGTCCTGCCCGAGCCCGAGCCGCCCGCACCATGTCCCAGCACTGGGGCTACGGCTGTGACAACGGTGAGTGCCCCGCGCCGCCGCCTGTGCCCTGCCTGTGCGGAGCCCCCGGGCCGGAGGACGCGGGGGTGAGAGGCCGGCGCTTGTCCATGCCCAGGGTCCCCGGGTGCGGGGCCGGGCAGCCTCCCCGTGGCCATGTGCTGCTGCTGCTGCTGCTGCTGCTTCCCTGGCAGAGCTGCCTGCCCCTCTCCTGCCACCTGCAGCTACTTGCCTGTGGCACGTCGGTTAGCAGGGGACCCCGGCAGCTTCTCCAGCACTTCCCCAAGGCTTCTCACCATGCTGCAGGAGGTCGTGCCAGCCTGTACCCCTGCGCGTCCCCGGTTCGGTGGGGTGGCAGGCTCAGGTTTTAGAAGTGGCGGGACACCAGGTCTTTCGGATGACCTACCTGTGCCTCGGGGCTCCCACGTCCTCAGGCCCGTGAGACCCCCCCCCAGGTCGCCAGCGGGATCTGGCGGTAACCCCAGGCCTGTGGCTTCTCACCCCCATTGCTGGAACAAGCAGTGGGAGCCGGCAGAGATAAGACCTCCACTCTTCATGCATGAGAGCCTCTGCCGTGCACTGCAAGTTGACTTGGGTATGACTTATGGCCACCCTCTGTGTCTTGTGTGCATCTTTTCATGTTGGGTCTCTATGTGCATCCTTTTGTAGGACCCGCTCACTGGTGTAAGGAATTCCCTATTGCCAATGGAGAACGTCAGTCTCCTATTGATATTAACACCAGGTCTGCCAAGTACGACCCTTCTCTGAAGCCCTTAAGTATCAGTTATGATCCCTCCACAGCTAGAAGCATCGTCAACAATGGTCACTCTTTCAATGTGGAGTTCGATGACTCTGCTGACAAATCAGGTGAGTCCTCATGTTTAGGGTTTTTTCTACAATACTGAATCCATCTTCTGTAGGGGAAGGAACGGAAGAGAGGGTTTGAAAATGTTACTAGACAAGGGGGTGAAAGCTTGGCCCTGCTGAAGTCAGTGGGTATCTTAACTTCAGTGGGATCAGGGTTTAACGCATGACGATTCAATGCACATAAGCATCTTTGCTCCAGTTAAAAAGAAACCTGAGCTTATCTGCATGGCTTTGATCTGTTCTGATCCAAAGCGCTTTGCAGTAGATGCAAGGTTTTTTAGTGAATTCAATAGGATTTGGATCATGCTCAAAATGCATAATAGACCAAAGTAAAGTACTTTGAGAGGAGTGACTTAAGGCTTATTTTTTCACCTGTAAAATACTGACTTTTGACCAGATAGTTAAAATAAGAGGCAGAGGTGAAGCTAAGACTGAGTAGCAAAATAGTCTTTTGTTATCAACAATATTGTTTCATACTTTTACTGCCAGAAGTTGCAAATGTGGCATGTTTCCAGGGCAATGCAGGAATAGAGGGATAATTAGGAAACACCAGTCTGATATCGTCTAATTTAAAAAAGCATCAGCCTAGGCTTTTCCTGAGTAAGGACTTTCAGGATAAAGATAGCAGTACATTTAACATATCCCTATATAGTTAACTTAGAGCTTGCTATTCTTCAGCATGCTAGCAGTGTGCTCATAATATTGTACTGTAGGGGTCAGCAACCCCCAGCATGCATGCCAGTGTGCGGCATGTGAAGATATTTTACTTGACGTGCCAGCCCTCAGGGTGGATGGCGGAGGAACTACGAGGGGCCTGATCCTTGTTGTGGCAGCATAAACCCAGACTCTTCTCTGCCATCCACCCTGAGGCACAGATGCACTGCCTCCAGCAATGAGCCAGGCTGGGACTCTGTGGACCCTGGTGCAGCTGCTTTCAGTCTCTCAGATGCCTACTGCAGCCAGCCTGGGCTTTGGGCAGGCCCCTGGGGCCCACCGAGCCTGGGCTGCTTGCAGCAGCACTGGAGTCCACAGAGTCCAGGCCTGGCTTCTTGCTGGCAATGGGTGCATGTGTGCCTCAAGGTGGATGGCAGGGAAGGAGTCAGGGTTGCACTGCCAGAAGGATCAGGCCCCTCATGGCTCCCCTGCCATCCACCCCTGGCGTGCCAATGTCTTACAAATTGAGGTTGTGGGTGGCGGGTTGGCACTCTGGCCAAAAACATTGCCAACCCCTGCTGTACTGCCAAATTAACAACCAGGTCCTATGAGGTACGTGGTTTGTCCCATTGAAATTAATGGGGCAACTGGCATGAGTCAGGGCTGCTCATATGAGCAAGGGCTTGCAGGATCTCTGCCTAATTGTAATTTCTCAGCTGACTGCATTTGCAAAAATTGCCACTCTGCTGTGATGAATGTGCCTCTATTTTTAATTTAGAAGGGGAAAACAATCCCATTGTAGAGATAGTAACTGTCTTCTCCAGACACTGCCTGATTTAACTTGCTGGAGCAAGTGCCCTATTTTTTCCTAGGCATTTTCTTGGCAATGTCATTTAGGGGTTGGTGCTGTAATGTAAATAAATTGCTGTGCCTAGAAAAATCTTGTTCTTTTTAAGGACTTAGGCAGAACCGCAGCAGTTCAAAATTGCACTAAAAACTCAGCATCCATTTTACTGAACTAAATGGATAGCTAAGAGTGTGTTTTGCCATAGTATTGATTCATGTATAGAATTCACTCAGCGCATCCATGACACCAGGAATATCTTTTTAGCTTCAGCAGGGTATTCTGACTCTCAGTTTTCAGCATCCAGTTCATGAGGTATTGAGCATTCTTAGGTCCTATGTCTGACACCCCTGAACTGAACTACTAAAGGGTATTTACTTTGGTCCTGATTTTCAGAAGCAGTGCGCCACAAGTCCTGCTGAAGGTAGTGTGAACTGCCAGGATTCAGTACCTCTGAAAACCAGGAGCAGTGTGTGTGCATATGTGTGCATGGGAAGGTAGTTGAGAAACTATATTCAGTAACTCAAAATCCAAAACATCCCAGGAATGGAACATCTTTCCATGATAGTGATCCACATGCACCTAATTCCTTTCAGGGAGTGAGAGGTGAGGGCATTGAAGGGAAAATATATGCAATAGCTAAACAGTTCATTAGACGGGACTGATTTAAAAAAAAAAAAAAAAAAAAAAAGAGAGAACATTATATAGATATCTCCAAATTTACCTGAGCGTACATCCTTCAGAATCTGACAATGTATGGAAAATCATAGTATGCAAAATCTACCCACTGGCACACTGAACTAGCCTGTTTGTAGCCAGTTAACTATTCATCCTACTTCTATAACACAAAATAAACCTGTTTATGGACTGATGGCATTTCATTCACTTCTTGTTTACAACATTCTTGTGCAGAGAAGAATTATTTCTCTACCAAGTTCCTGATTAAACAAAATGCCACCAGCAAAAATAGAAACTATAAGAGTTTATTTTATCTATCCTCTGTCCCTTGCATTAAAATTAAGGACCCAATCCTGCACAAATTTAAAAATTCTTTCATTAAAAATTAAGGGCCCAATTTTACTTTACTCATTTGTAAGTAAAATTGGCCTAGATCCCATTGGCTTAGATCTGGGCTCTCAAACTCATCTGGCTCCCCTGGTTGGATCTCCCTGGTTCGATCTGGACTGGAGAGTTCCTTGCCAGCTGGATCTTAACACAGCAGCAGCAGCGGTGGGGCATGTGATGCCAGGGAGCTGCAGGGGTTAATTAATCCATTGCTCACCCTGTCTCTGAATACCTGGCCTCCAGGAGATGCACAGGCCAGATGACCTGGCTTTGCAAGCCGGATCCAGCTGCGGGCCTTATGTTAGATAGACATCTCTGGTCTAGATTCTAAAAGCCCTGAAGCACATGTATAGTTTGTTATTAACTTTATTCATGTAAGTAAACCCATTGAAATAAGTGTGCATATCCTGTTGTGCATGTTCTGAATTGTTTAAAAGAAAAACAACATCATATTCAGCTTAGGAATATTGTGTGGTCATAGGAAAAACACTTTGCTCTACTTTGTTAGGGAAGTTGCTCTACATTAATAAGAGGAGGTTTACAAACATAGTTCTTGATTCCAGTTCCATTTTCAGTATTCCGATTTACCAAGCACATATTATCTGCCATAAAACACCCTCTTATAGTGTTGTTTTAAGGTTTCTAATTTGATCCCAATAGAGAAAAGTTTGTAATAGTTTTGGAAATTTGATATTCCTGTCTCTTACTATTATATATTATAATTTGAGATGTGTTTACAAAATTAGTATTAAGTGAAATCTTTGGAATTTTTAATTTATAAAATCTTTTAGCCCTTACTCACTAAAGTAGTTTCGCCAAAGTCCATGAAACTGGTGGGTAGGATTGGACCCTTTGCTTCTTAAATATGTCCTTCATATTTTGTGTTTAATTCATCCTTAGAAATGCTGTAGATAACAGAATGCTGACACATCTTGATCATCATTGGCTACACATTGCTCATGTGTCTTTTATATGTTGAAATATCATGATTTTCTCATAGTATAGACACTTCATGTTATTTTGCTTAAATGGCAGTTTTATTAAATGTTTTCTGAGGAAATGTGTATAAAGCAGGTTACAAATTTCTCCAATAATAATTAGCTTCTCTATCTAATTCAGTCCTTGTGGCTACATTTTTTCAGTTGGCCAGCCTGTTATTTTTTAGTGGTATTGAAGTATAAGTCCTTCCAAGCAATTTTATTTAAATGTTTGGAAATTTAAATAAAGACACATATTTTTCTAGGTTACAAATGTCCTAAGAACTTATCTCAAGACAAAAGTGTACCCATTCGGATATCTTAGGGCTTGATTCTGCACAAAGCACAGCGTGGTAAGCATTGTGCTAAGAAGTAAAAGTTTGGTAGATTGGGCATTGATATATCACAATAAATATATTTTTATTTTGGGGATTATTCCGTTTGCCATTTATAACAAAGAAGATACTGGTACTTATATGACATGACGCTTTCAACCTTGTGTGGGGAACTAAGTACATTTTTATAATTGCTTATGGCAGCAAGCAACCAAAGTCTGCAACCACAGACTCTGACTTAGCTCATGAATGCTAAAAATAAATGAGGAGAGAGTTGAAGAAAGTCTACAACCTGTTTATAATGTGCTCTGTACAAATGTTCCTAAAAAAACTTTACATAGTACAACTGAAGCTTTAAGAAGTCAATAAAGATCTTGTTTTATTACCATAATTGAAAAGGATCAATATTTTATCTATAGCACCAGTAGGATTTAATTGGAAAGTTTGATTGAGCTGCCAGTGCTGTTACTAAATAGACTGATACATTTTTGTTTTGGTTAGCCTTTTGTGTCATTCCTTTTAGTTTTCATTTCCCTCAAAGGTAGAGAAAATATTTAAAATCATGTAGAAACTTATGTAGATTGGACATTTTTATGAAAACATAATCCTAGTAAAACCTTTGTTACAGTATCACAGCTGGGAGGTCAAAATATTGGATCACTTTGGCCCTGGATAAAAACCTCTCCTTAGTCGTTTTAAGCAAGTATATTTTTCCAGCTGATTCTATCTAGAATGGAAAGAATGATTAGGGAGAGTGCCACTCACAGAGACACATCCAGTTTAATTATGAGTCAGTGGGCACGTTTACACAAGACGCTAAATAATCTTTACCATTGGCAAAAACCGTGGTGCTGCCGCTGTGTCACCGTAGCAATGTGCTCCTTCATTATAGCGGGTTGCTACGGCGATGTAGCAGCCAAAAATAACTGTGCACGGCACAGTATGGGCTGTTATTGCACGGTGTTTTTAGTACTTCCAAAAGGAAATATTAAATGATGGTGCTGTATGGCCACGTGCAGAAGTGCCCAGTATAGAGAGACCAGTGGATATTTGTTACCCTAGACACTTCTGGGTTTGCCCTGCTTTGTGTATAGTGAGTTATACAGAAAGTTGGCGCTGGGTTCTTTTTATTTTCGTTTCCCACTTCAAGAAGGGTCACTTGAGAGGAAAGCATAACACATTTGCTCTCTCTTAAGACAAGACCTTCTGAATAGAGCTACTGACAGGAGGTCTATTTTTAGAGCCAGCAGCTCTGACAGCATAACATTAGCTAGTGCACAATAGTGTTATACCTTACCATATATGTTTTGAACTCTGAATCTTCACATGACTCTCCTGCCAAGCCTATATATTAATTGTTCTGAATCATAAAAAGAACTGTCTGTATAGAGCTCCAGTACCTTGAAGAAATAGAGAATGTGAACACCGGGCTTAAATAAATGCCTGTGATTCAGACCTTTTTCACTATTATGCATAGCTCAAAGTGGCCATGATCTATTTCTTACAATCATTTAAAAACTTTTAAGTCTTTTGGCCAGAAATCGGCTTTGGAGTGGGCATATAGCTTCCTCCTCTTTGTTCAAATCCTCCTGGAGTATCACTTGGACAGTGACGCCAGAAGAAATGAGTCATCTGCTAACAGCTAGGTCAAGGGCCACTTGAAAGTTTTTCTGTGCCAGTCCTCATAGGACTCCTCTGCTTGATGTCCTGTTTCATTTGCTTATCCTGTTTCACTTTTTTAAGTATAAAAACACTTGTGAGCTCCTGGGGACAGGGATAGTAATTAAACATCCAAAAACTTCCTTCTCTGGTCAAAGTGGCCACCTGTTGGGGTAGAAAAGGTGCTTGCTAGAGATAACAAGAAAGTAATGAAGCACCTCCTAAAATGCATACACTACATGCTGGCATCTTGACAGTGACTGTGACGCAACCTGATTGACCTATTTGATAATGGGTGTATGTCAGCTAGGGTGAGCCCTCCCTGTTTAAGGACATAAGGCTGGTTCCTGAACAGGCTCTTGATCTTTAACTTTTCAGGGCATTAATAATAATCTCTTGTGTGTGCATATTTGTATATGTGAACGTGTACATGTGATGTATGTGTTTGTGCATCTTTGCATGTGTGTTTGGGTGTGTAGAAGTATGTTTATGCACAACACATTTATTTACATGCCTATGCAAGTATGTACACACAGCTGAACACCATTCTGGTGCATTAAATACTAATGAGATGGGAACCATTCTGGCCCACAGAGCAGCCTTGTGTCCTTAAGCAAGGGTGTGCTCTCCTTAGCTGACATGCAAGTCGCATCAGATAGGTCAGTCAAGGTGAGTCAGGGTCACTTGCAAACTGTACACACTGGGTCACTTGCAAACTGTACACACTGAATATGCATTGCGTACAAGTCTGGCGCACTTTGGGAGATGCTTCATGTTACTTTCATGTTATCTTTCCCAAACACACCCCTTTCATGCTATCAGGCTTTCCCACCTGTTTCCACTTGGGTTAGCGGAGGCTGTTTTTCTGAGGTCACCATTACACATTTTGGTGAAGATTATGGATGTTTTCCATGATGGCCTTTCATCACAACCATGATCCGTACCATCAGAACCCTGGGTTCTGCTTTCCTCGCTTGTGGCAATAAGTTAACCCAGGAGAATTGTTTCTTTGGCAAGGAAACATCTTTCACAAAAAGTCTGAACTGCATGCTGGGAGCTTTCCAGAAACTGTGACTCAGCGGCCGTGTCCAGACATGCATGAATATTTGTTTCCCTGGGGGCAACTAGCAGTGGCACACCTTGTGCTGCCGCTAGTTGTCCTGGGGGGAATGCCTATGCCATGTACACGCTGGCATGTGGCAAGTTACCAGGGGTGGGGTAGGGGAGGCTGGGGCCAGCACTAGACTGGCCCCAGCAGCCTTACCTGGAGGCTTCCTGGGGCTGCAGCAGCAGTGCTCCTGCCGTGTGGAGCCTGGCCAGCAATGGAGCATGGCTCGGGCTGGCCGTGCTCTGGCTTTGGTCAGCGCATGCTGTGGCCATGTGTGTCGCTCTGCTTTTTTTCCCCACAGGCTTTTTTGACCCCTGGATATCCAGGGATCAAAAAAAATCCTCTGCGCTGCACAGAAAACAGCAAAATATGCAGTATACTGCATGGCCACACTCATCTGGACACAGCCAGTTTGGCTGAAATCTTCAATAGGTCACCTAGAAAAGCCCAGCCCTGCACATAAAGACAAGATTGAGTCCTGATAATATTAATTAGAGTCTTACTTTTGCCATTAACAGAGGAGCATGCTTAAATATGATGTTTCCAAGTTTGCTTCTATCATATATACATCTCTCTATGTATATGTACACATATATACATACACAATGACTTGAGTGTATTATACATATACTTCCATTACACACACACACATACCATGTATGTATTGTGCATATACACTACACAAGCTGTTGGAGTTTGGTTGGGGTGAAGGGGAAGGCAGAATTTGCACTAGATTTTTCTGGGGTTTGAACCACATACTTTCAGCATATTTTTAGGACTTTCAGCTGCAGGAAAATCCACTGTATCTGATGAATTTCCCTTTGGAAAGTATTTCCTTAGTTTGTAATTATTGAGATTAACATGTTCTAGAATAGAATAATTCTTATCAAACTGATATGTGTGAAGCAGAGGATTTAACTCCATTGTTTGAGTTATTTCACAAAACAGTTTTATAGTCTATCCTAGAAATCCCATTGACCTCAATGGGATTGTTTATATAGGAAAATCAAGTACAATTTACTCAATTTTCCAAGCCTTAGGACACTGCAAATAATGAGAGAATATTTTGAGATAGTCTAAGAAAGAAAATAAAGATCCCATTATTATTATTATTGTCTCAAATGTGCCTAGCATCATCTTGATACAGTAAATATCAAGTTCCCATTTCTCGAGTGCCTCCAAGCTCATTTAAAAGAAAACTGGACATACACTTGGGTGGGGTGGTTTAGTCACGGGTGCTCCTGCCTTGAACAGAGTGTAGTGATCACTGAGTTCAATAAATGTAGGCGTATAAAGAATGAGAACTAATGAGGAGTTTTATTGTGAGCAGTAGATAAGCTTTTGCAGACTTGTTGTCTCTCTTTTTTCCTGAGTAGGTGCTCCCTAACTGAGGGGTTATCTTCTAATTCCCAGCTCTGTCAGCTTCCTGTTAGGGAGTATCTCCAAACTATAACTTCTGTTACTATACAGGGGTCTGGACTAGGTGATCTTGTGAGGTTCCTTCCAGCCCTATTTTCCTACAGGCCTGTGATTTTTTACCTTAACATTTCTCCTGCTATTGTCAAATAGAACTCATCATAGTTTTAGCCCAACGCCTCTTATACATTCAGGCTTCTGCTGCAGCTGTCACAAAGCCACAGAGTTGGAGTTACTGATACATACCACATTGTAAATTGTGCTTCTCTGAAAAAGAACTGTGTGTCACACCTTGGATGTTCCCCTCTTCATCCTACAGCCAGCTAGCTGTTTTCTCTTGCTCATGTCTATTGAGCTAGCACTGTGCACCCATGGAGGAGCTACATATTGGTATGCAATGGGAGGTAGTGCTACTTCTCTTTCCCTGTCTTTCTGTAATTGTGAGACTCAGAAAAGGTTTGGGGGGGGAGGGAGGGGACAGTTTTTGTATATAACTGTGGCAAGGGGGTAAAGCCAAGATACTCAGATCTGGATGCCAACTGCAATCTTCAAAGCAATCGGATAGGAAGATTTGATGCCTAATTTGAGTTTGGGTCTGTGTCTAATGCCAAGTGAAATAGCTAAAACAATGAAGGAAGAAGCTTTTAAATTTGGGGAACTGGTAATATTTATTAATGGATAAAAAAAGATTGCTCTGGATAAAATGACTTCCCAGTATTTGTTTTTTGCCTGTCCAATTTACTTCAGTGGCATCACTGAGAAGTGGTAAAAAACCTGCCTAATATAGACTAACACAAGAAGGCTGTTGTGTAATTAAGCCGTCTGAATTTATATTTATTCACACTAATATAATTATTACTTTCTTTAAATGCTTTGCTGTGACTCAAAATAAGCAAGTACTGAATTTGAAAACCACAGAACACAGAAAGCAAGACACAAAAATGCAAGGAGACTTTTGTGTATTATCTGATTTTATGGTTTCTACCTAGAATCCTAAAGGAACAGTGCTGCAGATGAATTGAAGAATGTGCTTCTCAGCATGCTTTCCATTTATTCAAAATCAGCAGGTCATACTGCCACAATGTTATTGTTATTTTGGCATTCAAAGATTTTGGAAACTCATCTCCTTTTTATATCTGTATGGCTGGTCTACTGGCAATGCAACTATATAATACAGGCACATTTTTTGTGGGGGGGGTTTTAAGTAGTTATTTAACTTGTAAAAGAAACTACTGTTCGTTCACAGTATCTACTTTTTATTAAAATGTACTAATTTTAGTGCTAATTTGAAACTGCCATCATTCAAAACATATGGCAGCTTTTAAAAATGGATATTTATTATAAAATATAAACCTAACTAGCTAGTGTAGTTAGAGCCCCACTTTGAGCATTGTATACATGCTTCATAGAATTTGGCCTGAGGCAGGGTGAATCCTGGTCTGTTCAGCGTGGTCTAGCATGCTTGAAATTGCAAAGACTAAAATAGAACATGCATTCGTATTTTACAAAGTTCTGATTTTAGGTCCCAAAGGAGGAGTATTAGCCAAAGGGGCATATTATTTCTTCTTTTGATGTCACACCTACAAATCTGTAGGCACAATGATGGAAACTGAAGTATAATTTGCTTTTGTTACAGTTTGCAAAAACAAGTATTGGTTTCTAAGGTACATTAACACCCACATTTTTATTTTTAAATATCTTTGTTTTAAAAATATTATCAACCTAAGCAAAGAATTCATTTGTGATAACCAAATGCTCCGCAGTTGAACAATCTGAACCAGTCTTTGTTCTCTTTACTCACATGAATAGCTCCACTGACTTCAATAGGGCTTTTTTTCATGCTTGTTCTCTGCTTGGTGTGGCAATTTAGAAGACATTGTCCCTGCCTTGAGTGTTCTGCAGTCCAAGTTAGTTCTTGATCCTACCAATCACAAGTGTGGACTGTTAAGTATAAACACAAGGTAAAAATTAGCAACAGTATGAAACAGCTCTGGGAAGCCTGCTCCTGCATGCATGACTGTCTTCTTGACACTCCAGTTACTCCTATTGGGTAGTAATGCCAATAGGGAGAACAAAAGTATATGCCTTTCTTCCAAACTGAGGACCATAGGAATGGTAAGGAATGGAGACTTGAATCCCCTAAATTCCATGGATAAACTTTGCTCAGATTTGCATTGTAGAATAGCAGCTTTGGACTCCAGTGCATGATTTTCAGGATCAAGGCCCAAATAGCCAGACAGCATAACAGATGCGCTTTGCTGGCCCTAGTATATGGCAGCAGTATTCTGGCCATTCAGCTTTGTGGCTTTTCTTATTCATGGCAGAAGAGTTAATCCTATAATGTCCTCCAAAACCCTGATCACCTTGTATAAGTAGTATAGCTGGCTAACTGTTGACAGGATATACAGTGATGGCATTTATGCTTTTATATATCTTGCAGTGACTCTGGCTAGTTTTAGCGTTGGACTCTAAACAGTTCCAGAATAGCAGAACAGCAGGCAGAGCATCAAAGTACAGTTTCCTTTAGACTTGAGTTGGGTGCTCTGTTATAAAGGAAGGGTCTGTAATGAAGGGTGCGAGGCATGTGCTGATAAAAACTTCTTGGTTTGCAGTGCTGAGAGGTGGAGCAGTGGACGGAACCTACAGACTGATTCAGTTTCACATCCACTGGGGATCCTGTGAAGGCCAAGGGTCTGAGCACACTGTGGATGGTGTGAAATATGATGCAGAGGTAGGACTTCCTTTTTATATGCTGAAGCATTGGCTGTGTTTGAAACTCTTCTTAATTTCCCATCAATGCAAATCCACAGTGGTAGCAGCATAAGAACTTGAGCAGGGTAAAAGTGATTCATTGTTAACAACTGGTCAATGTTAGTACTTCCACTGGGGCTGCCCCTTGCTAGAGTGGGAGGTGTTATCTTCCCTCTAAAATGGTTGCAGCTACTACAATTCATGAAGTAAATTAGCTACATCAGCTGTTTTTTCAGCACTCCCAGTAGGTCATGGAAAGTGCTAGAAAATTTGTTGTGCAGCTCTACAACATGGGCTAAATACTATGTCACTTTCACCTAATTAAGTGGCACTTCTATGGCTGTGCAACTGATTTTTGGGGGGCACTTGCACACAGTTTTGATTCTGTGTAGTTAGACTCAGCCTGTGTTTCCATACTGAATGTGTTCGGTAGGATGCCCTCTGACAATTGTAGTTGCCCGGATGAAATAAAATTGCCTTGCTGTGCATGTAACACTGCAAAACCCCAAACTTTAGTCATGGACAAGTCCCTACTAATGGATGCATGTTACAAAAGGAGCAGCCTCCGCTGTTTATCCCAGTAATCTAGTGCTCAGGGACCATGTCTAGAGTCTGAGAGGCCTGGGTTCCAGAGTGGGTTTTGAATTTACTTTACTCCCTTAATTTTCAGGCAAGTGCCTAAAACATCAGACCGCCAACTAGTCTTTACCTGGAGTCCTCTTCAGCCTTCCTCATGAAGCTGGACCACTGGGCAGCCATCATGGGGAGAAGATATGTATGGCTAGAAGGAGTGGGACAGCATAGAGAGAGAGAGTGACTCAATGAGATGGCCACTGCCCTAGAAGGGAAGGGGCCCTGCAGTCTTGTCTGCACCCCTGGCCCCAGTAGAGTAAAAATCACTCTCTCACTGCTGTTTGTCCATTTTATACAAAGACACTTGGAAATGCAAGATGTAAAGAGATGCAGAGGGCCCTGGGCAATGCCTGGCCTGGAACCTGTAGGTAAAGCACTTTCCTGGGAAGCAAGTGCACCTCTAGGTGTGGGATGAGGAGGCTTAGCATCTGGATCTCTTACTGCCTGGGCAAATGCCCTAGCCATTGTACTAATAGGATGAGCTGATTGTGCCATGAGTAGAAACAGAATGCACATTGTGCATTAGTGCTATGCATTGTCATTACAGTAGTACATAAATGCCACTTAGGATTTAGCCCTATATGTTCCTTTTTACTTGCTTCAGTTTGTGACTTGGAAATGTGTGCATGAAAACAAATGGTTCCTAAAAGGCTTTTTGTGGCTTTAAAGGCACAGCCTGTGGTGATAAGTGAGCAAGGGCAGCTGTAGCAGAGACATGCAGCAAAACAAATTTAAGGAGAGAATCTTACTGGCTCAAATAGAATGCCTCCAGGATGCTTTCAGACTCTATGCCAAGCATTAGCTACATCATCCTGTGCACAAGGGATTCATACTCCATTAGCCCCTGGCCCACCCCTGCTCCAGGAGGATGAAGCTATGTACTAACCCTCACTGTCACTTCCTATCCACTTTGGAAGTATAGCAACAGAAGCAGAACTAAATTTTCCTGATATTTTTCACCCAGATAGCACCTGGCTGGAGTTCTGCCTGGTCCTTGTAATTGAGTAAGGGGAAAGTTACTCTTAGCACATTCTCTCCTATCTCCCATTTACTTATGCAGGGCCAGAAACAGTCTGGTCTAGAGGGTTCATCTTCCCTGCTTCTTTTTTTACAAGGTATGGAACAGCTTTCAGTTTTGACCTCTTGGAGCACCTGGTTGGCTTGGATTCTTCCTGTTATGAAATTTTGCTCGTTGTACCTTAATTAGCTGTTTAACTTGCTATGCTGACACAGATTGTTCTGATGTCAAATGAGGGAAGATCCACAGGAACCGCTGGGTTCTAGATGAAGAAGCATCTGAAGAACCAAAAGCT
>NW_017728992.1:147232568-147258451 GCF_001723915.1 Gavialis gangeticus
ACTAAGGCAAGTTGCATTGCTCTCTTGAAATTTTGAATGAAAAAAATCATACTGCTAGCTCATTTGTGATGTCCTGCAGGGTTTAATTTCTCCCTGTAACCCGTTTAATGTGTGTTTACCTAGACTGTGGAACTGGGCTACTCTCAGTGCTTCAGTTATACATTAAGCTCACTATCTTTCTTTGATTTTTTTTTTTTAACATTCCCTAGATTATAGGCCAAACTAATCCTTTGTGTAACAGATATGATTTCCTCAGATTTGGGGGTTGAGCTTGTTACCTGTGTCCTCTGGAAAAAGTGGAATACCAAATTTAAAACAAGTGAAATCCTGCAGTCTTTGTTTAGGCACAACTCCCTATAAAAACCATGTGAATTTGATCAGAGTAAGCAAGACGTAGCTCACAGTTTGCACTTAAAAATTCACCTGGGAGAGAGAATGAGTAACAACTTATCAATATCTATTTGAATAAAGGTTACTACATAATATGTAAAGCAGATGAATGATTCAGCAAATTCTTAGTTGCATGGAGAACTTTTAAAGTCTGAGCTGTAAAACACCATCTGTTGTTAATGTTTAATTAATGACCTTCCTGGTTCCTTATTTTGTAAATTATTAGTTGAGATGCTCTGTCTGTTAGAATGCACTCTTCACAAATGCTTTTTTTGTCCCCCTGCTTTTAGCTTCACCTGGTTCACTGGAACACAAGATATGGTACATCTAGTGAGGCTGTGAAACATCCTGATGGCTTGACTGTGCTGGGCATTTTACTTAAGGTTAGTTAAACCGTTATTATTATGGTAATGTGTTATTTGTATTGCAGTAGTTAGTAGGGTCCCTGATAATGGATTAAGAGCTTTCTGTCCTAGCCTGCACAAACATGCAACAAAAAGATGGTCCCTGCCTGACTGAATGGCTTAGCAACACACAATTCATAGCATTTTCATAATACCAGTATAGATTTTAAAAAGTACAATTTCTGCAAGTGTGGACAAAGTTATATTTGGTATAAAAGTGCTTATTCTCCCATCTTTCCTTCCATACAGGAAGAACAACAAGCTATACTGGTATAAACCACCTGCAATACTGATACACTTGCATCCATGCTAGGTGTGGTATTAGTATAACCATCTCAGTAGAATCACATTTCACACTAACATGGTTACGCTAGCACAAAATTTGCATGCAGACCATTGCTCGGTATGCAGAATCTTTTGCCCTACTGTGCCCTACTGGCATTAGCTTGACTTAATTAAGAGTCTGAATATGAATTTATGAGAAACCAAAGGCACAGGTCCAAAGATAAAGCCATCATATCTTAACACAGTTCTATTCCCATTATTGATGACTTCCACAGATAAACACAGCCCATTTGTGCCAACTGGCAAACTCTTAAATTTGTCATAAGGCCAGTTTACAATCATGTTTGTGCAACATTGTGAGCCATTCCAGTGGTGTGGTGGTGGTGTAATATAAAATGTTTCTTTAGTTGTTAGTCAGCTCAGCCTGAATTGTCACACACACACACATACTCACTTGTGCTTCATTTGTCTTGCATTGCAGGTGGGAAATGCCAAACCTGAAATACAGAGGGTGGTTGATGTGCTGGATGCCATTCGAACCAAGGTAGTTAATGAACCATGTGCTAAATGACAGCAATCACAACCATTTCTTATGTCCTTCACCTGACATGCAAAATAGCTATTTTGATTTCTGTTCGTTTTGCTTGTGTACTCAGGTGGTGTTGCTCCATGTCAGCTGCATTGATGCATTTGTATTCCCTACTTTAAGGAGGGCTCAAATAGTTTGGGTTTTTTTTTAGATTAGGATATAATAATGGGTAGTGTGGCTTTATGGTATCACACAACAACACTTGGAGAGGGGAACTGTGAATATTGATTTATTTATATGATTGTGTTGTCCTGGTTTTCAGCTGTGGTTGAGTCTGTAGTCAGAATACTGTCACATTTATATACGATGTAAATCTTATGACTGTATTTTTATGAAGTAGGTAGTTAAAATATAGCCTACTATGATTTTTTGCTATTTATTGCAAAGTTAGCTGTCCAAATTCTAAGGTGATGGACATTTGAGGAAAGAAAAACAGAGAAGGGGACATTTTGCTCCTACCTTTTTGTCACATCCAGGTCAACAATCCAGATTCCACTGAGGTTAATGCTTGCTTTGCTACTGACATCCATTGATGCTGAACTAGACCCACCATTTTCATATGTGCTAGATCTCCTTAGCCATCAGAACATGTAGTTCTGTTTGATCCTTTCCACAAGAACAATACAATCAAGGAACATATTAAAGGGAAGGGGCACTGACAGTGACATTTGAAGCACAGACCAGAGTTTGGACCTGCGATGTTCTGAGCACTTTTCAACTTAAATAGGCTTGGAAACTTTTAAATTTAAATAGGCTGGGCACTGTGCAGGATTGATATGTGTGTGTGCACATGTTTGCCATATGTGCGTGTCTGACCCTCTCCCTCCAAATACGGAACCACCTTAGACTCTCCTTCTGCAAACAAAGTATGTACAAGCTGACTTCACCTCATATTGGATTAACAGGTTGCTTTTTCTGTTATAGGGCAAACGAGCTGCCTTCACAGACTATGATCCCACAGGACTGCTTCCTGCATCCCTGGATTTCTGGACATACCCAGGCTCACTGACCACTCCCCCTCTACTTGAATGTGTTATTTGGCATGTTTTGAGAGAGCCTATTTATGTCAGCCCAGAACAGGTATATCTTTGGGGGTTAAAGAGGAATATTTTATATCCACATATTATTGCTTTCCTTATTGTGTATCTGCATATGCAGAAGTGGACTTTGCTAGGAACAGGAGCCAAATTGATCTCCTATAGCTTGGCATGTAGAAAGCTCCTGGCTTCCAGAAATCTGTATTTTATTTAAAGAAAAAGGAAGGAAAAAACCCTCTTGTATTGTGGAGCTTGAGGAGAGTGGGAAAGATAAGGCACTGTCAGGTTGAGTCTCTAGGCTTAGGTTCTGTTCAACCTTCTCTAATGAAACTGTATACATGCAGAATTCCTCCTTCAGGTCTGCATGTGTTTAGGCTGGAAGCTATAAATAGGATCTAAGTGCCACAAATATAAGCCACATCTAAAGGGCTTTTGCCTTACCCTTCAACAGTTTAAATCCATGTTATCAATAGCTGCTGCACCAACTGTAGGACACACAATTCTGGATTTCTTTAGTCAGCTGAAGTTTCTTTTGTCTGTGGATCACCTCCCTAAAGAAATCTGCATGACATGACATACTTTTACTTGCATTGAATAATGCTTTTTTCATGTGTGATGAAATCGTATACTGCATATGAATGATTGTCCATATGAGAAATCCATGTGCTGTACTAGAATACTGGGTTTCACCATTAGATCTGAATTAACTGAGAGTCTACATCTGAAGACTCTCCTATGTGGTGTTTATATAAGCAGATACATGAACTGTAGACTTGTTTATAATGGGCAAATAAATGTTTAATAGAATAAGATTTCTTACTGATTTCCCACATGCTTTACCGCCAGTATTTCAGTAGATAAAACTGTCCTAATGTACATTTGGAACACAGGAGTTTTATGGCAGAATTATCTTTTTCCTAGAGCTCCCTGCTAGCTCTCTAAATAGATTGTGCCTTGGAGAGTAGGGCACTTGCAGATCCTGATTTTTTTGGGATCAAATGCTAGTCTTTCAGTCCCTACAGTGCCTTCTTACAGATGTTGGGACTGATTTGCCTCTCATGCCAGGAGAGCTTCATTGATTTTTTCATTCTTGCTGATTGGGTCAGTTTTAGTTAAACACTGAAGTGCCAAAAATGTTCTAATTTTAAATAACCAAGAGAATGCTGTGCTCTTCTGTGCTACAAAATGCCTAGAAAATTGTCTCTGGATGGTCCTATGTCACCTTTTCCTGGTTCTGATAGCAAAGGGGAATGCTGAGGGCAGGAAAGGGTATGTTGCCTTGTAGTTAAATTGTTGACTCAGAAAATATTCCCTAGAGGGTTATTAAAGCAGGCAAAAATTAGAGTTGGCTTTAGGTCACCTTCTCCCTACTCCCAAAAATTCTGATAGTCTCTGATCCATACTGTATATTGCAAACAGGTCTCTTGAGGTCTAAGGCTGCAACTGAAGTCTAATGCTGGTGCTATCTTCTTCCCCCTCCCCGCAGATATCCAAACTCCGTGGCCTTTGCTTCAGTTCTGAGAATGAGCCCGTATGCCACATGGTCGACAACTGGCGCCCATGCCAGCCTCTGAAGAGAAGAGGAGTGAGAGCCTCATTCCAATAAGCAAAGTGCTGAGCTTGACAGAAATTGCTGCGTTTGTGAGGAGCCCTTCTGCTAAGCACAAAAATCAAGCCTTTGCCATCTGTGCAATGGCAACGTCTCATCTCCTAGCTCCTTTGTTTCTTCCACTCTGCATCTAAAATATTAGCTGATGAAATGTGAAAGACCCTAGACCAAGGGAAAGGGTTTATAATACGTAGGGTGGGAGGAACATCCTTGTGTGAAGTTCGATATTTACTGTGACTGACATTTTGATTACAGTAGTACTTTTGACAGCAAAATAAGCCATTTTAAATAACCTCATTCACAGGTGGTAGTACATAAAATTAAGTGTACTCAATAACTTGAAGCTTTTCCAAAAGCACAGGAATACAGAATAACTTGAACATTTTAGATATGATTAAATAGCTTAAATTGCATTGACATAGTGAAAAACAAAGGTAATATTACAGGTTAGATATCTTTGGTTTTAAGCAGATGAAGTATACATATTTTTTTAATATTTTAATTTTTTAGCCATACTATCATCAACCACAAGTATGTCTTTAATGTGCTGGGATTTTTTTAAAATTGTAAACTATCTTAAATTGAGTATCATCTGTAAAAGTTCTTATCATAGATGTAATACAAAATATCTTTTCATTAAGGTAATATATGCTCTAATTTAAAAAAGAAATTAAGATTGTATTTTAGATAAATTCTATAATAAAAATATATAATTATATTTGTTTCTGGACCCTTATTTCGATCTAAAAGAAATGTCAAGGAACTTTGTGCATCAAAGTATATGTAAAACTTACAATAAATGAATAAGAAGTAATTAATAAGCAGGTATTTAGATTGTAACACAGAAGGATCAGTCCCATGGGTTTTGTGGCAGAGTTCAAGAAAACATAAATTGAATGTGGATCAGTTTTTGGTACGAGGGTAGTTTCCCAACAGTGCTGCTCATAGAGAAAAGAAGGAAGCAATTTGTTATAACATTGCCCTAAGCAACCACCCCCAGATAATCAGCCAAAATAGTTTTGTAATGGTGTTCTCCTTAACAAAAGGTTGAGCAAAACTATATTCAAGATACTGGGAAAACTTTAAATGGGTTACTTCAAGCTTGGCCACAGATGAGAACCTGTGATACAAGTTGCAGTGTATTAACACAAGACCTTTTTTGCCTTTTGTTCTCTCTATCTAGCATGAAAATACTTTCAAAATTAGGTGCCCAAAATTCAGTTCCCAAGCCCACAGGTATGCATCTATGGCAGTGGTTCTTGGTTGCCTGGCTCCCCATCAGCCTATAAGATAGGAGAAATGGTTCTGTGGCAGAAAAAGTAATATGAAAGTGTTCTGTGACTTTAGGAAGTTTGAAAACCACTAGCATGTGGTAATGGGTACCCGTATAATAGGTTCAAAGAAAAGCAGATCTGAAGCTTCAATTATGGGCTGTATCCTTGATCTAACATGCTTAGGAGCTTTTGAAATTCCTTATAGAGGCTTGTTCCAAAATAGAACTGAGCTGCTGCAATGGTAACTTTTAGGGCCAGATTCTAGTTTACATTTTCAGCAGTTAAATGGACTTCAGTGCCGAAGTGTGCCTTATGGGTACCTATACATGTGCTTTGATGTGTTCCGATTAGAACACATCAGAGTGGATTTGATTAATTGCATCTGCCGGAACATTCTAATCAGAACGCTCCAGCGTCTCATGTATCCAGCATCCCATCTTTCAAAATGGCAGCAGGAGCACTTTAACTATTGCTCATTGAATGCGCATTAGTTAAGTGTCCCTACCACCATTTTGGAACACGGGGCAGTGGATACATGAGATGCTACGGGTGTCTAATTAAAATGCCAGAGCACATGTATACATACCCTATGCATCTATTCCATCCAATTCAACTACCTAAAATCAATGACTGAATATACTCTTGTAACACCCCATCATCTCAGCCTTAAGACTGAGTCAGAAAAAAACAGCAAGGAGATGGGACCCACCTTTTGTATTAACAATTTTTCACTTGTTTTAACAAGGTAGTACAAAATTGCACTTACATATCCAAATGTTATCTGTAGCCCTTAGGCTCTTAAGAATGGGATCCATGAAAACTAGAAAGCTGAATAGTGAGCTACTAAGGCTACCAGGAAATACTTAGGATGGGTGGGGCTCAAGCCCTTCCTATCTTAGAGATGTAGGAGCCTTACACTAGCCTGCAGGAAGGTGCCTGTTCTTGATCATGAGTCATAATCGTGACCTCTCCCAGACTGAGACACTTGCCCTCTGACTGGCAAAAAGGCTGGCATGTTTGGACGTGGGCACCTCTAGGAGCCCTTAGATGGAACTTGAAACTTTAGCCAGAGGTGCCTAAAAGGACTTCGGTGTTACACTGCCACTTACTGGAGTATCTAACTTTTAAGTACCCAATGGAATTTGCAACATCCAAATTAGGTTCTTAAAAGTCAATTTGGATCTGGCTCAAAGGCACCTCCCACTGGGTCTAAGTCTAGTCCCACCTTGTGGGGATGTGAATGTCCATCTACCATGCAAATCCTCTACCAGACAGTAGGGCATGCTAGAGTTCAAGAGGGAACTCTCAATCCCACCTCTTGAAGTAATGAATAATTAAGATAGGGCAAAACAGAGCAAGATCAGGTAGGACACCATAGACTACTGGCTGGGAGAAAAGAAATTTGAGTTAAATTTTCTGCTCCAATGAGTATTGTTTTAGGATATCTATTCATTAACTCAGTTTCCCCAGACAGAGCTAAAAATGTCAGGCAGTGTGTGTGTCTGTGTGTGTATGCACGCACACACATGCACAGAATAGTAATTGTATTCAAAATAATAATAGCACCTTTTTGAAGATTAGCCCACACTGCATTCAGGACATATGAAATCAGAGTGACACAGATGAAGAGGACACAGGGAATCTAAGATGCTATAATTCAAGCACAAAAAACAAGATGTTGTCTGTGGAATGTGCCCCTGGGGTAGGTCAATAACGTTACATGTCTGAATGAGGTAGGCATGGCTGATGCAATGGCTGATATTTTTATCAGGACTGAAGCCTCTGTTGTTCAAGGTGGATAATCCTATGCTGAGACTGAGATGCGAGTCCGATGTAATGATTTATTTAAAAACTGTAATTGAGTCATCAGGATGTGCACAAGTTCACATGGAGTAAGTGCACAATGCCATTACTGTAACCCTCACTATTGTTTGATACTCCTACTCATTGCACTGCATCTAAAATTAGATAGAGTCCTTTGGGACAGGGACTAGGGGTAATATTTAGAGCTATTTAGGTGCCCAATTGAAATAGCTAAATAGCTTTGAAAATGCAGCCCTGTGTCTTTCTATTTGCTCAGGATAACACAGTGCATTATTATGTGCTCTGTAAATACTAATACATGAGTTATTCTGTAGGGTGCCACACTGCCCTGCCTTCTGCTAATAAGCAGTTAGCAAAGTCACCCAACATTCACCACTTATTTATAACTCGGGGTTTGTACATCATCATGGCTGTCTATTTGCCTTTACCAAATATGCAAAGAGGGCTGTGTGTGCAGCCTGGCAATGAGGGAATAGCATTAATGGCCTGGCAAATGTATGGAACGGTTACCATCTACCCAAGGACACTGGTTGGTAGCTGCAGTTGTTTGTTCCCTGGTCTCAGTCATGGGAAAGTGGGGAGAACCAAAAAATAATAAAAGCAAGCAAAAAATACCCCACCATAAACAGTTTACCCAGCATAAAGCAAAGTACAAGTTCCCCCACAAGTGATCACTCAGTTAAAATATTGCACAACATCCATCTGTTTCAAGAAAGCGGTATGTGCTGAAACTAACTGAATGAGATAAAAGGAAGCGACTTTCCTGACATTCACAGGCTGTTTCCTCAATTGGAAGATTGTTCAAGATGACTATGAGCGGAACAGAAGAGGGCTCATGACCTTGGTTCCCCTTCATTGTTATTATTAGGTCAGAATTATTCTTCATTATTTTTTCAAAGCAGAGTATAAAGAAACGTCAATATATACAACATCACAACATGACCAGGGCATGACCAGTAGCCATTAGCTAAAACAAACCCAAGACATTTTTGCTGGCTGAACCAAAAAAAGTTGACACGTTATGTAGTACAGAAATTATGTATTGTTACCACCCAGACTGCAACTTTGATAACAGAGAAATAACATGCTCATTCATAACAAAAGGGACAGAGCAAGGCATGGTCAGCTGGATACCTTGTTATTTTTAAATAGTCAGAAACAGGCAGACAGATGGGCACTCACTTGTCAACTGTGGTTTCTTTCTTTCTTAATAAAAAGAAAGAAAAGAAAACACATTGTGGTGTTCACTCTTGTTGACACCCAGCTGCCAGCTCCATGTTCTGGAACATTTTGTGATTTCTCCTCTGATATTTCCAAGGATTGGCTTAGTCCAAGAATGATCTGGGTATGTAGGATGTAATCATAGACAGTCCCAGTAAGACTGGATTATTAGTGCCCCACACAGCGTCAAAGCTAGGACAATTTATCACAGGCAGTTATCACTCACTAGATGCCAGTGCCAGGAATTTCTGTCACTTCAAAGAAAAGCCACCAGCAAGCAGCAGCTTTTTAAAATCTAAGGTCACTGAAACAAGTAGGGACTAAAAATGTAGCCAACATCTTCCTAGAGTTTTTCATAGACCATGACCCCATTCACCCATCATTACATGGACAACTTCCTCTTCCAAACTAGAACAATCTGCACAATCACAGAAGATCCCCAGAGGTTGTTTATGTGATAGACTAACATCAATGAAGTGTTTGAGTCATATTTAGTCCATTAGTAATGGGAAATGTTTAGCAACGTAATCATCAATAAGAACAGTCAGAGGGTATCATGATGCCATCACATCCCAAGCTGAGGGGGGGGCTGGAATGGCAATCATGATTGCTCTACACCAGGGGTTGGCAACTTCCAACCTATGGAGAGGTTGCACCTGGATTGCCAAGCCCATGCAGCAGCAGCAAATGGCAGCAAGGGGAATCAGCTGTGATCCAACTTAGGACTGAGCTACAATATTTTGGCCTACCATTACTGAACAGTTGTCAACCCCAAATTCCCATTTAATTGTCTTACTGTAGCACATGGGGGTGGAAAATTTCCCAAAGTACTTACCTAAGCTTAGAGCACAAGCCTCTTTTAAGTCAGACTTGTGTTTTGCAATCAGTTAGGTGCTTTTGAAAACCCCATCTTTAACTAGACTAGGGCCCTGTTGTGCTAGGCGCTGTACAAACACATAGAATCATAGATAAGTAGGGCTGGAAGGGACCTCCAGAGGTCAGAGTCTAACCCCCTGCTGTTACACATCAAGTACATCTACACATGCGCTTTGCTACAGTGGCTAATTAGCTCTGCAGTAAAGTGTCATCTTCTACATATGCACCAGTATTAGGGTGTAGGAAATTAAGTCCACCATAAAAATAGTACTGTCCACGACAAGTAGTATCCTATGGCAGAGTAATTTTTGCCACACAATGCACAAGAGTGCTACAGTGCAGGGGCTGCTGAGTGCCTGCCACCTAACCCTGCACTTCATCATTCTCATGCCACAGCCAGCCCCTGTATCATCGGATGCTGCCAGCCATGCCACAGCCAGCCCCTGTATCATCTGATGCCTCCAGACACCCTGCCAGCCTGGGGCTGCTCCGCCCCCAGCTCAAATGGCTGCAATCCTGGGCGCACGTGTAACGCTGCACTTGGGAGCAGCTGACTTTGGCATGAACTGCGCTGGAGTTTATTGCATTGGGGTAATTACACATGTGGCTGCACCCAGCAAGGAACAGTTACTGACCTGGAAAAATTCTAATCTAAACAGACAAGAAACATGGGGAAGGGCTTCAATTAATATCTGAAGTGATCAGAGCAGGTGGTTGGCAAAAATGATGCTAATTCTATGATTTTGTTGCTTTGTCTTCAGTACGAGTTTCAATGAATGGGATAATGTCACTAGTATCCATTAGCTTGTATGGTCTGATTCACGTGGAGTTCTGGTGCCTAGAGACTAGTCATGGGACACAGACCGCCTCTAGGAATTCATGCTAGTACTATCCTTGAAAAAAACACGGTGAGGAGATGTGAGTCCAGAACACCTGGCCCTGGGATGCCCCCTAGTCACCAGGTCCAGAACTGGGAGAAATGGAGGAGGACAGCAGCTCTTTCTCTGCTTCCAGGCAAGGGACTTACACAGAGTAAGACTGAGTGCAATACAACATGAGGCTGATTGACCCTACAAGGTCCAAGAGTTTTGCTATTTGATACATGGACTTTATTAACTGAGGGCCTGAGCTAAAAAAGCAGGTAGGTATCCAAAATCGTTATCCATATAGTCCCATTCAACAGCACACCTGAAAAGACTCAGTGCCTCCTGTTCAGCCTAACAGGGCCCTAGACACCAGTAGTTTTACTTTTGTGCACACCCAGCACTGCCAAGGCTGTGTTGAGCTCTTACATACTCCCCATTGGAATCCAGAAACTCAGCAGAGTTTAAGTCCTCAGGGGGGCTGATCCAATAGGCCTGCTCAGAGTACACCATGAACACATTGACAGAACTGGGGATGCTACAAAATGCTGCTTCTTCATTTTTATAACTTAGTCACTAGCGATTGAGCCAGTAAGCCTGGGGGCTTACCCTATGGATAAGTGCCTCAACCACTAAGCTATAGATTCACATTTCCTCCACCATCACTAGCAGATCCTGCTCTGTTCTTCCACAGTTAGGCAGAAACACTCACTCTAGAAAAGGATTCCAGACTCTGGATGCCGACTGACCAGGTGCCAAAGATCTGGAGATGGAGCTCAGACAGACCAGTACTCAGCATCTCCTATTGGCCAGATCTTAGTGGCTTCCTGTTCAATGCACATGGATAGCCCTTCTGGAGCACCTCTCTCCACCATGCACATTTTATTGGGAGCCTAGGCACGCAACTCTGGGTTCTGGATACCATCGGAGGAGTTATATGTTTATAGGTTATGCCTTATAGCACCTAACTTCAGGCATCTAAGTCCGTTAGTGAATCAAGGCCTAACTTTTTACAGAAACGCTGATGGGTGCCACTACAGGGGGTGTCTTCTTTCCTCTAGAGGCTGGCTTTGCTGGAGGAACCTATGCTTTTATTTCAAACTCCAAGGCAGCAAAACTCAGCTTCACAAGGCTTTGTTTCCCTGGAGGTTGCTTTCAAAAGGTGCAGATACCTTGATCAAATTGAGGCTGGAGGGGAGCAAAGGGAACCTGACTGTGCCTCGTATCTTCTGCCCAATGCTGCTGCTGGCACAGTGCTGGATATCCCCTTCTCCCAGCCCACGGTGTAGACTAAATGCACAGGGTGATATTCTGCTTCTCAGTGACTGGGGAGGGCTTCAGATGCTATGGGATGGCAGGATTCTTCTGTAAAAGTGGAGCTCATAACCCCTGCATGCCCTAGGCCTAGCCTGGCCTGTACTATGAAATCTTACCTCAGGATGAGTGTGAATGTTGTTGTATGCATGAAGAACCATGTTCTGCATAATGTGAGCTAAGAGAACTGACCTTGGCCTGAGGAAGGTTTAAATCACTTCGATTACATGATACAGTTCGCTGTTTGTCTCAGCCTATACTGACCTGTAAACCATGTCCAGCACCAGTTAACACCATGGCTCCCACCCACGCTCAGCCACAGCATTTCAGAGTGCGGGCCAGACCACAGCTCTGTAAGAGCTCCTCTCCTACCACACCTCACTGTGATCCTCATGCAGTGCTTCATATGTGGACAGGGACAGCTGGCTCAGAAGCTGTTGCAACCTGCATAGAGTGCAGAAGCAGCAGCAACCCTGAATCGTGCCGTCTCGGCAGGTCCGCGGCATCCCCTCTGTTGCTGCTGAGGCTGGGGGTTGGATTCCTTAGCGCTTCTACTGACCCCAGTTTTATCACTTGGGGAAGGATTTGGCCTATGTAAAGGGCTCATCATCAAATGTTCCTTGCCTTTGGTAATGCTCATGAACACCATCATGTGGCTTATGTGTCGCTCCATGACTTGTAAAATCCCATCTAATCACTTAATCCGTCGGTAAAATACATATGCCTAGAATCAAAGGGTCAGAACTGAAAGACATCTATATCCTTCTTTCTGAAGATCTCTTTTGTATTTTCAGGGCCAGTCACAATTATGCTTAGAGGAAGGATATGACAATAACAGTAATGAGAAGAGCACCTTGCAGACAAAAGGAAAATGAAGCTTGAAGGAACAAAATGTAAACACTAATTTTGCCTAGTGCGTGGTCCTGAAACAGATTTAAAAGGACAACATTTTGCAGATCAACTTGAAGGAGCATGAAATATGTCATTTCCTCCTACTCTCTTTGGAACCATTATGCTCGATTAAGTCCTGTTGAAATGGGAATGAAATCATAGCCAAACTGCATATTTAAAAAAAAATTTGAAAAGGCTTTAGAAACTCAGTAAAATCATCATTCCACAAATTTTGAAGCCGACAGATGTAACTAACTGATGCTGTAATCCCAGAATAAATACAAATGCCCCCGCTGTACCTTTTAAAATATCGTGTTCTGCTTTCTGCATATCATAACATAGCTCCGGATTCTCTGTCTCTGGAGAATAATTCATCACTGTGGGGGAAGGAATATACAACATTAGGGCTTGATCATTCAAACATATATGCAGGCAAGTAACTGTTCACAAAAGTTAATAGCCCTGATTTCCCAGACAAAGATCCCCCAGTCCACGTATAGAAGGTACTCCTGGCACATAGATCTCTCCACTTCAGTGTAGGGTGTGGTGAAAGATGGATCACCTTTGACTCCCCCTTCTGCAGACCACATGAAGTTCCATATGATTAGGTATTGACTTTGGCAAAGGCAGCAGGGGCTGGCTGGGTTTGCAAGGAGGAAGGGCAGGCTGAGATAAAGACCACAGGAGGTACATTTCTTGCTGCTCCCATTTCAGAGATTCCTTGAAAGACTTTATATGAGCAAGGAGTATCATATCATTAGCATGGAACTGGGGCAAAACCTCCATGAGGATATTCCTAACCTGAAGTTGCTGACCCTCCACAGCTGGCCAGGGGGTTAAGGCCAGCTGGGCCCAAGAGAACCATCAGGGCAGAACTTCATGAAGGCCTCCATAGAAAATTCTCTCTCCAGAGTTTGTCCTGTAGGACTGGGAATGATCAGGGACTCTTTCTTTTTAAATGTCTGCAAGATCCCGCTCTTATTTTCTATTTTTTAGCCCTTCTTTCCACACAGTTACCCAGTTCTCTAAAATTCCCAGAGAGACAGGTATGATAACTCATTCCTGCTTAAATATTCATTTCTATTTCTCTGGGGATTTTACAAGGGTTAAGTAACTATCCAAGTTTCTTTGGGGTAAAAGTAAACTATGAAAATCTTTACCAGTAGTTATAAAAGGAACATAGAGCAAGACAATGGGATGTTAAGATGGGTCAGAACTGAAAGGCATCTAGATCCTATACAATAAGAAATAATGAAATAACTACCTTTCTTGTAAAGCACCGTCCACATTGCAAAAACCACAAGATAAGATAGTACATTAATGATTTTGTAGACTACAAAACTTGCCTGTTTAGAATAATATATCTAACTGGATGATAAATGTCAGCCTCAGTTCCAACAGCCTAGTCTGTCACTTCCCATTTTCTTTGACTCACTCAAAACAGGATGTATTATTAGCTTGTCTATTTTTTAAAAAACTTGTCCCTGGTCCTACCACATGTTCTGCTTTCAAATGCAATCATGCTCCACTGAATGCATTTATCTCGGTCATCTTGTAACTGTTTTACTTAGACTACAGGTAGTGAAGAAAACCACAATGTCAATTGTCATACAAAACTAATAAGCCATACAGAAGGTGAGCAAAATGTAATATTTTGTTATTGGTGTTGGCTTTATTTATTAAATTGCTGTTTTAGACCCTTTTCACTTTGACCATAGAAATGACCCCCAGTCTTTTCATTTCTAATAACAAAGATGAAAAAATATTAATCTAGATCTGCATTTTTCCCCCAAAATACTGTGCATTCAGAATCCATCCACTCAGCTATGGTTGTTTACAAGAAACAGATTATGGTAAAAAAGCCTAATTAAAAAGGTGTTTTAAAGGTTCAAATAAAACTGATTGACCAGAAGGGATAGCTGATGAAGCCAAGAGCAGCCCTGTGGTAGACAGCTGTCAGTCCTATTCACTGCATTACCAGTGACTGCAGATGTAATGAAACTAGACTCTCAGGAAATTCACAGACTGAAAACTTGATTAGGTATGGCAGCAAGCCTAATCTGCATTCAGTGAAGGATGCAGGGAGGGCTGCCAGAGCCTAAAGTTAAGAAAGCAGTGCATGGGTGAAAATGGGCACAAACTCTGCATATATCCTGTGACTTGGCTAAGGATGAGCATCTGAAAAGCTGTCAGATCTTTTCCACAATGGTTTTAAAATTTGATGCCTACTCATTCATGTTGAGAAAATTTAGCATTGTGTAAAGACAGGGTTTGTGGTAATGTGAGACCCAAAAGTCAAAAGCGACTAGGAACAGCAACAGTGACAAGCATCACAGCAGCAGCAGTAGCAGCTGCCACCAGAGTGTAGAGACCTAGGGCAGGTAAGACTTCCAGTAGCTGGCATAATTCTCCCTCTCTGCTCACTACACATCTGGGTCCCAGGTCTACAAGGTGGTGCCTGTAAATACCTGAATAAAGCCACCCTTTCTGCCATAGGTCTCCACACAGAAACCAGAGTCTGCCTACATTTCACATGGCTGGATTCGGGCCTAGATTGTTGTCAGCATCCAAATGGAGTGAAACGAGGAAAAAAAATGCACACAAAGAACCAGCTCCTCTTCAGCTTGCGGGGGGGGAGGGGGTGTATGGAAAGAAGGGACCCACAGTTCTCACATTCCCAAGAAAGTGTCCTTGACCCCAGGCTATAGGGTAGACTGGGTGGAAAGGCTTTTCATCCTTCCTGTTGAGGGCGGGGCTTTGGGTGGTGTAGAGTACAATATTCTTGAGACCAGAAAAAAGAAAGCATCAGGATGAGTGTGTTTGTATGCTAGAAAGCAGGACATGTTTTTGGTACAGAAGAGTCCAGGTTCTGTCCCTAGCATCATTTCTATTTTTTTTCCAATGACTAGATTCTGAGTTCTGGGTTCCAAGTGGATGGAAGTGCTTAAAATTCCAGGAATGGGCAAGATTTCAGACACCCGCCTGTACTCATGGGTTACTACTAAGTAGCTCTAGGCAGTTCCCTACTCAGTGTGAAGGTTTTTTGGATCATCCAGTCCAAACTGAGGTGCCGAATTCTTCCATACATTGTAGAGGTAGTTCTGGCACCTAAATATGAGTTTTGTACTCCACTCTGGGGACAAGGCCCCTACAAGGTTAGACATTGTGGGACATACCTAATAGAAACCCAAGTTTTGGGTTTTTTGGTTTTTTTTTTTAAAACAGATCTAGTCCTAAATTTTAAACTTTTACAGTTTTTGATAAATCAAAGTAACATAACAGAATGTAAAGATTTTTTTTTTACTATGATTTTCCTTTAAAATATGACACTCATGGAAATTTATTATGGTTGCAATACTGTGAAATAGCATTTGAAAGGGATTACACAGCCAACCATAACCCATAACTCACAATAATTCTATCAGTGTCAGCTATGCCTGAACTTTGAGGAGTTTCCTGCCTCTCTCATTTGGTGAGGGACTTGGCATCCTTAATGTTGAATTCTAAGTAGAGGTCTTCTGTGGAAGAGATAAGATCTGATAAACTGAAGAAATATCACTCGGGTCATCCCAGCCTCTCTTTATATTTGACCTGTCCTCATTCTGACCACACTGCAGAATTTACACTGGAAGCTACCACTGGACAAAGATATGGACAGAGGACACAAGATTTATGGGATGAAGACAATGGCTTCCATCACTATTCTATGCAAGTCCCTCACAAAGACTTAACCAACCTTACTATAGGGTAGCATGTGTCACCACCATTTTGTGCATAAGAAAACGGAAGCAAAGTCAGAGAATAAAATCTGTGTCAGTGCCAGAAATAAAACTCAGATATCTAGAGGGCAAGGTCTAGGTGCTATCGACAAGACCATTCTCACTTCATAGGTTATGAGGGATGACCCACGGCCTGCCAGAGGCATAGAGATACTTCTGAGAGAGTGCTTCCTCTTAGCCCTTTAAATAGTGACAGGGGAGTCAGGATTATAGCCAGGCGGTAGCACAGCTGGTACAGCCTCCTCTTAAGCAGTCAGCTTTGCAGCACAGAGGCTTTCACCCTGCATGTTGCTGCGTATATCACCAACCTGTGAAGAATATGAGTCAGTCTCTACAGATTTCCAGGGCTGAAAATATCAGCAGCCTCAACAACTTCAGCTACTGCAAGGCATTTTAAGCTGGAAGTGAAATCTAATGCAGCAAACCCAGCCAGAAAAGGGCAGGCAGAGGTATCATAGTGACACAGTTAGCTAGAGTCAAGTGTCTGCCACTGTTTCCATTATAAATCCTTAATTCCAGGGGTTTGCAACTCCTCTGTAAATAATTACTCCTGGGTGAACCTAAGCAGATCAAGTCTCAGCCCGAGAGCACAGTTTCTTTTTCAACAAATCTGAAACTATGACTCAGAGTATGAGCATGTGAAAAATCAGAGAACTTTGGTGCCTTGAGATTTTTTTTCATTTTGAAATTTAATAAAAAGAGACTAAAATGGAGATTTATAATAGTGCACTTACAACAAAGAAGTCTAAGGCCCTTAAAAGGCGACTATTACATAATAAGTTACTTTACATACGTGAGTAGCTCCAAGGAGTACTATGTAATAACTCATGCATAAAATTATTCACCACTGTAAAATTTTACTTGTTGGTATTTTAAAGGCAATTTGTGATGTTTCTGCCATACACATGCTAGCGAGGGGTCTACAGCTACATCTAGTTCTACAGATAAATTATTGTCGCTCAACCACTCCTCACCTGGATGCCCTGCCTTACCAAAGCCCACCCTCCATGCTGGGGTGCAGGGAATATCCACAGAGATAGTCTTATGTGTACAACAACATGCATTCCCATGAGGAGAGCCCCTGCACTTTGGCCCTCCCACCTAAGCCACAGGGCCCAATTCTGGACCTCTTTCTTCCCCTCTCATATATAACATAAGCCCAAGAAAGAAGGCTCTAGGGAGGAAATATTCACAAAACCCCTCACAGAGATCCCCTCCAGTGTTGTCTCATCATTGCAGTATGGTTGAAAAGGCTGTGAGGGACATCTCCAAGTCATACAGACACTAGAGATCAACAACAGGTGTGTGCATTCATGCAGCTCTGATTTCCACTGCTTCCCTGTGAAAAGTTAAGGTTTTACTCTACCCAGGTTAAAAGACCCAGAAAGAGGCTGGCATGTGGGTGTGCTTCTGCCACCTGCCCCATAGGGCCCTACCTGCCCATTCCTCTGCTACCCTCCTATACCTCCCCCTCAATCGAAAACCTCTCCCCAGAGAGAATCCCAGATCCATACTGACCTCACTATTGCATCCAGAGGAGGGGACTGCAGGAATATGCGAGTCGGCTTTCCCAAGAAACAAACAAGGAAATACAGTCTAAGACGGACTTCTCTATGGGCAGAGTTGGTGAAGGTGAAGGAAGAATTAATCTGGCTCCTGTTCTGTTACTCTGGCTAAAATAAACCTCAAATAACTCCAGAGAATTTAGTATGATTATTATAGATTACCTCTGAGTGATATAACTGCAAGAAGAAATGGCCCATTGTGTAGTGCTTAAACCTTCTAGTCTGGGGATAAAAGTAGGTTGGTCACTGTTTATAACAAGATATTTTGACGCTGAAATAAAATCATTGCTCTCTTTCTCTCAAATTACATTTAACACTGTCTCAAAGACACCAGTTGCTCTGATAACTTGACAAATATCTTCATGCAACAAACAAGCCAGTAGTTTTTCACTGAATACACATCTTTCTGTAGATTACCCGACAAGAGCATGTTAAGTGAAAGATGTCTGGCTGCCTTTGTAATAAGAAATTAAGTACAGGTTGCTCAAGTAAAATAAAGCGAGCATCTCCTCTCTTCCATCATTTATATAACAACTCTCTGCTTTTATCAATTTATACAGATCTCTCAACTTAATAGGGGTATGTTTGTCAAGTTGGATTGTTTTAAATTTTGGTCTTAGACACGCTTTTTATGCTAAAATATCATACATACAATGTCCATAACTAAGGTTTGGATGACAGGGTGGAACATACTATAAACCTGAGGACAGGGGTGACTGGTGCCTCCTGAGTCTGTGGGGGTACAATTTGGGCACGGGCCAAAAGCCCCATATTCACTCCTATACTTCTGTGCCGCAGCTTATCCCCCGCCATTCCCCACACGGCAAAAAAACTGTCCTGCCCTGAGCAGCGCCAAGTCAGGGGCTAATCTCGGGGGGGGGGGCTATCAGTTGCCTGTGCCTCAGGAGCAGATTGACAAGCAGTTTTTCCTCATAGTTTAAAGTGTTTTTTTTTCCTTTTTGCTATTGTACTAATAACATGAAATAATGGATTTGCCCTGTTAAGTAAAAACTGTGCTAGCTGGCTGTGGCTGTGGGCTGATTTCTCAAGAATCAAAATTTAGGGAATGTTTTCAGGAAGAAAAATGTGGAGTCAGTACTGTGTACCAGAAACCAGATTCCGAGAACCTTACACAGTCACGGCACAGAACAACATTCTTCGTGTGCAATCAAAATTAATCTATGAATTTTAAACTTAAAACGTTTCCATCCAGGAAGAGCACACACCAGCTGCTGAAACTTCCTTAGCCTGACGAAAGGTTTTTGAACCCGAAAGCTTGCTTAATAATTGTTTTCCAACTATTTAAGTTGGTCTAATAAAAGATATCAGATTCACCCAAAAAACCTTGCCTGCCTATGTCCTTAGACCAACTTGGCTACAACCTGCACCCCTGTAAACTTAAAACGTCACATCTTCTTATGAACAACCAATAGGCATAGACTTACCTGTAAAAGTGTACTATAATTAATGTCAAATATTAAAAATATTGGGAAAAAAATTTTAAATCATGTACAGATATAACAGCAATTTACAAAGTTATATCTGCTTTGAAAAAAAAAAAATGGTATAGTCATCAGATGGATTACTGCCATTGCATAATTTGTTGAGAACTATGTAAGACCTAGTATACAGACCTAGTAGTAGAACTATGCAAGACCTAGTATTCATTAGGTACAAAAATATATTTTAGCATGTATTCAGGTATTGGATTCAGTTAAGATAACATATCAACTTTTATGAACTACAGCACAGAAAACTATCTGAATTAGTTGGGACCAAAACCTATTTGTAAAATCAGATTGTTTGATTGAGTTGATTAATGAAGCAATGGAGGCATGGAGAAGAGCAAGCAGAAGGCAAAAACCCTACTTTCAGTCTGGTTACTGCCACCAACTACAACTGCACTTCAGAAAGAGTAACCTCCTCAAGGTAGAAATGCCTTTTGATACAGTGCGACTCCACAACACTACTTGCCCAGGATATCATAGTGAATGTAGCAAACACTGAAGGGAGTGAGAACAACAAGTGTAGGAAGACACTTAATGTGAAATACATTAGTCAGTCTGGATTTAGAACAACAGGCAAAAAGGAACCAACCAAAATTAAGCAGATGGCAATTACTGCGTTGCAGCGGTGTTTCTCAAAGTGCATGACAGGAAAGTATCTACCCTGAGATTATTCTTTATGGGGTGTGGAAATGAGGTACTGTCAGAAGCAGAGTGATGAAAAACTCAAGAGAGATCAATGTTCAGTTGATCAATAGGACAGGGCAGGTTCATCCTAGGATTCTGAGGGAATAAAAGAACAAAGGGACTTATGTCATCAGTTTCTAAGAGCTCCCCATTGACTGCAGTGGGGAGTCAGTCTTAAAAACAGATGGCACTGTATGGTCCAGTGTATCAAAGTAACAAAACAGCTTCATTGAAAAGCAGCTAGCATTTTGGAGAACTGGAGGACTGCCAATATCATACCAACACTTAACTTTGAAAAAAGGCTTTGGCCTGAATTAACTCTTGCACTGGAGGTTGGTAATGGACTAGGGAGTCATCCAATCTTGTTGCAAGTTATCAATTCAGATATGATCTGAAAACCATTTTTAATCATCTCAGGATCTTCACGGCCTATGTCAAATGAAAGAATAGTCCTAATCTTACTGGATAAGTTTGTACCATCCTAGTTAGCAGTAATTGACCCCTTTGTTGCCAGTTTTCTCAAAACGATAAAGACCGAGGTTCCAATCGAGAACCCAGTTAAATCAATGGAAATTCTTTCAATCAGGCCTTTGTGGGCAAATAGAGAGACTGAACCAAATCCTCATTTTTAGTAGGGGCCACAGAACGGATTGAAAGTAGAACCCTTAGAACTGACAGAATGGAGCCTACGGGTGATGACCTTGCATAAGCACGTTAAATCAACTTGTGGGTAGGCTGAACAGTTTAGCTGGTCTCTCTCACTAATGCTGCTTTGGCTTAACATTCATTTTCAAAGTCTTGTTTTAGATGTAGCAAGAAATTATGGTGAGGCATAAACTGCAGTCTATGGAAATTGAACATGGAGGGGGCAGGCAAGAAGAGGGTTTTGATCAGGGCCTTGAATCATCTCAGTCATCTTCACACCCTCCTCACCATTTAGCAAAAGGTACAAGATGTCTCTCTTTTTAAAGGTCTTTTACTCATTGTCTGTTGCTGTTGGTGATTCAGCTGCCTGTTTGCAAAGCCAGTTTTTACTGCCTACACACCATGGAGGCTGTGAAATTACTTTAATTCAATCAAAGCCTGAGTTTGAATTTCAATTTTTTATCTATGTTGTGGCAGAGGTTAGTGTACAGGCATGAATTGTTTTGTCTGACACTCTGATTGTTGCTGAAAGATGAAAATAGGCACCTAGAGGTCAATCAGATAGTTCTGCATTTGCTGTTAGCAAGGTAAATGTGGGCAGAATTAAACCCAGGAACCAGTTCCTCTAGCTTCCAAAAAAACTCTCTACCATTAAACTAAGATCATACCACTATCATAGAAAGAAGGCCTGGGAAGGACCTATAAGATCATCAAGTCCAGTCCCCTGCCACAGGCAGGAGGTAATCGGGCTCAAATGAGCTCAACAAGGGATTTGTCCAGCCTCCTCTTAAAGACCGCCAGAGATAGCAATTGCACCACCTCTGCTGGAAGTGTCTTCGAGATTCTAGTTACCCATACATAAAATAAGTATTTCCTTGCGTCCAACTGAAACTTTTCCTCGACTAGCTTGTGTCCATTGGTCCGCATCTTCCTGGGTGGGGAGAGGGGTGCAGGGGGAATGTGTGGCTTTTCAGAAAAGTTGTTCACCTAGGTCCTGGTGTTCTCCCTTGACATATTTGTAGGTGGCTATCAAGTTGCCTCTCAGCCTTCCTTTTGCTCAGGCTGAACAGTCCCAGATCCTGAAGTCTCTCCTCATAGGGCCTGTCCCCCAGGCCCTAGATCACGCGGGTGGCCCTTCTCTGCACCCTTTCAAGCTTGTCCACATGCTTCTTGAAGTGTGGTGCCCAGAACTGGACACAGTACTCCAGCTGTGGCCTCACCACTGCTGAGAAGAGGGGGAGGATCACCTCTCTGGATCTGTTGGCGACATCTGCTGATGCACACCAGAGTTCTATTTGCTCTGTTGGTGACTTTGTAACGCTGGTGGCTCATATTCATCTTCTGGTTGATTGTCACCCTTTGACCCCTTTTGGATGCCATGCCAGCCAGTAGACCACCACCCATCGTATAGATATGGTGAGGGCTCTTTCCTACCCAGATGAAGGACCCAGCATTTGTCCCTGTTGAACCTCATCTGGTTTTGGTCAGCCCGTGGGACCAGCCTGTCAAGGTCTTCCTGAATCCTTGACCTGTCCTCTGATGTGCCCACTTGTCCCCACAGTTTGGTATCATCAGCAAACTTAATCATTGCACTTTTAACTCCTTTGACCAAGTGATTAATAAAGATATTAAAGAGCACAGGCCCAAGCACTGATCCCTAGGGTACACCACTGGAGATGGCCTTCCAGGATTAGGCCACCCCATCAATTAAGACGTGTTAGGATCAGCTGCTGAGCCAGTTCTCAACCCATCTCACTGTAGCATGGTCTAGGCCAGTACTCTCCAACTTAACTGAGAGGATTTCGTGGGAAGCAGTATCAAAGGCCTTGCTGAAATCTAGGTAGATGATGTCCACCTCCTGTCTCATGTCCAGGTGGTTAGTTACCTGCTCATAAAAGGATGCCAGGTTTTGTTAGGCATAACCTCCTCTCTACAAAGCCATGGTGGTTGCTCTTGCTGGTTGCACTATTGGTGCAGGAATTAGTCTGATTATTTAAAATACCTTCCTAACTTGGCTCTTCTACCACAGATTTACTGAAATAAACCTCTCTGATCTAGGAAAAGTGTCTGCATTTGTAATTTAGGGAACCATAATGATATCACTATTTTGACAGGCCTTAAGGCTCAGATCTGCTTGCATCATTGCCATTTTCCTGTGACACTCCAGAACACCAAAATATGAGCTGTTTATTGGGTGGATTGGGACAAGCCGACAATGTAGTGGTTGTCTGACAATGCAGGGGGTGGTTAGCTCTGTTTGCCTGAATTCAGGCAAGAGGTAGGACAGGGTGACACCCTAAAGACTAATTGGTTCAGAAAGGCATGAGCCTTCATAGGCAGCAACCTCCTTTGTCAGATGCTAGGAATAGACTCTGCAGTTGGGGGTGCAATAAAGATGCTTAAGACAAAGAAACAAGTAAATTCTTGACATCGGTAGCCAATTCTGCCCTGGTACAAGGAAGTCCCATTGCCTTCAGTGAACACGTCACTTGCTTATACCTGGACTCAATTTCTTTTTGTAATTTCTTGAAGAAGTGATTACTGGTCCTATTACTTGAACATCTGCCCACTAAAGGCCACAAACTGCAGCATTTTGCAAAGCACTGAAATCACTGGTAGTTCAGCCTGAGTGAGGTGTGCAGATTAGGCATTAAATCATTTGTTGAAAGTCTGCCTCAGGTCTAAAACCCTTGTGCTAACCACAGAGTAAGAGAAAACCTTGTGTTTTAATAATAGTGTTCTTATCTAAAGTTAAGTGAAATGGGGACATTTCTGTTATTTACAGGAGAATCATACTTACAGTATTGTATCAGTTCTGATAAACTGACAATTATTAGACTTCTACATTTCCCACTATTTAAGTCTACCTTTATATATGCTGTCAATGCAACTCTTTCTTTGAGTTGGCTGGCACAAAATAGAGAACTACTCATGCCCATGCTGCCTGCAGCATCTTAACATATAATTACAAGCACTAAGTCAATCAACCCAGAATATGTACTCTTACAAATAGAATAAGAAAGGAATGAAAAGGAGAAACACTGCAGTTTTCAAAAAGTAAAGGGTGGATGAAAAAAAATGTCTTTATAATGTAGCTCATTATATTTTTTCCTGGAATTTCTAGCAGGCTTGCCATCAATAGGTTCTAGCAGTTTTAAAACCGTCTTCTGTCCTCCTTGCAGTGTGACTCACATTCTCAGAGCATTGCAGTTTAAAATCAATCCACCTCTTGATACTACCTGTTTAGAAAGCCTGTCACTACCTGGATTAAGTGATCTCTTTACAAGAGACAGCTTCAGGTTCAAGCAAATGAATCTTTTTTCATGTGTTGAAATCTAGAACAATCACACCCAAGAGACAAGAGTTCTGTTACACTAGTATGATATCATCTGGCAGAGAGAAGTCTCTTTAAATCCATTATTGTTAGAAGGTAGCAAGCGGGGGGAGGGAGGAAATCTTACTTTGTGTTCTATAGTTTTTCTTGTCTGTTTCCTCCTGAGCTTTCCACATCCCTGTGACGGCCCATTGATTTTAAAGCAGAAGTCTCCCAAACAGGGATTTCAGCTTCAAAACTGAAAGCACCAATACAATATGAGCCAATACAACTCCTTGTCCCAACACTGGAACAAGTTTGGCATCAACTACTCAGTTATTACACAAAAAGCTTTGCTGTCAGCTCTTGGGCAATGGTCTGGCCAAATTGTGTAGACCTCAGGAGGCCTGAGGATGTGAAATGCTTGTACACCACTGCAATATTCTGTGATGCTTTGGTACATAAGAAAAATCAGAGCATCCCACAGCTGTTTTAACATCTGCCAACTGATAATGGTTCCCTCTAGAACCATTACACCACAATCGCGACAGCATGGCAATACTGTACTTCAGTTACACTCTCTCCCCAGGCAAATTCCAGTGTGCCTGTTACCCTATGGGTTGGCTGGGATTATGTAGCAGAGGGAGATCTATGCTCTCTCTCTATGCTCTCTATATACATTAGAGATTCCTTTAATCCCAGGATTCCTTTATACTGCTGTGCTACTGACCTTTTTTTGGACAGCTAAAGCAAAAAATGGATGCATGGATCAAGGATTTATTATATTAGTTTTACCTGGAGTTCTGTCTAAGAAAGGACCAGAGGCCTTTACATAAAATGAATTTATTATCCATTAGAACATGTATATTAATATGAGCTGGTGAATAGCCAAACAGGAGGAAAATGGTGAGAGAGAAAAAACTTGGAGGAAGACAAAGAGCAGACTAAAAATTCATTATGGATTAGAAGCTATGAGCTACATGAATGAAAAGCCTGCCTTTATGCTACACAGTGCCAACATTATGCCAAAGCAATATTAGAATTCACCAAAGTGGTATTCAACTTATGTGCCTACTTCCCTTAAAACTCTCTAATTGCCTACTGCTTTACGTAAGAGACAAAGAAGGCTACTTCCCATCACTTTGAGGACATAAAACATTTACAGAAATCTTCATTTATTTAGATCTTTTTATTATGCCACCCACAGAATGACACATACAGTAGATCTTAATGCTGGGTTGACCTTGACTACTTAATGAAATGTGTAATGATGGCATTGCAGGCAAAAGCAGGGCTGGCAGAACAAATGCAAGCAGGCTATACACAAAGATAAGATCTCTTGCTTTCTGCAAAGACAGCACTGGGGGGGGGAAGCAAAGAGGTGGATGGGGGAAACATGCTGATAAAAAAAACTGGGTGGCACCAAACACTGAGAGAAGGACTAACACGAGTTGTTGACCTACATTCCATTAGAATTCTTTTGATAGCATAGGTCTGCCTGGAATGTAACCTAGAGGACCTGCACACTTTAAAACAACATGTGCTAATGCAACTATTTGCACAAAATTCAGCCAAAATAAATGCACTGCACTCCTCTTCTGTCTTGGCCCCTCATGGTTCTTTAAACCTGTGAAAAATGAGATTATTTTGCATGTCCAGGATAACCATTCCAATCTGGTGGTATTTTACTCAGTGACTACATAAGGAGAAGAGCAATGAAGACAGAGGCTTTCTATGTTATGATTATACAACAGTGCCTAAAGGCTCCAGACAGAATAGGTGCTCCATTTTGCCAAGCACTGTATACCCCCC
>NW_017728992.1:147258521-147259402 GCF_001723915.1 Gavialis gangeticus
CCCCCCCCCCCCCCCCCCCCAAAAAAAAAAAACAAACCTTACCATGTTAATGCTAGATTCTATCTTCATGCACAAACCTGAACAAGAGACAACAGACAGGGACACTGTTCCAGCTGATCACGGGAAAACTATTTCAGAGACAGTATTTCAGTTCCCTTTGGCACTCCCAGAACAGAAGGCAGAATGTAAGGTGTATGTATACAGGAAATAAGGGTGCACCTAGAGCTTTGCCTTGCCTGTACTTTTCATTAGGAAGAGAATAGTATCTGGCATAGTCCTTGTATATGCCCTTCAGTATCCGAAAATTCACCCCGGCTAGCCTCTATATAGTTGTAACTTCCCAACGCCCTGTATGGGCTATGAAGCATATTACACTTAAAAGCATGTTATACTTTAACTGCACTTAAAACACGAGTGTCTGCTTATTTAAGCCATAAAACACAAGCTAAGTGTGTCTGTATTATAGCAAAGTTAGGCCTTTTTGTGTGAGGAATATCTCCAGATTGTATTAAGGAACACATGTTCAGCTACCATCAGCCTGCTCCACAGAGATAATATGAGCAATCTTCAGTCTTCACCCAGCCGTGACCTCAGCCAGGGACTCTTGTGCTGTACCAAGTCTCCAGGTCAGATGAGGAAGGACCCATATCAGGAGGAAAGATCCTACAGGTCCGGCACCATACCTACAGGTTGGGGAACTCCCTTCTTGTCAGTACAGAGGCAGAAAAGGATCTTGGAGTCATCATTGACTCCAAGATGAACATGGGCCGGCACTGTGGGGACGCAGTCAGGAAGGCCAACCGTACCTTGTCATGCATCCACAGATGCATCTCGAGCAGGTCCAGAGAGGTGATCCTCCCCCTCTACGCAGCACTGGTCAG
>NW_017728992.1:147264402-147264847 GCF_001723915.1 Gavialis gangeticus
TCTGGGCGCCGCACTTCAAGAGGGATGTGGACAACATGGAGAGGGTTCAGAGGAGGGCCACTCGCATGATCAGGGGGCAGCAGGGGAGGCCCTACGAGAAGAGGCTACAGGACCTGAACCTGTTCAGCCTCCACAAGAGGAGGATGAGGTGGGATCTAGTGGCCTGTTACAAACTAGTCGGGGGAGGGGGGGGAAAAAATCAGCAGGCACTGGGGAAGTCCCTGTTCCCCCCAGCATTGCCAGGAGTGACCAGGAATAACGGTCACAAGCTGGTAGAGGGAAGATTTAGGCTAGATATCAGGAGGTGCTACTTCACGGTCAGGGCAGCTAGGGTCTGGAATCAACTTCCAAAAGAGGTCGTGCTGGCTCTTACTCTGGGGGTCTTTAAGAAGAGGTTAGATGAACACCTTGCTGGGGTCGTTTGACCCCAGTACTCTTTCCTGCC
>NW_017728992.1:147269847-147270436 GCF_001723915.1 Gavialis gangeticus
CTCCTACCCTGGGGGTCTTTAAGAAGAGGTTAGATGAACACCTTGCTGGGGTCGTTTGACCCCAGTACTCTTTCCTGCCATGGCAGGGGGTCGGACTAGATGATGTACTCAGGTCCCTTCTGACCCTAGAAACTATGGATCTTTCACTTGTCTGATTTCACTTGTCAGGATCAAGTTAAAAGCCAGGTGCCTGCAGCCCTGGAGGGTTCCAGGTCTAGGACTGACAATCAGCTTATTGTCGTTCCCAACCCCAGCACTGTGCTAGAGTTATTTCATGACTCTGGTCAGTCCCATCCCTGGCACTGCACCATCGGTGAGTTGTACGCGTTAGAGACCATAGTAAACATTGCCATGAAAGGGGGTGGGTGTGTGTGTGTGTGTGTTGGGGGACAGAGGTAAGAATCACTCAGTACAGATTTCTAAGAAAAACCACCATTCAATTTTTTTTCAGATGATTCCTTTTGTTTAGGTTGGCTGTGGAAGACTTTTTAGAGGCATTTATTGTTACAAATCAGGAGTGTACTCTGGCTCCTCTCTCAGGGTGTCTGCACAGGTAAATTATTTTGTGCAGCAAGCTGGGGGGGGGGGG
>NW_017728992.1:147270672-147271958 GCF_001723915.1 Gavialis gangeticus
CTAGGGTTTTTGCCCAGGTAAATTTTTTTGGGGGACAAGCGGGGGGGGGGGGGGACTTTAGAGTGCACTAGTTTCTCTGCATAACCTAGTCATGTGGGTGCTTGAAGACTATGGCTTTGTACAGACATCCAAAAAGCCCAAGGCAAAATTGATCTAAGTTACATGGTTTTCTGTAAGCAGCATAGTTTAAATCAGTAGCAAATAGAACACACATTTGCTATTTGGTGGGGGCAGGTGGCAAATCTTAGAGCACTTGCACACGTGGCAAGCCTGCTCCAACTCACTAGAAATCCAGCGTGTTGGAGCAGACTTGATTAATCAGGTAGATTAATTGAGTCTGCTGGAGCACATAAATTGGCATGTTCTGGCAGCCTTGCATGTCACGTGGTGTAGTGTGCGTCTGTGCTTTAGTTCAAAGCACACTGCTGCCATTTTCTCAGCGTGGAGGCACACTGCACTACAGATACACATGCTCCTGACGCAGTGCCTGGCACTTTTAATTAGCACACATCACTAATTAAAAAGTGCCCAGCCCCGCACCAGGAGCTCATGTAAAAATACCTTTAGACTGGGTTCCACCATTTTTAAACTGGTCTATGTATGCTGAACTTCTGTTCTGTCACAGGTAGACTGGTTTCCAATCACTTGTACCAGTAGAAGTATAACATCTGTACCTGGCCTATGTCTACACTGCACAGTGCTTACCAGATGGACATAACTAGAAACAGCATAGCTCTGCTAGTGCAGCTATCCAACCAAACTATTTTATCCCAAGAAGCAGACTCTGATCATCTTAAAGCCTGATATAGGGGAGCATGTTACAAACTGTTTCCATAGTCTCTCTTCCTTACCCTCTCTCTAAGGGCTGCTTTCAAGGCAACAAGTTTGCCTCTCATCGTATAGGAGTCACCAGCCTACCTACACAAAGAGTTGGTGTGTGGGAGACAGCTGAATTTGAAAAGGACTTGTGTCAAATATAGCAGGTTGGGGTTATCTGCACCTATTGTCTATTACCATACTCCTAGAGGACCCTGTATAAGTGAAGTAACTCTTAGGCTTCTGTATAGCGATTTGTAATCAAACAAAATATAAAAAACACTCTATAGTTCCAATGTTCTTAACAATCATAATAGCTACACATTTCAGCTACCAACAAAAGACATGATTAAGGCTTGATCATAAGACCTGATCATTGGACAGTACATTGTTATGCTGCTCCTGGAGTCAACTGAGTCACAGGGAGAACAGTCGGGGAAGCACTGAGGTCCCGGAGGGGAGCCAGGTGT
>NW_017728992.1:147272827-147274162 GCF_001723915.1 Gavialis gangeticus
TCTACTCAGGTCTCTTCTGACCCTAGAAACTATGAAACCATGAAACAATCTGGTTTCTGGATGTTCCCTATAACTAGGCTATCCCTGACAAGTATAGAAGGTTTGTCAGCCAGCGACCACAGGGTACTACTGAAGCTAAAGTCTCTGTCACCTTTCTATCCCATCCCACCCGCTTTTGGGGCACTTGTTATTAACTTCTAATCCTTGCTCCTGTCCCCTTTTTTTTTTTTTTTTGCGTATTAGTTGACCCAAGAACTCTTTTGCTGCACTCTTAGTCCACTCTTTTATTGGAGGGGGTTACTAACAGTGTGTACGTGAGCCCACACAAATTTCCTTGTGCATCAGAAAGGCCTGTCCCATCACACCTACTTTGATGGGATGAAGGATATAGAAGCCCTACAGAGTCTGGTTACCTATATGGGCTAGTACCTATGATCTGAATAGAAAACATAAGAAATAACCCTCCTTACGCCCTCACACAGCCATGCAAGCCAGCCTAGAGTCACAGGGAAGTGACCTTTTTCTCTTCAGGCCAGAAATAAAATTACTCATTGGAATCCCATTAACAATGGGCACAGATTTCTCATTAGAGCAGCATAGCATTTGATCATATCTTCCTATATTTTTTCCAATATTATTATCCAAGAAAGATTATCTACTTTGGTCATCCTTTACGTCTCCAGAGGCATTTTTAAAAAACGCACATGGCACTTCTTCAGATATACTTAGAAGTTTAAAGGCATAGAGTTGATCTTCAGTTAGTTTGAAAAAAAATTGTAATATATTTATTAGCTCTGTGGTGGTCCCAGGATGAAATCTGAAGAACCCACGAGCAAAACAGTAACATCAAATTGGTTTTGACCTCTTCCATGAAGAAGCTGGTAATTAAAATCACAAAAAGGAAGCTTATAAGAAGTGGAAACTTGGACAAATAACTAGGGAAGAATACAAGAGCATTGCTTGGTCATGCATGGATGAAGTCAGGAAGGCCAAAGCACAATTGGAGTTGCAGCTAGCAAGGGATGTGAAGGGTAATGAGAGGGTTTCTACAAGTATGTCAGTAGCAAGAGGAGAATCAGGGAAAATGTGAGTCCCTTACTGAATGGGGGAGGCAGCCTTGTGACAGAGGATGCAGAAAAGGCTGAAGTGCTCAATGCTGCCTTTATCACAGGCAAGGTCAGCTCCCAGACTACTGCACCAGGCAGCACAGTTTGGGGAAAGAGGTGAGCAGCCCTCAGTTGTGAAGGAATGGGTTAGGGACTACTTGTACATGTCCAGCTTTTTTAAGTCCATGGAGCCAGATGGGATGCACCTGAGGGTGCTGAGGGAGTTGGC
>NW_017728992.1:147274892-147275522 GCF_001723915.1 Gavialis gangeticus
CATGTACCGGTACAGGCTGAGGGCTGACTGGCTGGGCAGCAGCTCTGCAGAAAGGACCTGGGGGTTACAGTGGACAATAAGCTGAATGAGCCAGGAGTGTGCTCTTGTTGCCAAGAAGGCTAACAGCATACTGGGCTGCATTGGTAGGTGTGTTGCCAGTAGGTCAACGGAAGTGATTATTCCCCTCTTTTCAGCACTGGTAAGGCCACATCTGCAGTACTGTGCTCAGTTTTGCTCCCCTCCCCCCACAGAAAGGATGTGGACAAATTGGAGGGAGTCCAGCGGAGGGCAACAAAAATGAGGGGGCTGGAGGATATGTCTTATGAAGGAAGACTGAGGAAACTGGGATTATTTAGTTTGGAGAAGAGGAGACTGAGAGGGGACTTAACAGCAGCCTTCAACTACCTGAAGGGTGGTTAGAAAGAGGATGGAGCTAGACTGTTTTCAGTGGTGGCAGATGACAGAACAAGGAGCAGTGGTCTCAAGTTGCAGCAAGGGAAGTTTAGGTTAGATATTAGGAAGAATTTCCTCGCTAGGAGGGCAGTAAAACACTGGAAAAAGATTGCCCAGATATGTGGCTGAAGCTCCATCCTTGGAGGTTTTCAATACCTGCCTAGACAATTTTGGCTG
>NW_017728992.1:147280522-147284154 GCF_001723915.1 Gavialis gangeticus
GCTAGGAGGGCAGTAAAACACTGGAAAAAGATTGCCCAGATATGTGGCTGAAGCTCCATCCTTGGAGGTTTTCAATACCTGCCTAGACAATTTTGGCTGGGATAATCTAGTTGTGGATGGTCCTGCTTTGAGCAGGGGGTTGCACTAAATGACCTCCTAAATTCCCTTCCAACCCTAGCTTTCTATGATTCTAATGGCATTATAATACAAGTGGCAGGGACCTAGCTAATTATACACGTGTATTGAAGTGAACTTCACTAGATTAAGGTGTCTGTATTAAAAAAAAAAAAAGACTAGATAATTCTGAGACCACAGCACTGAGATATTCCGCCTGATTAATTACTAAGTACCCCATGAAGACAATGGTTATCATCCTCCTGGGAAATTTCTCTGCAGCACTAGTGTCACTACTTGGCAAGACAATGATCTGCCTGTCAAAGAGCTCAGTGATGAAAACCTAATGAGCTACCTACTGTATTACTACTGCATTACCAGCTAGAAGTCTCAAATTTTAGACACAGAACCACAGCATGTGCTCTTTCAATATACACATATAATGCATCTTCCCTGGATGAATCAGGTGGTAGCAGCCAGGAATGCCAAGGCCTAGCCTATGCAGTGTAATTTACACCCACTCACTGAGGTGTAACACACAAAACTTCTTAATTACCTCTAAATTTGACCTAAGTTGTCCCCACCCTTTCCACATATTCCAATGAAACTGGTAAGTTTTCCCATATACCAGAGGAACGAAAGCTAGGCTGGCTCTGCCCCAAATACACTGACTCTTTCAAAAGCTTGTAAAACAAACAAAAAAAAAAAAAACACAAACATGTAAGGACACATATTGTATCAAACATCCATTCAGATGCTAAACAACCAGAAAGCTTTCTTCATATGAGGGAAATCCATCAGCTTCAAAACAAATGTCTATCAGAAGAAAAAAAAAAAGCAGTAAACAAGTCAACACATCTCTTTAATCTGCACTCCAACTGGTTGGCAAAGAGGTTTTTTCCTATGAAAAATCCATTTGCAGCATCTTTATTCATTTTAAGAAAAATCTTTTATTTGCAAAATGTTTCACTGAAACCACAAACATGTCTGTTCTTTGGCCATTTTTTCCCTACAAACCACCCCCCAACATTTTCTGAAGAAAATAGACCCTCATCATCATCCCTGATAGTTCCCTTGTTATAACAGAGTCCTCAAAGTTGTCTCAGCCAGCCTCGTCCTTGGTGTACAATGGACAAGGGTTTGGGGGTAGATTCAGAGTTAATTGTGCTCCAGTCATCCGAATTGGTGAAGCAGCCTCCAGGGGTCATTACAAACTGACACACATTAGGTAAATTGCAGCAGTTGGTAATATAGAAAGGTGGGTTAGAGAAAGCTGGGTCTGCTATAATGAGGTGCAAGCTGAAGCAGAGGAACAATGTCAAAATATTACTATTTGCAGTAGTCTTATTATGGTTTTGAACAAGCAACTGGCTTACATTTTTGGAACAAAGGTTGAGAGCTGAAGAACAGTCTCTGAGCAAGAATTAATGCTTTTCTCTGTTCTCTAGCCCATCTGCATTCTACCCATGAATCATGTCATTCAGTTAGGGCCACCATGGAAATAAAAGGAGATCCAAGGGCAACAAGGACAGTTTGAACACTTTCCAAAGTGGCTTCCATTTAGCAAATGAACTGAACGAAAGCAACAGCGATTCATTTCATTTCAGATAGAACTCCAAGCCCAGTATGTGCTGTCACAGGAGAAGGAGAGAGAGAGCAACCCATCAGACACAGAACACGGATCAGGTCAATAAAGGACAGAGTCAGAAGACCAAGAATTAATCTCATTCCAGTTCACTGGGTTAGGTAGTTTCACACAGTCCTGTGCAAGAGTAGCCAGAGATATGGTCTCACTGATTATCCATCTAGTCAGACATTTCAAGAAAAAATGTGAAAAGATTACTTCACAGGAGAAATAAAGTATGACTGTGGTTTTCACCATGTATGAAGAAATACTATAAAGCAGAACCTCTTAATTATAAAATGATAAAGAGACAGCTGACCCCAATACATATGGGTCATTCTCATTAGGAAAGAGTGCTGCCTTAGTCAAGTCTGTCATTATTTGGTAAACATTTTTTTTCCTAGATCTACCAGCTCATTTAGAACAAATTTCTGCAATACTTCCAACCCACTTCCACCTGTAAGCCCAATTCTGAGAGAGAGAAAGAAAACTGGTGGGGGAGACAGGCACTCAGATCTAACTCTCACAGGAATCCTGCTAACCTAATCCCTCAGAATTACTTCGTTTTTCTCATTAACAGAGAATATATTTCATACCTAAAAGCCCCTACTATGTTAATTTCTAGAATGGAAGAGGTTTCATTAGATTTAAAAGAAAACAATGATAGTATCAAGCCATTACAGTTATGTCAAGCCAATAGGAACATAGGAGTAAAAGAGGCCTCCTGGGCCACTGAATCCATTTCCTTGCATTCCTAGGCAATTGTTAAGCCAGGGGATCTCCAAAATCTATACTGTAAAACCATCATCCACAGCTACAAGACCCAGTACTCCAAATGCCATAGATAAGAAGTCAGGGAGAAAAGTGCACTATCAAAACCTACAAATGAAGGAAAATAGTTGATTTATATATGGTCAGAAGAACCTAGGAGAAAACCTATTCCCCGAGATACAGAAGACGACCCACTGTCCATGACAGTCTGACATAGGAGAAACATTTCTTTTGGATACAAAAAATGTGATGATTGGCATGACCCTAAGCAGAAAGCCAAGAACCTTTGGGTCTCCCCATCTCTCCTTCAAGTACCAACAGGAGCACTGGCACACTCAATACCCCCTCCCCATCCAGACTTAGCAACAGCCAACGCCCCACTGCCTCAGAAGAAAAACCAGCCTTCCCACCAATGTTTCTCCTCTCACCCTCAAACCACCCCCACCCCCTCCAAAACAAGAAGAAACCAGTAACATTCATATGAGTACTAGTCACCTTTCACATTACAAGATCTCCTTTGCACTACAGCCGGAGGGCTGCAAATAGCTCCAACTCTCACACACTTATTGATGAGCCGGAACTCCCTGCCTTCTTATATCATTCCTTCTACAATGATATCTAATTCAGTTTGAAAACAATGCTTGGCATACCATTCCAAAACTTCATTTCTCCACTACATATAAATTTTCTTTTAAATTTATCCATAGCTAATTTGTAGCCATTTGTCCTTATACCAACATTTTTAGCCTAAAAGCTCCTCTTCTTCCCTAACATCCACCCCACAAATGTACTTGTAAAAAAGCAACTACATCCCTGCTCAGTCTCCATTTTGCTAGACTCAACTAGCCAAACCCCTTTAATCTTTCATATGAAAAGATGTCTATTCCCTTAACCATCTTAGTGACTTTTTTTTTTTTTTTTTTTAAAAACTTGTTCCAGTCTAAGTTAACTTTTTTGAATGCTGGGGCCCAGAACTACACACTATTCTAACAGGGCCTTAGAAGTGCCTTGTACAATTGTACTGTACCTCTTTTTCTGTATTGACTTTTCACTACACGGATGTAGTTTGTGTATCCTGGCAGGAATAAGAAAAAAAAAAAAAAAAAAAAAGGGAAAAAAATTA
>NW_017728992.1:147289154-147292389 GCF_001723915.1 Gavialis gangeticus
AAAAAAAAAAAAAAAAAAAAGGGAAACAAATTACATAAAACTCTTCTGTTGACTAAATTTTGTTTTGGTTCCATCACTGACCTACTAATATTTTTAAAGATTCTTCCCCAACTATTCCAGTTTCGCACACCTCCCACATATAAGCCCTAAGGTTTTCTATATTTATAGAGTTTTATTTTGGAGGACATTTTGGAGAATGCAGTTTTGTTACAGATGTAGCATTCCTTATTTTAGCTAAGGCTTCCAATTGGGATAGGAACACCGGCTGCCATGGGACACATTCCCAGGAGATAGTCATCTGTTTGGCTGCCAAACAGAACTGTAATGCAAGTGACTCACTCTACTGAAGTTGAATAATTTACAAACTCTAGGGAAGAATTAGTAATGGCATTAGTCTTTTAAAGGCAGCTGTTCTATATCAATTATTTTGATACCATATTTTTGTACATAGATTAGGCTCTAATTAGAGCTAATAGAATGTCTTTGTTCAATTTTTTTGAATGAAACAGTCTACTTTAAAGTGAATATTTTCTTTCCTTTCAACTTTTCCTACTTCTTGACAAATATCCATCCCTCCCCCACCAAAAAATCCTAAGTGAACATTACAAATTAGTATTTGCATTTTGGAACACTCAAATAGACAGGACTATGAACATTTCCTTTATATTTCTGGTTTACCCACTCCTCTTCCACGTGGAATTAGCAATGGCGTTCCTCGTGCTGATGAGTTCCAGGAACGTTTACTGGAATTCGTTGTATCAAAGTATGAAACCACTGATCCTAAAAAAGCTCGAGTTTTTTAGGCTCAGAATATAGCAGGCTATTGAAAGCGTATCACCCCAGTGCTTAAGGCTTAACTGGCTCCCCACTGAATACCAGCTTCTGTTCAGGACTCAGTTTTTATCTTTCAAGTACTCTGTGGAACCGAGTCACCTGAAGGACTCTCTAAACCTGTTTGATCATAATCTTTTATGATAGGTATGTTCCACTGAAATAAGCACTCTACTAGCCATAAGAGTGAAACTCTTGTGCAGGAGACAGCTTTCTTGACAACCAACCCATTAAACCAGCATTCGCCTCTGGAAGATGCCCAGGAATGCACATGGACTTTACAGCCTGGCTTCAAATGGCTGCTTGTTTTGCATAGGCCTTAGCCTAACCCAGCATTACTCTCGTTTTATAATCTGTAATCCATGATAACTTCCAGACTCTTTTTTTGCCCTACTTAAAAAAGCTGAAGTATAGCATTTGTACAGTTTTCCAACTCTCTCTCTTTTTTGCACCCACCAGATTTACTTTACCTCTATTTTCCAGGCTTCTGGAGTTTACTACTCACAAGTTTATTGCCCTACTTCTGCAACTGTGAATGATCTTGGGTGGCTTGAGGCTGGGAAAAACTGTATTCCTGACAACATGGTGCAGATGAAGAGGGGCAGTGCAAATTTGTCCCAAAAGATAAAGCAGTGGGAAAAATTCCTTGAGCAGGAAGGAAGTTCAAAGTGTCTCTCTATACCCATAGTATTATAAATATGAATCTGTACAACAGAAAGGAAGTTTACACAACAAGAAGTGTGAGAAAAAAAGAAATCCAGCTGTTTCCAAATCCTCTTAGATGCTATTCTTTAGCATCGTAGAATCTCAGAGATACAGGGTTGGAAAGGCCCTCAAGAAATCTTCTTGTCCAACCAGAGGCAGGGTCAAGTATGCCTAAACTGTCCTCATTGAATACATATCTAACCAGATCTAGAAACCTCCAAAGAATGATGTTTTGGACTCCCCTGATATAACCCATTTCCACGTTTCATCCATCTAACAGTTAGAAAGTTTTCCTAATATCCAACCTAAATCTTTTTCCCCCCCCTTTTTTTTTTCCCCCCTCAAATTAAGCAAACTGATTCCTTTCTTCCCCCGGTGGCCTGAAAGAACAGTTGGGCACTAGTTTCTTGATAACCAGGGATCCAGGTTTTCTATTTCCCACAGAAAAATGAAAAAGAAAATGGATTTTCGCTTAAAATGAGGAATCTGCATTTTTCCTCAGTTTAAAATGGAGAAACACATGGATTTGCCACTTTTGCAAAGCGCTCTTTGCAGGCTGGCAGGGGCAAGGGGCTGGGGGGAGCAGAAGGAGTGTGGTCAGGCAGGGGGTGCCATATGCATGTATGTGTCACGACTGGGGCCTAGGAGCGGCTGTGATCCTGCTAGCGCTCCCTTGCCATGCCAATTAGGAGATCCAGCACCCTCTTTTTCTCGCCCGCCACGTCTTTGATCTTATATAATTTTATATGGGAGGCTGCCTTTGATCTCCTGACATCTATGGGTGACTTGGTGCACCCCCCAGCCTTATGGGCTATGCGTGCCTCCTACCTTCCCTTTAGCACGCCCCAAGCCTCGCAGTTATTCCGGACATTCTTACGTCCATAAGACCTCAGATGGTCCCTCGCCCTCTCCGGGCTTGTCCTGCCCTCTTCAGCTGATTAGTGGCGCCAGCCCTGTCTTGGGCCTTCGCCAGCACCCACCCTACTTCGGCTCCACCGCTGGCTCCTGCCCTTCTCGGGGCTCCCGGGTGTACTCGCCCTTCTACGGGCGTTATCTGCGCTCCCCGCACCCAGGCGCTATCGCCTTCGCAGGGCTCCTGTGTCCGCGCTTCCCGCGCCCCCGGCGCTATTGCCTTGCTGTGGGCTCTGTCCCATGCCCCTGGTGCTATCGCCCTTGCAGGGCTCCTGTGTCCGCGCTTCTCGCGCTCTTGCCCTTGCTGGGGCCTGTATCCCATGCCAAAACCACACCCGGGGCTCAGGTGGCACCCAGCTGTGCCTGGCCCCCGACCCTTCTCGGGATCCTTATGTCACGCACCTCTCGCATGCTTGCCCTCGCTGGGGCCTGTGTCCGTGCCACTCGCGCCCGTGGCTCACTCCGAGCCTGCCCCGCGCCACGCGTGCCCGTGGCTCATTCCGAGCCTGCCCCGCAGCCCTGTCTCGGGCTTTCGCCGGTGCCAGGGCTCAGGTGGCACGCAGCCGTGCCTGGCCCCTTGACCCTCCCCGGGGTCCTATGCCCTCACTGGGCTGAGTACCGCCCTCACGGGCTGGGGTCTCACCCCACTCACTGCACCACACTGGTGCCAAGCCACTGTGCCTTCCCAGCACTGCTCGGTGCCCAAACAGGGCACCCAGGAACCCCCAGAATACTGGGGAGCTCCCGTGAGGCCTCCTCGCACCCTTACAGCCTCACCCGGTCCTCC
>NW_017728992.1:147297389-147347924 GCF_001723915.1 Gavialis gangeticus
CTGTTCTTTACCCTTTTCTAGGCACAAGGTCCCGTAGGTGCCTTGTGACAGTATGTATATATAGTGGCATTTCATTTGAATTGCAGATTTTGGGGGTTTTCTGAGATAATTTAGTTTATCAGAGAATTTGCAATTATTAAACAGAGAAAACCAGGGGCCCTCTTGATTACATACTTCCAGTACGTAAAAGATTATTATAATGTCTCCATTCAGTCTTCTCTTTTCTAGACTGAACAAACACAATTTTTTCTTACAAGTGCTCATCTTTTCTTAGGAGTAATACCACAAACTAGACACAGTACTCAGGTGAGGCCTCATCAGCATCAGTTAAGAGCAATATAATTACCACCTGTGGCTTATATATGACACAGCCGTAAGTACATACATAAATGAGATTGAACATTTTAACAGCATCACACTCTTGATTTATAATGTGATCCACAAGAACTGCCTTATTCTTTTTTGCCCTGCTTTAATATAGCAGGAGTCCATTTTTCTCTGAAATCTCTAACAGGCTTGATTAATTGGCTCATTACATATCCAGGAACTAAAAACTTCTCTCATTGGACTTCTTGCTATTTTGGTAAGACACAAGGCTGAAAGGTTTCTTGACCCAGCCTTAGCTGCTAACTGTTGTAAAGTGATAACCTAAGAGGTTAAAACACTGTATATCCTAGACACTTAGAATATGGACAATTTACAGTAGGTAAGAGGGAAATGCCATGAGATTTTACCATATGTAAGAACTGATGCACATGTTTACGCACTTTCTATCTCTTAAAATAAACGTTTACCCCTTCTTAATCCAGAATAAATTGCTCATATGTACCTTTCCTTACAAGAGAACTTCCTGAAGTCAGGATCAATTGGAACCAACAAATAAGAAACCATTCAAAGAACATAAATCACCATTTGCCTATTGAGCAGAATGAACCGAACAGGCTAGAGCTATTGTACCATTATAGTGAAATACCACACACACTAACACATATCCTAAAAAACCAGGATAAAAATTTCAGATCATTGTATAAAAGGGTTGCTCAACACCTGTGTGGGAACAATTCTGTGGGTTCACTTAATTTATTTCTAATAACTTAAAAAAATGCAAGTGTGCACATTATATAACTATATTTGTTCATCTCTCTCTCTTGTTCTCCATGCCCTCCAAAGGTCACATTTTATCTTAGATTGCAAGCCATTTAAAGCAGTGACTGTGTCTTCTTGTGTGTCACATAGTACATAGTACAGTTCCAACTGGGGCATTACTGCAATATAAATTATTCAATAATAACTACCAACATGAGAGAAATTCCAGTCAGCTTCATTAACCCATTCCAAATTGGCATCTTTAAAGTAGGGGGCATGATGGGCACAGATTCTTATGTCCAGGATAGTTACTTAGGAAAGGAATCTTACTCTTAGACTCTTCTTGTTCTGATGATCCAGGTGGGCTGGTCTCTGCTTTCACTAGACACAACATGGCACCTAGGATACCTGAAGCTAAAAGATACTGCTTGCATTGTTTCTTTGAGTATTTGGTCATAATCTGCTACTCAGTTCACTTCAGTCGCATGACTGCAGTAATTCCCAGACAGCTTTCAAAACAGCTGTACAAACATATCCAGGATTAAAACAAATTCATATTGGCACAAACATTCATGAGATCCTCTTTCCTGAAACATATTTGGAAACAAAAACTGTCTCATCTGAGTAGCTGCAGAGAACAAAATAATTTCAAATACCATTGATGCAAATACTGCTCTATTCAAATGGATGTTTATATTTTTCACTAGAAACTGCCCACCTCCAGTTGGGGAAGTTGTGTGGCTGGTGAATATAAGGGGGTTGGAAGCTCAGTAAACTGTATAGTCATTGGTTACCTCCTTCTGCTGGTTTTTCCTCGTTGTCAACGTAGTCAACAATTCAGTCAATAGATATTACTATCATTCAACGGATCTCAAAATGCAAAACTACAAAAATGGTCTTAAATAATACATAAAAAAAATTTACAGTTTTAATTTTTAGGAAAATATTACTGCCATGTATGAATAACAAGCAAAATCATGCATCTCAAGGTGCAATATCATATGGCCCATAAGAGCTAGAAACTGCAGATTTTCTATCCCTATTCAGAAGTAATCAAACTTTGAAGCTGCAACATTATGTGTGCAAAGCCACTGTAGGTTAGAAATGTAAATATGTATGCATTATCATTTCTCTCTATGTGAGGCATGTCCAATTGATACATAGTACCCCAAAACAGTTTGGCAAAACAGGCAGAGGTACAAAAATTAGAATAAATGGAAAGTTAAAATACTAATATATTCCTAAAATAGATTTTCTGTGAAGTATGTGGCATGGAGGAAGTGCAGGATGGTGCATGTCATATAAACAAGATTTTTGGCATGCATTTGAAATAGCATTCAGTCTGATAAAATCTTTATATTGCACCACACCAACACTGGTGCCTAACTATTATGGTGTTTGGTGATAATATAAGATAGATTAAATTTGACCCAAAACAAAACTGTGGATATAAACAAACACCAATAAATGTAGTTGATGTTCTGGTCTGGAATATATATATAAGAAAGCAAATATACATTATATTTTTTTAGCAAGACAAACTGCAAGGAAAACTTTCAGATCTCTTCTCCTATTGGATGTTTCTCCTTTTCCTTTTGCTCTGAGCTAGTATGTTTCCCACTTTTCCATGTGCACATGCATGTGCACACACACGGTTCTTCCTATTCTATTCTTTCTGAACTGGAGATTCAAGATTAATTTTTGTGCAGCTCTGAAATACAGCCCTTAGCATACACTCACCACAATCTTTCCCATTACTTTCCTCAAGAGCAACATACTGAGATCATCATATGCTCTATCATGTAATCATTCCCAGGTGCCCAAAGTCCGGAAAATTGTAAGGTCAATATTTTATATGTGGCTACACACACACACAGAGCTGAAATCCCTAATACAAACAGAACTTCCATTTTCTTGAATGGGGGTCATGGGCAGGGCAGAACTCCACAATTGCCACTTTTAAAATTTATTTGTATTAGCAGAGCACCTAGAACCCAGTGTAATAGGCACTGTACACACACAGACAAAAAGAGGGTTCCAACCCCAAAGATGTTAATATCTATATCAAATGAGAGAAAACAGATGGACACAGACAGGTGGAGGAGTATGAGGAGACTGTGCTGGTCAACATGATAGGGAATGAACTCACCACATCGGCAGTATACCCACTGGGTGCACTGACAAGTGTGCTTTACTGCAGAGTTGACTAATTAACTCCGCAGTAAAGTGTCAGTCTATATGTGCTATATAAACTAATTAACTCTGCTGTAGGATAGTACTGTTGGGGCCAGAACTATCTTATGGTGGAGTACTTTACTGCACCAAAATGCATGTGTAGACAGAGACTGGGGCCCAGCTAGCTAGGGCCCTGCTCTGCTCCAGTTCAATTGGTGCTGTTCTGGGTGCACGTGTAAACACTGAGCCCAGGAGCAGTTGACTTCAGTATGAACTCTTCCAGAGTTTATTATGTTGCCTTAATTTCAGTTGTAGATGCACCCACTGTCGAGATTTTTTGTAGGCATAGAAGCTAATGTAGATCATTCATGGGAGATAATGAGCTAGCTTTGCAAGGAGCTCTCCCAAGTACGCAGGGCAGCCTGGGAGAGAGCAAGAAGGTGTCATTTTGAAAAGAGAAGAGGACACAGGGTATTATAGACTAGACTAGTCGGCCTGACTTTGACACTTGGGAAATTGCCACAACAAATTAGAAGAACAGTCAAATTAGAACAGTGTGTAATATCTGGAGAAGGAAGGGATAATCACTAGCAGTGAGTATGGATTTGTTGATAAGAAATCATGACAAACCAGCTTGTTGTGAAAGGGAAACTCTTTTGGTGGATGAAAGGACTGAAGTAGGAGGGAGAGTTGCTACCTGAGTGTCCAGCAGCTTTTACACTGTGACTGCTATGTGTACATGACCTTGTAGTGATGCAAGTGAGCTGAACTGCTCCAATTTTAATCCTGGATGACAGAGGGTTAAAGCTGGAGCAGTTTTGTTACATTACTACAGGCTCATGCACATGTCATAGTTTCAGTGTAACAGTTGCTGCATGCTCACAAGAAACATCCATCTCTTCCTCTGCTCTTGAAGCTGCTACAAGTGTACAGTTGTCCATACCTTTTGACACATTCCCACAGGACCTTTTTGAAAACAAAACTGGAGAAATTGTGAGCTAGAAGGTTTCTACCAAATAGAAATTGTATCTAGCTCATTAACCATGAGCAAAAAATAACTATTAGTAGATTGATGTCAGATAGACAGGAGGTCACAAGTGAGGCTCCACACTCTGGATCAGTTCTGGATCCTGTTATATTTAACATTCTCAGAAGATAAAAAATGGGAAGAATTTTAGACATTTTGGAGGGTAAGATCAAGTGGAAAATGACAGTGATGAACTGGAGAACTGGGCTACAGATGGCAAAATGAAGTTCCCCACAGCCAAATGTAAAGTGCTATACTTTAGGAAAAAATAAACATAGAGTGGGGGATAACAGGGGTGGCAATAACATGGCTGAGAAGGATCTGGAGTTTAAGATGGGTCACAAACAACATGAACCAGCAATGAGATGCTTTCACAAGAAAAGCAAATGAAGTCTTGGGTTTCATTAACAGAATTATAATCCAAGATACAGGAAGTGATAGTACCACTGTATTCAGTATTTGTTAGGCCTCATATGAAATATTTCATCTAGTTTTGGGTACCACATTATAAAGATGTAGAGAAGCTAGAGAAGGTCCAGAGGCAAGCAACAGAAATGATAAAGGCATTGGAAAGTCAGCCACGGGAGAAAAGTGCAATAGTGCTAGCTCTATTTATTTTGGAGAAAAGAAGATTAAGGAAGAACAAGATAGCAATTTTCAAATATTTGAAAGGCTGCCATAAAGAAGATCAAGAAACCATTGTTCTCCATTGCCATGTAGGGCAGAACACATGGCAATGGGTTTACAATGGAGCAACACAGATTTAGATTAAACTTTCAGCGGAAAAAAAAACTTCCTGTGAGAACAATAGCACAAATAAATAGGCGACCTAAAGGAAATTGTGACATTTCCGTCCTTAGAGGTTTTCAATAAGAAACTGGATTAGAACCTGTTCGGGATAGATTAGGAACAGCAAATCTGTTTGAGGGTGCTTCTCTTCAGGGGTCTGACTAGATGGCCTTTGAGGTCCTTTCCAACTTTGTGCTTCTGTATAAATTTAACAAATAAGCAAACGAGGTTGGCATCATGAGCTGAACAGAAGCTGAAGTAAATCTTGTGATACTGCATGGGGGATGATCTATAGGGCGAACCTAGGAGCAGTTCCAGAGGAGGTGCAGTGGCACAGCTGCACCCTCCTTTTGGACTGGATCCTGTCCAGGATCCTAGAGACTTTTTAAAGTCTCGGAAGCATGTAAGACTTCCCCTCCTTCCCCTTCATGCTCAGGAACCTCCCCTTCTCTGTCCTACCCTTTCACTCCCTCTTCTACTGCTGCTGCTGCCACCACTCACTCCTCTTTCCCTCCCTCACCCCCATCTGGGGCAAGATAAAGCTTCAAAGCTGCTCCTAGGGTGGACTCTGCCTCTCCTGCTTTCACTGGTCCCATCAATGGGCAAGGGGTTCCTTTTTCTCATGCCTGCCCTGGGGGACCAGGCAGGGTGGGGGAAATCACTCCCTGCCCATCTCACTGCTACAGCTGTTACTGTTTCCAGCCCACATGTATCCCAGCTGGAGCAAGCAGGAGTAGCCTTGAAGTTTCCATGCCCTCCAAACAGTGCAGAAAGCAGTAGCAGTAGAAGTCATGGGGAGGGAGGGGTGGGAAGAGAAAGGAGAGGGCTGTGCTTCTGCACATGGAAGGGAAGGTGGGGATTCTTACATGTTTTAAGAGTTTTCTTAAAGTCCCCAGAGGCTACCCCAGTGGGATGTGTCCATTACAATGGGGTGGGGGGAGGTTGGGAACAGGGGTACAGCCACCCCTGCAGTAGGGGGAGTTGCTGGTGTACCCCGCTTTGCCAAATTGTGGATCCACCCCTGGGTGAAGATAGTCTATGAGGTCCTGAAGAGTGAAAACAAATAATTTATACTGGATGCAGTACAGAAGGCAGAGGCAGTAGTGGAAGTAAATAATGGAAAAAGAGAGGTTAGCTGGTCAAAGTGACAAACCAGGAAAATGATCTTTGTACTAGCATTCTGGATAAATATGCCTGAGTGGCAAGTCTTACTGTTGGGGTCGCTAGTCTGTGATGACATATAATTGGGTGCTATCACTATAATAAAATCCCGCAATAGGGACTGTTTAGGGTGGAAAATAGAAGCTGACTTAGGTATGCAGTTTAAGTATGTCTTTAATCTTTCTTTCTAAAAGGCCTTTTTGTTTCCCTTTAGCATTGCAGCTCCCCTGTGAGAGCTGGAAATTAACCAAGATAAAGTGCTCTCAAGATTAGAGAATGAAGTTATATAACTATGAAGCTTTTAGTAAAGCCAAACAAATACTTGGACACTTGCAATTAATATACATCTTGATTTATTTATAATAGAATTTTAATGCCCTGGGACCTGTGGCATCAACTCCTCCTTTTTACTTTGGATAAGTTTAGGAAAATTGTTGCAATACACAGTCCCCATAGGAGATAATAGAAGTGAACTTCTCATATGCAAACTTTGTAAAGAAAGAAGGTTAAATTTAAATTAGGTCCACCTTAAAGATTTCATTAAAGTCCCAATCCTGCTCCAAGAGCTCCTATTAAATTCAGCAATGTGGGATCAACATTAAATCATCATAAAAGGTGATAGTCTGTAATGATGAAGTAATCACAAAAAGAATACCCAGTAACTAAGAGGTAAATAATAGGATATAAACAGTCTCTTGAATACACAAAAAGAGATTTAAATTCTGCTTTCTTTGATAAGGTAAAAGACTGTAAATGATTACTTATACATGCTGTCTGAAATCAAAGAATAATCAGAAACATATTATTATTTTAACCCATTAAACTGTAATACTGAAGTAAGTAAAAATGTTCCCTTGCATTTCTATTCTGAGGGAAAGTATTGTAGGGCCTGATTCAACTCTTACTCAACTCAGTGTGAAGTTTTCCATTGCACCCAAGCTAGGAAAGATTCATGAAACAAAACAGATAATGATAGCATATCATCAACAGAGGTCCCTTGAAATTGAGGATGATGGTCCGACAAGCTTGATGGGTCCTCAAGTGGCTGAGGAGCCTAACTCTGGATGCACACATTCTTTGGCAATGGGGGCATGTTGGTGCGAGGGGGAGTGGGGTTCACAGCCCTGGGGTGGTCTCTTTTTCCTTCCTCTGCCGCTGCCATTCTGCCTCGGTACCGAGTTATTGGGCCTCAAAGTGGCGTGCGTCTTGGTGGACTAGGTGGTACCACACTGAATGGTCAGCAGCTTGCTCCTCCCACCCATTGGTGTTGATGCCTCCATTCTTGAAAGTGATCTTAAGCATGTCTTTGTACCATTTCCCTGGGCTGCGGTTTCAGATCTTCCACGGTGGCAGTCATATCATCATGCTGATGTCTCAGCATTGTGACAAACTTCAGCAGGCAGCAAAGAATATAGGAGCTACTCTAAAAGACCAGTTTCTGCTGAAAACTTGAAAATGAACTAGTCTACATGAGTACTGCCAGAAGGGAAGAATGTGTATGGTTAAAGAAAGAAACAACAACAGTAGCAAATAACAAGAAGAGGTAGATTGTTCAAGCATGCTACTATAATATAGCAATGGTCAGTCTGTGGAACCCTAGTGCCTCATTACATTATTTTCAATACTTTGACATTTATGGTACAAATCCTTCATGCTGTTCCATTGCTATTGCAATAACATGCAGCATACAAAGATAATTCTGAGAATTAAAAAGAAATGGAATTGAAATAAGGTCAGCTAACAGATAACAAGAATAACAGATAACAAGCAGCAAGGATGGGGGAGAAGATGCCTCTTAGAGCACTCAAGAAATTAGCTGAGGTAATTTCAGATTCATTGGCTGTGATTTTTGAGAATTTGTGAAGATCAGATGAGGTCCCAGATGACTAGAAAAGGGCTAATATAGTGCCCATCTTTCAGAAAAGGAAAGGAGGTGGCTCTGGAGAATTAAAGATAAGTCTAATTTCCATACTTGAAAACATCATGGAGAATGTCATCAAGAGATATATTTCTAAACACCTAGGGGAGAATAAGGTGTCAGAAACATCCAATGTGCATTCATCAAGAGAAAGTCATGCCTGGCCAAACAAGGGAAGTCATTCTTCTGCTCTATTAAGCACTGGCAAGGTCTCACCTGGCACACTGTTTTCAGGTTTGGGGACCACATTTCAAGAAACCGGTGGACAAATTTAAAGGTGTCCAGCAGAGCAACAGGAATAATTAGAGGTCTAGGAAACATGGTTTATTACAAGGTCAGATTGCAAGAACTGGGATTATTTATCCTGGAGAAGAAAAGACTGAGAGGGGATTTGATACCTGAAGTAGATAGTGATGGACTATTTTCTGTGGCCTCAGAGGACAGGACTAGGAGGAATGATCTTAAATTACAACAAGAGAAATTTAGGTTGGATATTAGGAAGAACTTTTTCATTATGAAGATGGTTAAGCACTGGAACAGATAACCTAGAGAGATCGTGGAATCTCTATACTTGGAAGTAGACAAACACTTGACTAAGATGATCCTGCTTTAAACAAGGGATTGGATTAGATGACTTCTTCAGGCACTTTCCAGCCCTACTTTGCTATGATTCTAAAAATAAGGTCATTTTTAACTTGGAAGACAACAAAAGATATGAAATAAGTGAGGTAGCCAATTTTTAGATCATTCTTACATTGTTCTTAGGAGACCAAAGTCAAGCCACTTTGTGTAAGAATGAGCATGCTTCCTATATTATTTTATCTGGAACCCAGTATATGATGCATACTTGTCATATATTGAAAATAGAAGAACCTGTAGAGTTTTCAATACAGTTCACAGAAATCCAAAGCATAAAGGTTGCATAGCTTATTATGTGGCAAACCTATCTCATAGGTTAATCAGTTCATATATCTTACACATATTTTAAATAAAACCCAATATTGAGTTCTAGATCATCCTACAAAGTTTCCTCATTGTCAGAGTCTTTGCAAGATTCTCAATTGCTAGTAGCTCTTTTAAGAACTGTGGAAAACCTGGTATACCGTAAATACCATTATCCCAATATTGTACCATGTAGGATAAGAAAGGGGTTTCATCTTTGTCAGCATTTGGTTGTGTGGATGTAACGTACTTTCTTACGATTTAATAAAAATCTCCTTAATATAAAACTTGGCCATAGCTCCCTACTACACTACAGCTTTATTAGAACAGCATCCTGACAAAGCACAGAAATGCTCAACTCTAAGATAAGGACTAGAAAGACTTGAAAAATGTGTTTCTCTTGCTAGTATGAAAACGGATTGTATTTGGGCAGCTCAGCATATCATATAGATGCTGACTAGATGCATGCGTAGATCACTGTCTTTAATCTCTCAGACTAAAAATGAAAAGATAGTTTGCTGATAAACTAATGCAGCATGAAAATGGAGCTAGCCTTTAAATGATAAGTTAGAACCGTGCATTTGAGCCTAATGTTCTCAGCACCCCCACCCCGCCCCGCCCCGCCCCACCCCGCGAGTACTCCTTCCTGAAGACTCAGGGAAAAGGACAAGATTCATTGATATCTCACTCCATCTTTCTTCAGAGGTATTTGTCAGGCAGAGCTACAGGCCCCATCAATCTCTTTCAACTTCATGTGGTTGGGCAAGAACTTGCCAAAACCTCCTGTAGGGCAAAGACAGTAAAACTCCTCTCCTATTAAAGCAGCCCTTAGCCTGTGGGGCAGGTAGCTTTTAACATGGCCTGTTGTGGTAGCTTGAGAAAACTCGAAGTACACCTTAAGAACTATGGGGCTTCATTCCATTTTATGGAATTGTTTGGGAAGCCCTGAAGGTTCCCAGCTATTATTATAGGTCTTAAAATCTGCCTTGAGGGTTACTGTGGGGCCCACCACAACAGGAGAGGGAAGATTTTCCCCTCTTCCTACCTTGAAAATGACCAAATCCTATTCTCTTCTGTAGCCTGTTAGTCTGAGCTGTTGCCCAGTCTAGCATTCTAGCATCTCTCCCAAATTTGGAAGAGGGGCACCTTCTAAAGTTCTAGAAGGCAGCAAGAATGGGGTAGGGAGTGACTGGCTGTCCTAAAGCTGGCACTAACAAATAAGGGGTCCTGGAGTTTAGTATGAAAATGCAAGATGGAAGTGGGCTAAAAGGAAGAAGGAAGGCTGGACATAGACCAAGGAACGACAGTTCCATGCTGCGTAAGCCAAAACATTGTACAAAACCTTAAATCCACAGCATGGGTTAGTGGAGACCTACCACTTAATTGCAAATGGCCACACTGCATGCTATGTGCCTTGTATAAGCCAACCGAGTTACACAACAGCTCACAACTTGAAGAAATAGTCAAGTAACATCTGCTGTATTAAAAACTACAGCAAAAATAAATCGCGCCCCAAAGCAATTTGCACCAAGCATCTATGGGCCAGAACCTTGTCCAAGTAAAATCAATATCAAGCCATTAACTTCAAAAGAGTTAAACTGATTTACACCAGTTATGGATTTTGTTCCGTTTTTCTTTAATAATAAAATAAAAGAGACCTTTTGATTCCATTACACCTACAGGCACTGGAGTAGTAAATTCTAGCTTTATGATATCACTCTCAGCATTGAGAAGTCTGCTATGTTTTTTTGTTTATTTTATACCACCTATATATTGTGCCCTAACGACACTGATCATAAAACCAAAAAAAATCAATAAAAGAATAGCTTGAACAAGTGTACACTGCATAATTTTGCATGGAAAATGTATGCATCAACCTGCTTTACTGGCAAAACCTTCAATAAAAAATTTATTTGAGGATTTGCCTTTGGAATGGAAGCTTGTTTCATTTGGTTAGAATAATATCTTCTCCCCTCCCCCCCCCCCAACATTTTTTAAACAAAGCACTATATTTTAATGGGAAAGCAGGTTGTTGAAAAATTTCAGCCAGCACTACACTGTATAGCCACCACTGAAATGACTGCTGTTGCCCAGTGCAGGGGAAGGTAACCCCTGGCACGGGTGCCAAAACGTGGAACTCAAAGGCATTTTGCTTGCATTGTGCGCCTTGTAGCATTGCTATAACAAGGATTGGGCCCCTCATGACTTTCCTGCTGTCTGCTCCTGGCACACTAACATCTTGAGTGTTATTATGAGTGTTTTTGATACTCTGCCCAAAAACATTGCCAAACCCTGGCCTAGAGGGATCTTTATCTGAGCTGCCACTCTCAGTTGAAGTTTGTGTTAGGTCAGTTGCCTTTCATTTAATCCTTGGCCTGTTTCAATGTCCTGTGGCTCAGCCAAAGATATCATGACTAACAAGGGCACTATGCAACTCAGAAAGGGGCTCCACATCTCTACAAAGAAAGAAAGGGAAAAAATGCACCAAACTGATGAATCTCCAGACTAGAGTTACCATACATCCAGGTTTTCCCAGACATGTTCTCCTCTTAGATCCTCCAATCTCATTCTGGGCGTTTTTTTAAAAATACAATCAAATGTCCAGAATTTTGATCAACTCAGCTTCAAAGGTCTTCCTGGCACCTCCCAGCTTACCCTAGCAAGATGCTACTTGGGGATGGGCAATTGGGGCAAGGTACCCACACCTGGTTGGCTTGTAGCCAGGCAAGGGGTGGGAGCAGCCCAGCAGCTGGATACAGGTAAGTCTATGTGGGGCAGAGAGTGTGTGTGTGTGTACTTAACTCTACTGAAATGCATGTGTGGATGGTGACAGGGGCTGGCTGGAGCACAAGCATGCTAAAGTGCAGGGGCTGCCTGCCACCTAGCCCTGTACTTCAGTAGCTTCGTGTCCTAGCTAGCCCCTTCACTGCCACCACCTGGAGCCTAAGGCTGACACCCCAAACTCTGTGCCAGCCTGGGAATGCTCCTCTCTGGCTCAAACTGCTGAAGTCTGCAGCACACATGTAGAAGCTGTGTATGAGAGCAGATGGCTCCAGCGCAAACTACACCAAAGTTTATCACATCACCTTCATGGCACATGTAGATGCACCCAATAGGTATAACAAGGCCCAAAACCCAAAATTCCACATGGAAGGATTTCTTTCCATAGTCCACTTACTATTTTCTTTTATGGAGGAAACCTTTGGGATTTGTGTACAAATCTACTCTAAAAGAAGCAGGAAGCAAATACAAGCTTGTCTGCATGTTCTGTGAACCCTTTATTTGTAAGACCCAATCTAGGCTTATGTATTATGAAGTCTTTGCTTTGTAAAATTTAAGACAGAAAGTACATCCTCCTTGCTGATTTCTTGCAGATTTGCACTACATTTATTCCAATTTCAACCAATGTCATTTTCCAGGGGAAAAAATGCTCCTAGATGACTTTTTGAGCTCATAAGATCTCCGTGTGTAAGGAACAATGATGACAGCAAGAAGTCATTTCTTATCTTTTAAACAGTGGCAGCTCCCCATTATAATTCAACCCAGGACTGGGTACAGTCAGTCAGAGTAGTTACTCACTGTATGCATAATTTAATGGGTGGATACAATGTCTTAATACAGCATTACGGTTAAGAATGTAAACACAGGGAGCTGAAGATATGCCTCCCACAGTAACTGAAACTAGTCATCAGAAAGCATTATCAGATACAGCACACGTTAAAGAGAAAGCGCACCACTCCACCTTACGTGCTCAAATTTTCAAGAACAATGCCTATTATACTGGTGCATGGGAGGTTGGTTAATGTGACTATATGCATTACAGGCCATACCTGAGGGGAAGGTGGACTTGTGGACAAAGCAGAGGATTGTGATTCAGTAGATTTACCTTCAACTTCTTGATCTACCACAGACTTGCTGACGACTTGGGGCAAGTCACTTCACACTTTAGTTTTCCCTGGTTAGTAAAATCATAATTGATTGATGTCTGTAAAAATGTTCCATGATTTGCAGAGAAGGCATGGAAGCAGTGTAAGTTTGAGTGTACTGCTCTCCAGTGATACTCTTTTGTATAGCCTCAGTGGCCATTTGTACATGCCACAAAATTGGCCTTTAAAGTGGCTTAATGCCCTTATGTACCGCTTTAATGGAGCAGCTGTTTGCATGTGTCAGCAGCATAATGCGCGTTAAATGACTTCGGAGATGTTTTATTTTGCTGCATCCCCAAGTGGTTTCATTTGCTGCAGAGGGAAACACCAGGCCCCATGCATCTCAGGGACTGTGCAGGCAGCCCAGGGGGAACCTGTGCAGGGAGACTCCACTGAAGTAAAAAAGCGGTGAGCCTGTGTTTTTTTTGTTTTTTTTTTTTGGGGGGGGGGGTTCCCCTCCCCGGAGCCTGCCTGCCTGAGCTGTGCAGGGGCCCAGTGCTTTCCTCCACAGCTGTGGTGCTCTCCAGGACTGCTGGGGCCAGGTACTTGCAGGTGGGGGGCGCTGTCACTGTCATGGAGGGAAGCACCAGCCTCCTCCCACCCCCAGCTCAGGGACCACCTGGCTTGCCAGCAGCTCACCCACCCTTCCTGCCACCAGAGAGGCAGGTAAGGATCATGCCCAACCCTTGTATAGATGCCACAGGGGTTTACTTCACTCTAAATTGAAAAGGTGTTTTTAAAGACCCACCACTTCGAGTTAAGGGGAATTAAAACGAAGTAAACCCCCGTGGCATATACAAAGGCCCAGTGGTTGCAATTATGTTCTTCATGCCCTTCACATAAATGAGGCCTAGGCAGCTAAGGAGAATGGTGCTGATCTAGTTTAATAGCTACATTATTTTCCTTCCCAGCGTCATATAGTTGTAGTAAATTTGTCCCCCTTATTCTTCCCCATCATGCTCAACTGGTAGCAGGATGCTGGAGTCTATTTCAACAGTCACAGTATATATCAACCCCCCCTACTATTTCTCCTAAGACCTTGCCAAGTTCTGCAGGATATGAATGTCACTCAAGGTTGTAACCTGAGATGCAGCTCTCCCATGCCCGCAGCCGAGTGCTGACTCCTAGGTCTTGCCATGAATATTACCAAAAAAAAAAAAAAAAAAGCAATGATACATCTTTATGCTCGAATCTAATTTATTGTGTAACTTCAGGGTTAAGATACCTACAAAAAGCTCTGGAAAATTCTGTTGGCATTTCCATTTTTGAATCAGCAAATTTTGACACATTGTCTAATTTACCTCAGGAGCTTAAAGTATAAAAACAGTTCACGAGCACACTGCTAATGCTTACTCACACCCTGCAGCTTCATTGCAGTAGTGAAGGATAAAATCAGTACCCTGAGCAAACTTTAACATCTTTGTCCTTCCCTCTGTACAACTATTCCCCCCCCCCCAAATAAAAAGTAAAAAATAAATGCTTTCTATATTTCAGTTGCTCAGGCAACCTGTCTAATCTACCTCAAAGGAAAGAGATGGTTTTACCCCTCACTGCTAACTTCTCAAACTTTAGAAGTTTAAATAGACTTAAGATATTTGATGAGTTTTGTGCCTATCCAAGAGTTAAGAAAAAATCCTGACTATCTGCCAGCTCCAGCCGCCACCTCTGCTGCTCACCTCTGGCCAGGTAGATACCAACTGGGGGTCCCTGGGGGAAGGGAGGGAGGAATAAACCCCCTCCCTGCCCCTTCACCTTGGGGGGCCATGCTGGCCAGCATCTGGTCACACTTCTGCCCCTGCCAGTGAGGGGGGCGGGACCCTGACAGGGTTGGTGTCCTGGGGAGCACAAGTCTCTACCCAGTGGGGGGGGCTGGGCTGCAGGCAGGATTAAGGTGGGCAGAGCTGCACTAGGGGGTTTTGGGGGGTATGGCCACCCCAAAATTTGGCTTGGCTCCCGTAGCCACCCCTCCCAGCACTGCCACCACTGCTTGCCCTGAGTACGTTGTGGCAGTTTAGCCTGTCCCACTCCTGCCCACAGCACAGCCCCACACCAGGAAGAGGCTTGTGCTCCCCAGGACACCATAACAGGGGTTGATGCCCCTGTCAGGGTCTGCCCCCCACCCCGCCGCTCCAGTGGCAGGTGGAGTGGTCTGTGGTGGGTATGGCCAGATGCCGGTCAGCATGGTACCCTGATGTGTAGGGGCAAGGATGGTGATTTATTCCCCCCACCCCTCCTTCCTCTCTCCCCCTGGAGAACTCCAGCTGGGGTGTGCTTGGCTGGGGGTGATCAGCTGAGGTGATGGCTGGGGCTGGCAGACCCCAGCTGTGGTCCCCTAGTGGGAGAAGGGAAGAAGGGGGGAAATAAACCTCCTCCCTGACACTTTTGCTTTAGGGGGCCATGGAGACTGGCATCTGACCACACCCCTGCCCCTGCCACTGGAGCGGTGAGAAGGGAGGGGTCCTGACAGGGGCTGCATCACCCCACCTGGGGTCCCCCGGGGGAAAAGCGTGTAACTTATGTCCCTAGCCATATTGATCAGGGTCACCATATTTCCAGGATCAAAAAAGGAGACCTGTGTGGGGGGGAGGGGGAGTATATGATTATGGGGTGGGGGCAGTGATATGCCTGTGCTCTGATTCTGCCCCATATTCCTAAGCCCCTGCCCCCCACAGCCTTGCCAGTGCCTCTCACTCCCTACCCGCAGCCCCCTGCTCCCAAGTGCTGCTGGTGCCCCTCACTCCTGACCCAGAGCCCACTGTCCCCCCAGTCCTGCTGCCCATGCAACTCCTGTGCACACATGCATGACCACACTCACCCACCCACACACACACACATGGGCCTGCACCCAGAGCATGTGACCCCCGATAGCCAATCACTTTGCCCACTGCTCCCAGCCCCAAGCATCCAAGCTGCTCATACTCAGGAAAAGCGGAGGCAAAGCAAAAACCCAGGCATTTGCTCACATTTTAAAAACCTGCCCGGACACAAAGACAGGGGGCCAAAAAAGAGAACACATCCAGGAAAACCCAGACATCTTGTAACCTCAATATTGGTAAAACTGTAATGGCTGTACCCAGGCTAAGAGAGTAGTCCTGCAAACTCAGTGAGATTGCTCATGTGTGTAAAACAGCCCATTCTAATTACCACATGTAGTTCTATGTGCATTTAAAAGTTATATAAAGATTAGATGTAAAAGTTAAGTGTAAAGACCATAATATTTAGTTTTGTTCTTCCTTGAGTTTTTATCATAGATAAATGCTGTCTAATATTTCACAGGTCCCCTCTCTCTGCCCCTTCCCCACCTAAAACCCCCCCCACCCTGCCTTTTTTCTTACTTTTGAAATATCATCCTCTCTTTCCTCTTTGTCCAAGGACCTTGCCATGATCTGAAGCATCTAAATGATGTTAGATAAGGCTGTAATCCAAGCTGGAGCTGTCCCTTCCCCCTCCCACTGAGTGCTGACTCCAAGGTCTTTTTTTACCAATGTTAAAAATACATGAGAGGCAAGGATTTTTTGGTTGATATCACCTATTGGACCAATTGCATAGTTGGGATAAGTCAGACAAGCTTTAGAATGCAAATGATTATTCTTCAGGTCTGAGGAAGCACAGTACTGGTTAAGAACGGTGAGTACAGCTGTGAAATTGGGGGAGGGAGAAATTCCCCCCCAAAACAAAACCTGGTGTAGTAGAGGGGAAGCTGTAGACTGTAATTCAGCAAAGCAAAAATGTATGCGCTTCTCTCTGAGTTCACAAAGAGGTGCTCTGTGGATCGGAAGATCAGGCCTTAATAAAATATTCCACCTCCCCCATCTGGAACTCAGGTTATAGCTAGAGCAGCCTGAAAAATGAATTTATATTTTCATCCAAATTTTAAAACTAGGAAGTTATTTTGATTTCACAGAGTTTGAAATGGACCCATTTTTTTATTATACTTTTTGTAATACTTTGTGAAAAAGTTTATTAACCTTTTTATAACAGCATTACAGAAATGTCTTGTTTATTGACAAAATAAGCAAAGGTTGGTTCTTTAAGGGTTTTAATAAATTTGAGGGAACATTTCTTATTAAACATTCACAATACAACACAAATTTTGGTCTTGTTGACAGTTTCTCATTATCATAAGAATGCAATTTATAAACAAGATTTCAGCCAATGACAGTTGTACTTCCAAGTGACATCATTAATTAATAGAGCTGGATGAATGAGGCAGGTCTTTGGCCACAATCAATTTGGGTTTAACAGAAACAGGATTTTTTTTTAAAGAAATGAACAAACCTAAAATGTTATTGAGTCAACTTGAAACAGTTGTTTTAACGCATAGTGAAATGTTTTATTTTGGGGTGATTTAACTCTCATTTTATTTTAATTTAAAACAAAGATGTAATTTTAAGATAAAAGTAAAACAGTTCCTTTAAAATAAAAACCAGAGCATTTAGGAATTTCAGAAATGGAACGTTTCATTTTGAGAATGTTAAACTGAAATGGTTTTGACATTTTCAAAATTTTTCCCATGCTTTCTGTCAAAACCCTCCACCAAATTCAAGCTGATTTCACAAGTGTTTTTCTTAATTCCATTTTTTCCAGTGAATTTATTAATTATCCAGTTCAATTAATCAAGGCTTGCAAATAGGCCAGGGAAGAAAGGGAGAACTGTATATTCCATATGTAAGGAGACAAACTCCACAAAAGAAGTGAAGTTTTCATTCAGGCTGAGGCTGCAAGGTAGATGTTAAGGGGAGCTAAAGATTCATGTAAATGCAGCCCAAAGGGACAGACATTACACATAAACTGGTTTAAGTGATCAGAAACTGGTTTAAACCTGTAACAGAACAGCCGGTCAGTGCACATAAACCAGTTTCAAAATGGTTGAAACCAGTTTGAGATAAACCTGGTTGAATGTAGTATCAGACTTAACTGATTTAGGTCAAACTGGTTTATGCAATGTCTGTCCCAGTCCCCCAGCATCCTCTCTGGCTGGGCAGAGCTCTCTGCTCCAGAGCAGGGCTGGCCCCGCCTCTCTTTTGCCTGGCTGGAGCTCTGCAGTCTCTGGAGGCATCTGCGTAGCTGCTGCTCCCCACTCTGTGCTAAGCAGGCATTCCCCCATACCTCACAGACACCTCAGCATTACCTAGCAGACCACATGCTGGCTACAGTCTGTGCTGTGGAAGCCAACAGGCAGACAGGCTTTTTGAAGCTATTCAACAGGTAGCTTAATGTCCTTCCTTGGAAAAGCTGTTTAGGAGCTGTTTTCTCCCCTGCTGCCCCTCACCACTCCCTGGTAAGCAGGAATTCCCCCCTCCCCCCTGCCTTGCAGAGAAGGTATCTGTGTATGAGCTAGCAGACAACATGCTGGCTCCCTGGTCAAATCAACAGCTAGCTGGTAATGTCCCTCTGTTTCCTTAATGGGGCGATAAACACTGAGATAGGGGTGACACTTATCAGCCCCCTCACCCCTGGTTTGCTTGCCTGTCAGTTAGCTGCAGACAGTATACAGAAGCAGGGAGGGAGACTGAAAAGCTTGGTATTATCAACAGATGCATGCACTGCGCACACCCCCTTTGCTTCAGTGCTAGATGGGAGCTGGCAACACTCCCACCCCTTGAGCAGGGAGCTGGGGAAAGACTGGGACTGCAAGCAGGCTGGGGGTTTACACTCCTCCCTAAGCAGAGCCTCCTTCTGGGACCTGGCCATGCCCCACTCAGCTCAGTTCAGCAAGGGAAGAGAGGGCTGCTCTAGCATCCCCCGGCTTCCAGCCTGAGCCATTGCAGGCATGTGCCTGAATTTCATCAGTCCAGAAGAAATGCCTGTATGGCTGGAAACCAGTTCAGCCTAGCCAGGTTAAACTAACCTGAAAAGGTTGAATCAATTTAGTCATTTTGAATGTCTGTCCCTAGCTTTGGGGCCTTATGGTCTTTGACTCCATATGCATTACTGCAGCTTTATGGATGCTTTCCATAGAGCTGCAATAATGCACGGACTTTTAGAAATGTTAAGAGAGTCTTCTTCATTCTCTTCTGCATTAGTATAGTTAGCAGATGTCCGATATGTCTAGACAACTTTCTATGTTTTTCCTAGGACACCTATCATGATAGAGCTAGATAGGCAAATTCAGGAATCGTGGTTCAAATACCCTCACTTTACGCAGGTTCTGTATGTACAAATTCACTCTTACATGACGACCCTTTTTATGTGAAAAATTCATTAAATGCAAGGTAAATTCACTCTTATGCAATTGGTGTGGTGGAAGCCCTCACACACCTGCTTTGTCTGGTGCTTTGTGGGAGTGACATGCACCAAAATACAGTCGTCTGTCTGGATCCATGCTCCTTGCTCATTGTCTGCAACACGTGTTTCTGTAGTTGCCATCCCCATTATGATAGTGCCCTGTGCTTGTGTGTACCCTGTGCTGTTGGCGAGTACCAAATTGGCTTGTAAAAGTGGTAGAAATGGGTCTGGGGGGTCAGTACAGTTGAGGTCTTAGAATGTATCCCTATTTGTTACATGGTAAAGCAGGATCCCTTTCTGCAAATTTGAGTTATACACCATTTTCCAGGAACTCATAGTTTCATAGTTGTTAGGGTCAGAAGGGACCTGAGCAGATCATAAAGTCCAACCCCCTGGCATGGGCAGGAATGAATGCTGGGATCAAATGACCCCAGCTAGGTGATTATCTACCCTCCTTTTGAAGACCCCCAAGGTAGGAACGAGCACAACTTCCCTTGGAAGTTGGTTCCAGATCCTAGCCACCCTGACTGTGAAGTAGTGCCTCCTGATGTCTATCCCAAACCAATTCTGTCAATTTATGGCCATTATTCCTTGCTAATCCCAGTAGTGCTCAGGGTAACAGGATCTCTCCAATTGCCTGCTGGTCCCCCCTGGTAAGTTTATAGATGGCCACCAAATCCCCTCTCAGCCTTCTCTTGTGGAGGCTGAACAGGGTCAGGTCCCGTAGCCTTTCCTCACAGGGCCTACCCTGCTGCCTCCTGACCATGCACGTGGCTCTCCTCTGGGCCCTCTCAATGCTGGCCACATCCCTCCTGAAGTGCTGCACCCAGAACTGGACAGAGTACTCCAACTGTGGCCTGACCAATGTCGCATAGAGGGGGAGGATGACCTCCTTGGTCCTGCTCGTGATGCATCTGTGGATGCATGACAAGGTGTGGTTAGCCTTACTGTACACATTTTCACATTGGCGGCCCATGTTCATCTTGGAATAAATAATGACTCCAAGATCCCTTTCTGCCTCTGTGCCAACGAGAAGGGAGTTCCCCAGCCTTTCTCCCTAGGTGCAGTACCCTGCACTTGTCAGTATTGAATCCCATCCTATTCTCATCCGCCCACCCCTGTAACCTGTCCAGATATAGTCATAGCCTGTCCCTCCCTTCTAGCGTGTCCACCTCTCCCCATATCTTAGTGTCATCTGCAAATCTGAACAAGGTGCTTTCCACCCCCTTGTCCAAGTCGCTGATAAAGATGTTGAACAGTATGGGCCTGAGGACCAAGCCCTGGGGGACTCCACTGCACACATTCCTCCCGGCTGAAAATGACCTGTCCACCACCACTCCCTGGGTGCAGCCCTCTAGCCAATTTGGGACCCATGTGACTGTATAGGCATCAATGCCACAGTTGCCTAGTTTTTTAATAAGAGAGACAGTGTCAAAGGCCTTCCTGAAGTCCAGAAAGACTACATCCACTGTGACACCTATGACCAAGGATTTTGTGACCTGATCATAAAAGGCAACCAGGGGACCTGCCCCTAATGAACCCATGTTGGTTGCCCCCGAGCATAATCTCCCCTGCTGGTCCCTTGCAGATATGCTCCTGGATAATTTTCTCCAAGAACTTCCCCAGGACCGAGGTAAAACTAATGGGCCTATAGTTACCTGGGTCCTCCTTCCTCCCTTTTTTGAAAATGGGGACCACATTGGCCTTTTTCCAGTCCTCTGGCACCTGGCCAGAGCACCACAAATGCTCATAAAGCCATGCCAGGGGCCCCACAATGACTCCTGCCAGATTCCCTCAGCACCCTGGGTTGGAGAGCATCTAGACCTACTGATTTAAACACGTCCAGCCCCACCAGAAGTTCCCTAACTAGGTCCTCCCTGACCCTAGGCCTGGTGGCGCCTCTCCTGAGTTCATCAGGAATCCCAGTAGGGGAGATGTCCTGGTCCCTGCTGATAAAAATGGAGGCAAAGAGTTTGTTAAAGAGGTCAGCTTTATCATCTGGTGCAACCACCAGATTGCCAAGCATGTCCTGCAGTGGTCCCGCCTTACCCGGTGCCTTCTTTTCACTCCCTATGTATTTAAAAAAAGGACTTCTTGTTATCTTTGATCTTGGTTACTAGTCCTACTTCCATTTCCACCTTAGCCTTCCTAACAGCCCCCCTACAGTCTTAAGCAACGGAGGTATAATCCTCCTTGGTGATAGCCCCTCTGTTCCACCAGATGCACGCTTCTTTTTTAGTTTTCAGACATTCCTGAATGCCTTTGGCGAGCCATGGGGGCTTTTGAGCACGCTTGCCCCCTTCAATTCGTGTTGGGACTGTCACCCTTTGGGCTCGGAGGATTGTCTCCTTAAGGAACGACCGCTCGTCTTGTACTCCCAACTCCCCTACCCTCCAGGACCTTAGTGCTTCTCCTACTAGTCTCCTTAACTCATTGAAATCGGCCCTCCTGAAGTCGAGACCTACTGTCTTGCTGTAGGCCTTTGACACCCTGGCTGGATAATGAATTCTAGCAGGCAATGTTCGCTATTGCCCAGGTGGTTGAGAACCTGCAGTCCCCTCACCAGGTCATCACCTGTGGCCAGGACCAGGTCCAGCAAGGCATTTCCCCTGGTGGGACTGTGCACCTCCTGGGCTAGGTGGAGGTCCTGCATCTCGGCTAGGAACATAACCGAGTGGTCCGACCTGGCTGACTGCTCCTCCCAGCAGATGTCCAGGTAGTTTAAATCACCCATGATGACCACATCCCTTAACTTAACTGCCTCCATGACCCAACATGAGAATTCTCGGTCCAGTTCTTCCCACTGTTTGGGTGGTCTGCAGTAGACACCCACCATTAAGTCCCTTTCCCCATGACCGCCTTGTATTCTTACCCAGAGCACTTCATTCTGCCCCTCCTCTGACCTCCTCCTGTTTGTTGAGGATGTGTATTGCTCTTTGACATAGAGTGCCACACCTCTGCCTTGCCCACCTGTACAGTCTGTAGCCCCTAATGTTTACTGCCCAATCATGGGTTGAATCCCATCAGGTTTCAGCAAGCCCTACTATGTCCAAGTTTGTGCTAGCTAGCCGGAGGGCAAGTTCCTCCTGCTTGTTCCCCATACTATGAAAATTAGTGTAGAGGCATTTAAGGCCTCCTATGGGTGCTTGCACCACCCCCTTGATCCTGGGATTACCCAGACCTCTCCCACTTACCTAGGTACTTGTTGTGCTCATCACCTGTCTTGGCTGGGAAGTGTCCTTGTCTCCCCCTGTGGCCCCATCCCCCAGCAAAGCTAATTTAAAGCATGCCATGTACGGCATTGTCTGTTCTGAGAAATGCTATCTTTCCCTCTACTACTCCTGACCCTATTGAAATCAATTGTTCACTGTTTTTTCACTCTTCTCTTTCATAAACTCTACCTGTGATTCTATTTGCTCCGCATCTGGGTTACTTCCCACAGCTACAGATGGTATATCCTAGAAGTACTCTATTTCCTGCCAATATTTCAACCTAACTTTATTCAAGAAATAAATTTGATACCCAACATTAAAAGATGAAGGCTAAGAAAATCCAACACTTTCTTTTGTCCTCTTTTGTTTTGCATCTTAAACGTTATTTTTTCTTGACTTTTCAAAACTTCTTCTCCCCCCATTCCCCACTGTTGTAATGCTTATTTAAAAAAAACCTATACTGTAATTGATTGCTTTGCTTAACAAAGAGATCATCCTTACACCTCTCACCTTACTGAGATTATGGGGATTACAAAGCATTCTCCACAAACCGAAACATGGATGAAAAAAGATAGGCAGGCAGTTAGATCTTTTTCATTGTAAGAGATTTTATATTTTGGCTCCTTCACACATTTACATGTTTCTGTTGCAAAGGTCTTGCACTTGGCCTCTGCATAGGGGTGACTTAATGCTCTGTTTTTAAGTAAGACTAATGTATTCTGAATATTCACATTAGTCTTCCTTTGCACCACTCCAAAAGTTTAGCGTCAATGGACTTCATGAATTACATATGAAGACAGGGTGAAATCCTGCCCTATTGAAAATCATTAGGTTTCTATCATTGGGTTCAATGCAGCCAAGATTTCTCCCATACTATGTTTCATACGTTTTACCCTGGTGTATTGAAAATTGGCTTTTTTTGCCTGATGTGGCCAATAAATGCCCCCTGCATGTGCGCAGCTGCAGTGTAGCATGTAAGCAGTGAGGAGCACAGCCTGGTAGTGAGGAGAGCTGCATCCAGCTGGTAAGTTTGTTGTGGTAGAAAGGGAAGGTGGAGGGACGGGGCATGGGGAAGGGGGCAGATCAAGGCCCCCATGGTGAGGGGAGGACTGGGGCTGAGGCAGACATTGCTGAGCCAGGGCAGGGTGCAGAACAGAGCCAGGGCTCATCCTGGGGGTGTGGGGTCAGGGTCAGCTCCTGCCAATGCACGCACCCTGGGAGGGTATGGGGGGAATGTGCCCCCTATGTGAGTACAGGGTGGGGTGGGCTGCCACTGCATGTGGGAGCACTGTGCCAGGCTCTTCCTGGTGGGGGACTGGGCTGGGCAGTGGCAGCACTGGGAGGGGAGGCTAGTGGGGGTTACAGCAAATTTTGGGGTGGCTGCAGCCTCTCTGTAGCCCCCTCCCAGTGCTGCTGCCCACCCTGCCCCAAGTGTAGCCTGGTCCAGCCCTTGCCAGGAACAGCCCAGCACAGCCCCAGCCTCAGCCCGCAGCAGCAGCCTGCCCCACCCTTCCCAGCACAGATCCAGGGGCACATGTCCCCCATGCTGTCCTGGAGCACATGCAGTGGTGGGAGCCACCCCCCTCCCTGCAACCCCCAAACAAGCCGCAGCTCCATCCTACACCCCACCATGGATGGACAGCACCTGCCCCAGCCCCACTCCCTTCTTCACTGTAGGAGCCTTGATCTGCACCACCCATGCCCCTTCCCTCCCCACTCCCCTTCCACTGCAACAGACTTAACAGCCAAACGCTGCTCTTCAACCTTCTGGGCTGGGTATCAGAAATCAAATCGGTATCAGCCAATATGCCTCCTTAAAGATTTTTGAGGCTGATACCAAATAGCTGATTTTTATTGGTGCACCCCTAAAGATTTGAATTCAAGTTATGTTTCCTCACTAGCCTGCTGTATCCTCTGAGGCCTGCTGTAATCATGTCTCTAGCAGCTGAAGCTGATCCTATCAAAATAAGACAAACTTGGATTCTTCAGGCTATAGAGGGTATAATGTACATAAAGAAATTAAGTCTCTAATGTATACTGTTACACAACTGGAGTTTGATGGATTTGGTGATGATGCCATTTATAAAATGATTCATCTTACTTTCAAAGTTTCATTGTTTCCTTCTACTGCTTGAAACTGTAAAGGCTAAAAACAAGAAGTTAGCCTGGTCAGAGTCTGGGTGAAGATGTATTGCTTCCCAGACATGAAAAAAAAAATCTGGTGCCTCCATCATCTTTGTTTGCAGGGCATGCCATGAAACAGACACATTCACGTTCACACTTACTCAAAATAAAATCTGCTCAAACTACCCAGAGTGGAAAGCAATAAGAGATAGCCCATCATGACTGGGTAGGAAAACAAGGTTTCAGAATGTAAGAAATGCAGGAATTCTGCTCTTAGAGGTGAAGAAACTAGCCAAAACAAGGCAAATGACTTGGCTTATGCCAAAATGTTGCCCTTACAATGAAGAGCCACATTCAAGAAACCACACCAGCAGGGACCCAAGAAACAGGGTAGCATAGGGCAGTGGAACTCAGAGAGGTCTAGGTAGAATACTTGGTTGACATCCTGTCCTCTGCAAAAGGACATGTAGGTGACAGAGGATCTGGCTACAACTTCAAGGCAATAAGTATGCCTCTTTTTGGGCATAGGCACTGGGGATGGGGAGTAGGGTGTCAAAATTAGTCAGGCTTCTTTCCAAAGGTTCCATGTACAGAGGCATAACAATCCAGCTGGGTGCCTGAGACAGTGGGATACATGAGGACAGTGCTAACTTCCAGCTGCCACTGTACTGCTGGCACACCTGCATCTGTGGCAGCAGCTGTTATTTTTCACCCCACCTTCTTCAGTCAGTGCCCAGGGCTGCTGCCCGAGTCATGAGACTGTTTAGGTGTGTCCCTTATCTTGCATTGATCCCCAGTGAAGGGGGGGAGGGGAAGGAACTGCCAGCTGCACCCTCTTCCTCCACAAATCATAGAATCATAGGAAATGAGGGTTGGAAGGGACCTCAGGAGGTCATCTAGTCCAACCCCCTGCTCAAACCAGGACCATCCCCAACTAGATCATCCCAGCCAATGCTTTGCCTAGCTGGATCTTGAAAACCTCCAAGGACAGAGCTTCCACCACCTCTCTGGGTAACCTGTTCCAGTGTTTTACAACCCTCCTAGTGAGAAAAAAATTCTTCCTAACATCTAACTTAACTTTCCTTGCTGAAACTTGAGAGCATTGCACCTTGTCCTGTCATCTGCCACCACAAGATGAATCAAGCTCCATCCTCTTTTGAACCTCCCTTCAGGTAGTTGAAGGCTGCTATTAAAATTCCCCCTCAGTCTTCTCCTCTCTAAACTAAATAGGCTTGGTTCCCTGAGCCTGTTCTCCTAAGTCATGTCCCCCAGCCCCTTCACCATTTTTGTTGCCCTCTGCTGGACTCTCTCTAATTTGTCCACATCCTTTCTGTAATGGGGGGCCCAAAACTGAACACAGTACTTCAAATAATTCATTCCAGAGAAGTTCAATTTTATACAGATGGAAGAAATCAGAGCTTTCTGCGGCATTTATTAACAAAGTACCCATGCACCTTCCTATTCCTCCAAAAGCAGTTATGAACCTCAATTTATTTTTTTTCCTTATGTATTATTTTCATTGCTGTTTTTTTCTTCTGACTGTAGGAACACTGAGATATAGATGTGTGGTTAGCACTTTCCTCTCAAAGAAGGGTGCTCTCAAAGTTTGTGATAATGTCTGGTTTCCTCTTGTGGGGAGCTACGTGCTTGACAACCTTGGGCTACCCTCTGAGAAAGTTACATTTCTTTCGCATTTTTGAGATTGTCAGTTTCATACTTACTGAGGAATACAACTGCTGAGAAAAGGAAAAAAAAAAAAAATCAAGGGGACAGAGATGCTTTCTTAAGTAGTCGGGGTCAGTTTTATGAATGTCTTTGAAGACTGAAACAAAGATTTTGAATACCAAGAACTGAGTTGTAAAGAAGCTTAATCTGTTGGTACATGCTACGATTCATAAAAAAAGTTAATGGGAGTTGCCCACATGCATTACAAGGATAACAACATCAATTATATGGATTTTATACATTGCTAGTGAAACAGGCGGCTTTCCATGTCTTTTGTAATCCCATAATTGCTAATGTTCAAGGAACGACTGTCTAAATGGATAGAGTAAGATGCCTAACAAACATAGGAGAAAAAGCTTTGGAAGATCCATGTCTGATTTTTCACTTAATTTCAAGCATTACTTTAAAAACAAAATAAAAGGTGACGGACAGAGGCAAGTGTAAGGAGAGAAATAGACTTTGTCTTCAAGACATTTTTAAAAATAAAAAAAGGACAAACTTACATAGGGGCTTATCATCTAGGCCTGACATATTCTGTCTCAGAGAAATCTCTGAGAAAGAAAAGGTTCAAAATTGTGTCAGGACTACAGCATCTGGATCTTTCCTATTAGATATAATACTGTAATGTTAGAGTGAAGTTGCAACCATGATGGTCCAGGAATTATGCAGGAGGCAAAGATTTCTTAGGATGATATATTTTATTGGACCAACTTATTCAGGTCTGAGGAGTAAATACCAGCATGCTGAGGACTGACTCAAAGCCTGCTGACGTCAGTGGAAAGATTTCAACTAACCACACAAGCTTTAGATCAGGTCCTGTATCCCTGAGATACTCTGTTACCAATATAGCAGTGTAGGGGTATAGACCACATTTCTGCGGAGGAGAACAGACAAGTAGCTACAGAGCAGCTCAGTGGTCTCTGCATAGAGGTTCCTATCCTGCACTGCTCATTACTTTGTGAGTACAGACCCAGACAGGGCAATAGGCCACACACATCTGGTAGCATTGTCAGGACTTGGCCCATGATAAATACAGTACACTGGACAAATAAAGTAATGGAGCTTTGACAGTTTACACCAACTAGGGGCCTGTCTTAGAGTGCACTGTTCAAACCATTGTATCATCATCAGCATTAGATGCACAAGTCAAATTGTACCAGCTGAGTATTTTAAAGGCGATTAAACCTACAATCTGAGGTCAGTGGAACTACAGCAGTTGACACCAGCTGAGACTCTCTCTAATGGTTTACTTTTGTTCCAAAGCATGAACTAAGGGAAAAAAAATGCACCCTACCTACACAGTGCAGTATATCTCATCTTAAATGCAATCATTGTCACCAAGAAGAAAAAAAAATAAACTGTTTTCTGCAATTGGGGTTTCATCAATGTTTTTAACTTATTAAAAGTATGTAAAAGTTATTTCAGTGTGCAAAGTCACCAGAAACAAATAAAAGCACATACACCACCCATCTACCCAAGTCACGTAGACAAGCAACTATTGTATTAAGTTCCAAGCATGCACAATACTAATATGCTGATGTGCTCTGCTTAGGAGTCAGGACTTGCTAAATGAATAAGTACAATACAAATGTGTCAATGGGTTGGGTTATATTAATAATCTGAGTACAATTAATGCATATAGCTCACCTAATTCAGAACACTGTAGACAGAAAAAAGGCATAGGAGCTCATTAAGTTCTTCTGACACAACTGCAAAAGAAATACTTTGTCAGTAAGTGATTAACACTTTAGCACCTCTTAAAGAATATTTCATAGGCATCTTTTGCAGCCTGTAAACTGTCCAACATTTGGTATTCCAAAGCCCCAGCAATTTCTCTTTTCCAATTAAAAGAAGTTCAGCATAGACCTTCTCAAATAGCTCTATTTACAACAAAGAAAAGTTGCTGGGAAAACTAACTGGTGGTTTATGCTGCTCCAGGTCTACATTATTAGGTCTGCTTGATTATGTAGGACTAATATTTTAACCCAGTTTCCCAGATCCCTTAGCGCAATAGCAAAAAAGCTCTCAGTAACAGTTTACTAGTTGACAAAAGGGAGTTAAGTGGGCAATAGAAAAAAAGTTTTTGTACCATACTCCTCACAGCAGCATTTTCACTTAAGTGTCTCATTTGGTATACTACATATTCACCATAAAGAATCCAATCAGCAAGCTTCAAGTGTTACCAAAGGATCTTCCCTGAGTCAGTCTTGTGTTCACCTCACAGAATCAAGACTGTACTGTTTGCATAGCTGCTTTTGATATGGGGACATTAGGGTTTCAGCATAACTTTAACTCTCCCTGAGGTCATGAATCAGGTGATGCAGTGGTATGGAAGTAATATTTAACCCAATCAAAGTTGCTTTGACACCAATATTAGAAATGTGACAAGGATCAAGTTGCACACAAATACTGACATATACCAAGCATTTGTACTGAACAAAATAGGCAACCACATGGTTAAGTGAACAAAATACAGACATGCACACATTATATACATGAGTTTATTGCCCCTCAACTATACACAAAGCCTATACCAAATCATAAAAAAAAAAAAACCCTATTCCCCTCCTTTGTAGTAAGAATAAAAGCACACAAAAAACCAAGAATTAAAAAAAAATAAAAATAAAATTCTTAATAGTCATTTGTGCAAGTTGTATACTAGAGTCAACAACCTTTTTGTCAAAATAACCCAGATCTGGACCAATTTAGGATGGCACTAGGACCCAGCCACTGCCACCACTACCATTTCTCCCTGCTTCGGAGTGGGGGAGCATGAAGCCCCTCCCTGTGAGTTGCAGCAGAGAACAGGCAAAGTTCCCATCACCAAATGCTGCTGAACACTGCTAAAGCCCCCAAGTTCACAGTCTGGATCCAGCAGCTGTGGGATGTAGACTACTAACCCTCAACCTCCTCTGTTCTGTGCTGCTGTTCTTCCCAAGAGCTTGGTATCACATAGAATACCATTTACATCCCCCACAAGCTGTACCCAAATACTTCATCTCTTATACGCTTCATTAATATATGCATTGAGTCTCCACTTATAGAAATGTGTCTGCTGATTATGCTCAGATGCACTCATTCTTCAGCCACAATCAAGGCATCATAATGCCACCTGATTACTTTCTGGCCACCAAATACAGCATCTGATGAAGCAGGTTGTTGCCTACAAAACCTTTTGCCTCGCTGAACCAGCTTGTCTCTAAAGTACCACTCTGCAATAGTTTTAGGTCCCTATATTGGTTCCAGATATTTCTGTGTTAAAAAAACATATAGTAATCCCTTGTGTTTCATACCTTTTCTATAGACTCTGGCTTTAATGACTGTAGCTGCTAGCAGGGAAAAAATTCTGGCTTCTCATATTCTTTTCAAGTTCTTGTGTTCTCTGTTTGTCAGCAGGAAAGGAGGTACACTTCACTATGTTCCCTTTAACTCACATATTCATGGGCAAAGGTGTGCAACTTTTCATTCATTTCTTCTGGCTTCCAGCTCTGGCTCTTAACAGTGAGGGGACAGCTGTGCTTCCAGCACTTCCTGTCAGTGCAGTGGTAATGGAGTCGATGATCTGTAGAAGACATTTTTTAACCAGCTATAAATTCACTAGCTATTTCGTTGCTAGATGGTAACAGTAGTTTTCTTAGCCCCACATTTCTATTTCTTTCTTCATGCTGAAGGACTATGGATATTGAGCAAGATACAAGCAAAGAGCCATCTTTCACCTTCATCCCAAAAATGAAAGAAATAATGATAACAAAATGATGGGACACAGCTGGAAAGAATCTTCCATTACCTTTCATTACCTTCAGCTCTCCTGCATTTAAGGCTGGTCTGTTGCTAGATTCTTTGATGTGGAAACATGATGTACTATGTGCTAGACCTTACCAAGGTTCAGGGGGATAATAATCACTCTTTTTTATCATTTGCTGAAAATTAAATTCCTCTCTGCATAGACATTCCTGCTAGCCTCTCTACTACACTTAAAGTCTTCTGAAGATAAAATTTAAGTGGTTTCTAGACTTTGCAGAGGTTTCTGCACTGAGAACTTCCCTCTGACTGCTGCAACTACTATTTGTGATTCAAATAAAACCAAATTAAATAAAAAAGGAGTTTTCACCCCTTTCTAGATGTCTGCATTGTTACAAGCAAGCAACCCAAGAGCATTAAAGTAGAAATAGGAAATGGGAATATATAGTTCATTTTTCAGCACAGGTAAACACAAAAGGCCAGATTGTATGCCTGGCCCTAGCAGCTACGTACATGGAAGGAGAAGACTACATGGAGCTTTCTCCTCCTATTCTATTTGTATAAGAGCAAGTCATATTAATGCATTGTTTTCTTCTACTGCTAGAGGTGCAAAGGGATAGAAAGGTTCTCTTAGCAGTGATTTGCAGGACTGACTATCTGCAGAAGTGGGAACTGGATGGTATAGGATGCATACTGTAACAGGGATCTGGAGGAGGGATTTTGCCTTTTGGGCAGCTCTGTGCCACCCAAAGGAAGCTAGAGTCATAACAGCACATTCTCCTCAAAAGAGTTCATTAGCTTCAAACACTGTACATAACCTCAGTGCCTCTCAGAAACTTTAGAGATCAACTGGAGATGCCAGATTCTGCTTGCATTTTGCTTAAAAACGTAGTAACTGCTCTTGCTGAAATGTTGCTGAGCTGATAAATAGATTTTAAGAAATAACTGAAAGCTATTTAAATATTTTTCATTATACTATAGATAAATATGGTATTGGTCACCAAGAAATTTCACTGTGCAAGATCCCTGGTAGGAGGGAGTGGGCATGGATGGGTCAGAATACATGTTCCCATGCAGATCCTTGATCCTACCTACATCCTAAGCCCTGGGAGATCTCTTGGAAACAATATAGCATTCCAGGCATTCCCTCCTGGAAAAACTCTAGAGACTTTATTACACAGGAGATCAATCAGACCCTGTGGAACATATATTAAAATTTGGCAGGTTTGAGTTCTCAGTTCTTATGAAGTCCTAAGAAGATCCAATGGTTTGAAGCTGCAGCTGAACAAATTAAGAGTAGAAATAGGGTGTACATTTTTACTTATCAGTAGAAGTACATGTAAATTACAGGTACACTTATGATGAAGTCTGTTTGCCATGACAGAGTGGTATAAGATGTTATTTGGATTTCTGGTCTTTCAGGCTGGAGAGGCACCTGACTGGGGTCATCTGACCCCAGCACTCTTTCCTGCCTAGGCAGGGGGTCGGACCCGATGATCTGCTGAGGTCCCTTCTGACCTTAGCATTTATGAATCTATGAATCTTATATAATTGAAAAGAGAATGATTTCATAGGAATATGGAATTGGAAGGGGCCTCCTGGATCACTGAATGCAATCCCCTGCTATTGCGGGCAACCATGTTCACATAATCCCTTTCCTAAACTGAATAATCACCATCCTGGAAATTGTTCCCTTGCCTTTTCTTTACTTTCCATTCTATATGGTTCTTGAACTATCCCACAGAATCGTAAGGTAAGGATAGAATTTGCTATTAGAGATATGCTTGGGTGATTCCAAAATCCCTAGGGCAGTATTCATTCTCTATTGAACTCCATGGGACATTTCTGTAAGAGCTGTGTCTTAGATTCCAAAAAAAAGGTGATTCACAGCCTGTTTGCAGCAAGGGTCATCCCACCCAAATGTCTGCCCAGCACCTCACCCCACTATTTGGATTGGGTGCTAGATTGAGGACCTCATCTTTATGCACCAAATTTTTGTAACAATGTGTAAATAGCACTTTGCTAGAGCAGAACTGGCCCTGGTCCACCAAGGAGCAGAGCACATTGGATTTGATATCTCAACAACTGAATTGCTGGAGCCAAGATCAGAAGAATCAATGGGCAGCATAGCAGATTTGCAAGGCAAAAGATATTTACCTTCTTTTAAATAACCTTTTATGAGTCCTCCCTCTTATTATGTCCACTGCTGCAGAAGTGGTGACCCTATGTTTCAGAATAAATCAAATTGTTAAATAGTACACAGAGGGCGCGGCTACATGAGATGCCACATTGGCATAGCAATGAGCTATGGCAATGTAGTTCATTAGTATATTGACGTAGGGTCAGTGGGCATGAACTGCAATGCCAACACTACTGCATAGTAAGGTCATAAATAACCTGTGTGCCACTGGGACTGTGCAGTAATGGTGGTTAGTGTGCAGTCAAGCACATGTCTAGATGCACCCAGAGAGGGGTCAGAGGCTGCTATCATTTATACCACTATGGCCCACTCTGACACCCACAACCAAACTGAACCCTTGAGGGAGTGTAAGTTCAAGTGAAGAAAATAGCCTCCTGTTTAGAATAGGGGTGGATTTAGCCCAGTGGATTTAAACTGTGTAAGAGAGGGCAGAATTTAGCCTGCTGTCTCTAGATGTTCCCTAGAATACATCCTCGAGGAACTGTCAACTTTCATCCATCCTCCCTCTGCCTCTGTATGTATGTACATCATTTAGAGACCAACAGATAGGCCATTTTTGAAAGCAAAAGCTTTGAAATATTTCCTGAGGCGTAGAAAAGTTACAGAAATGGTGTTATATGACTTGAGGGTAAAGTAGCTAATATTATACACAGGTAGTGTTCATACAGTCACCTCTATTTGGTTTATTGTGATTTCCTTTCTTTTTTCCTTGGACTGATCAGATTTATACCTAATATAGCATCCCAATAATTTGCCTAGCAGAGGCAGCATACCATAGGGGATGTAACAGCCATCTAATGGAGTCTAGAGCTAAGTATTATGAAGCAGGCCCATTTTACATTAGGTCTTGGGCTAGAGGAAAGAATGGTAAAGGAAAACTTTCCAGAGAGTTCACTGATGTCTCTTCACTATAAAAATGTGTCAAGGAACACTGAAACCCCCACTAAATATCTGTAGGAAGCAGATAATATATGAACAGGGTTTCCCATATATAGCTAAAACTGATGAAACACTGAAAACCTAACTAAGGACGTATCAGAACCAGAAGACAAGAGTCATTCACCTCTGCATACGTTAGCAGTATTTTCCAAATGTGTGTCCGGTACACTAACTTTCCAAGAACTCGGAGAAGTCATTTGTTACAAGCTGTCTCTTATCAGAATTTACCCAGAAGAGGAACCAGCCAACAAATAAACTAAATGTCCTGGATGCTTTTTCTAAGATGTGGCAAACTACCTTTGCTCTGTGCAAATTAGATGTGTGATACTTCAGCCATTTTCTACGAAGTGCATTTAAAATGTAAATGCTGGCTTGACTGAAAAAAAAAGTGAAATAAGAGCCACTAAAAGGAGAAGGCTCCAGAAACATGCTCTTTTTCTATCTCCTACAATTATAATTTCTTTTTTAAGGTCTTAATAGTGCCTGAGAGGAATGCTTATGGTAAATGTAGGGATATGAATTTCAAGAGTGAAATAAAAATTTTATGTAGCTATGTCTACTTTACTGTGTAACAGCTTAGAGAATTATTAATTCATGAGTAATCAAACATTATACATATTATCAATGATATTTCTAATGTTTAAGCAACTGGTATAATAGTAACAGCTGTGGTAAGTAAATATGTCAACACTAGACTGTTTGATAGCCAGGGCAATCACACAGCTTAAAATTTTATTCCACCAAGAGTGAAAATTTGCCCCTTTACATCACAATCCTCTCAACCTAACCCACTCCACAAATGTTTTTATAATAATAACAATTTGAAAAAAATCAATACAACTTTAAAAGGCCAAGTTAACTGTTAGTTTAAACGATACTTTTTTCCCAACACCTGCTCAATAGCTCAGTAGCCCATCCAGTCTTACTCAGTAAAACTACCATTGCCTTTTGTTTTGTTTCAGTTATTACTTTCATAGGGCCTGTCATTGCTAGTATATGGACCCTATGTGTTCAACAGATTAAACTTTAATGCTGAGTCAGAACAGTTTGCAATGCTGGAACAGCGTACCACAGTTCCACATTCATGACGTTTTTTTGCAAATTACTTGGAAGATGGAAAGCATTTTATATCTAGATCAGACTGGAGCTTTCCCTGTCTGGGTACTATGAAGGGGTACATGAAGCTTTCCTTTGTCCTTCCATCCTTTATTCTGTACAGATCACAGCTGTAGGCTGTATGCTTCCTAAATTAATTCTGTATCCTCTTGGTATGTAAATCATCCCAAAACAGGTGGGCAGGTGTTATTCTTATGAACTGTAGGCTGCTCCTTTCAAGAACCACTCCTTTTTTGCCATGTTTTGGGACACTAATGTAAAAAAGAGCACAAGAAGGAGCAGTTCCTGCAGTCTAGAGAGCACGAGGACTTCAATTATAGCTGGTCCACACATGGAGGAACTTCATTCACAGAGCTCAAATCAGTATACTGATCAGATCAGATACTGCTGATTTGCATATTCCTTTCCCCCATCAAGTCTGTTTCCTTAAAGTCACAATAAAGCAACGTAATACTACTAAAAAACCTAACTCAGAAAAAATAAAAGTACTCTCTCCCCCACAACTATGTATATTGCTATATTTTTCCAAAGGTCCTCTAAGGCCACATGTGTTATCTGGAAAGCCAGCTGTGTGCATTTGCTCCTCCCTGTTCTCAACTACTACTACCACAAAACAGAAAGTAAGTTGAAGCATATCTGCGTGGTATATCTGGACAGTCAGTGCCTATCTCTTCTGTCATGACAAGTTTTTGTTCATTGCCTTTAATTTCTGCACAACAACAGCAAAAGAATACAAGTTAGAAAAGGCAATCAGGACTTGTAGTAGAGATGGTAGCTTCTATTAGACCAACAATATTTTTGCAAAAAAAATTCTTAATTGCAAGCTTTCGGGCCCAAAAACCCTTCATCAGGCATTGGAGAAAGGATAGTAAAAGTTCTCCTGGGTGGAAATGAAAGTTCATATTTCATAGCATTTCACAGAGGAGTCAATAGATGAAAAACTACTCTGGGCAGTCAGTTCATAGCTGGTATGAAGCCTCTCCCTCCTGTGAGGATCTGTGATGATGCAAGTGACCTTGAAACAAAGCCAGGAGCGGGATCTCAGGTTTCAGGTGGTCGCAGTTGCTTCCTGCTTGGGAAAATATGAAGATTTCATTTTAAAAAATCAGCTAAAATTTGATATCTTCCATGTGTCAGGTATCCAGGTTGTAGCCGTATTGGTCTAGAGGAGAAGGCAATCAGGACTCATAGTAAAGATGATATCTTTTATTAGACCAACAAGATTTTTGCAAAAAAAAGTCTTTAATTGGAAGCTTTCAGGCATAAACGCCCTACATCAGGCATTGGAGAAAAGATTGTAAAAGTTCTCCTGGGTAGAAATGAAAGTTCTTATTTCATAGGGTTTCACAGAGGAGTCAATAGAGAAGTTGAAAAGTTAGAAAAGCATTTTCTTTGAGCCAGTAGAAGCCATTTAGGCCAAACAAGTGCCACAAACGCCAACAAATGAGCTTGGTCGAGAATTTCAGAGTAGCTTATCAATAGAGCATAGTCACCCTCCTTCAGCTACAACAGAGAACTTGGTTTTCTTACTTCTTCCTCAGTATACCACAATGCACACTGTGTTCTGCAGTTCCTGGTATCTGGCTCTCACTAAATCTACTGGGAATCCAGATTGTTACTTTTACAGTAGTGTTTTGCGGTTCCAAGTGAGATTAGGGCACTGTTTTGCTAGGCGCTGTACACACACTGAATGAGAGATGCTATTCTGTTCAGAGGAACTGCAAGATTAAGCAATGGCTTAGATGGAAAACAAAGGAACAGGGAGGTAAAGTGACTTGTCCAAGGTCACAGCTAAATGGGGCTATCATTACAGGTTTATAATCCTGCCAGTTTAAAAGATGCTCTCTCTCCCTTTTTGTTATTTCTGCAGCTGTGATAAAAAGGCAGGGTCAAATTTGAGCCCTTCAGTTTTTGAATGGATGGAAGGAGCTTCAGCTTTAGAACTCATGGGGAGAGTTTGAGGAGTCCAGATCTGTTGTCTCAGTCAGTGTATTGTAAAGTCTTTTCCCCACAAATATCTGGAAGGGTGAGAAGATGATGCATTTCTGTTTGTCTGGGCGGCTGTGAAGATGCAGAAGGCTGCTGGGTTTGTGAATATTTCTTTAGATGGTCTTTACATAGACTGAATTTTATTCAGCATTATCTAAACTATTTCTTTTGGATATATAAAGAGAAATAAAATATTTGGCCCTGGCTGTAGAAGGTTCAGTGATTAATGGTTTGGTGCAATTATCCTTTATATTCATCTGAGGCCAACTGCACACTTGATACTACTATAAAATTCATTAAGCTAGACCCACATAAAGGATATATTATTATTCAAAGTCAAATGACTGTGCATTCACTATTATTAATGAGAGTTACAACAGGAAATGTAACATCAAAATTCTAATTCACAGCATAAAGCACAGTATTTTGTTAAGCATTTGATCAGGCGACTACCGCACACAAGAAATCTTTTAATGATGGTTTCACCCCATTTCTAAGACTTTTCAGATTTTATGAGGCCTAAAAATTTTCACCTTTATTACCAGAAATACATCGCTGGTGAAGTGGAAACAGAGTTGGTATTAAGGGTAACATTTTCTTTTTTCTCAACAGATATAACACAGGTAAAAGGTATTGACCTGCAATCTTGGGACTATTATCATTATTGCTATTATTAAAAATGATATATTATACAGCACTGTACGTCTCTACAAAGGACTCTACAATGTGCCAAACATAAATGCACCCCCATACTGAAAAACTTAAACTGAGCTCAGAACAAGTAAGAAAGTGGAACAGGTTTGATAACAGAAATGCTTTTCAAAAGGTGACACAGAAGAAGGTTTTCACATTTATAGCTACTTACTATGCTGGAGCATACTTAAATCTAGGGATGATAAGCTAATATGTTTCAGTTAGGCTAGGGGCAGACATTCAAAAAGCCTGAGCTTGAATTGATTCAATCTTTGCAGGTTAGTCTAACCTGGCTAAGCTGAATCAGTTTGTAACCACCCAGGCATCCCCTCTAGACTGAAGAAATGCAGGCACATGCCTACAGTGGCTCAAGCTAGAGGTCAGGGGGCACTGGAGCACTCCTCCCTTCCCTTCCATGGTGCTGAGCTGAGGGGGCATGTGGCCAGGCCCTGGCAGGATGCTTTGATTAGGGAGATTCCCCTCTCTCACTGCCCTGACCAGCAAGGGAGCCAGCAGGGAGTTACACAGCATTTAGTTACACAGGGAGTTGACAGCTTTTAGCACCCCATCAAGAAAATAAAAGCCATTCTTATTAATTCAAGCTCTTCTTAAACAACTTTTTTCCGAGGAAGAAATGGAGGGACATTACCAACTACCTGTTGATTAGCTCCAAAAAACCCTAAATGGACACTGTCCTGTCTGCCTTTGCCCTATCAGACTTACACAGACACCTCTCAGCAGTAGCTAGCATACCACATGCTCGTTATGGTCCATGCTGTGGGAGAGGGGAGGGGGGGGAAATCCCTGCTTGATCACTGAGGGGTGAGGGTTGTGGGGTGGAGCGAGGGGAAGCCAGGCAGACACTGCTGAGTCTGCAGTCTTGGCCGGAGCTTCAGCTGGGGAGCGGAGGGATGGGGTCAGCCTGTTCTCTGGAGCAGAGAGCCCTGCCCAGGGCTGCAAAGCATCTGGGATGCTGGGGGACTCTAGTTTAAGTTAAAACAGGAAGGGGTCTGGGACAGATGTTGCATAAGTTTGTTTGACCCAAATCAGTTATGTCTGATACTACATTCAACCAGGTTTATCTCAAACTGGTTTCAGCCATTTTCAGACTGGTTTATATGCACTGAAAGTCTGTTCTGTTACAGGTTTAAACCAGTTTCTGATCACTTAAGCTAGTTTATGCGTAATGTCTGTCCTTAACCTTAGAGACAGGCAAACAGCACGTCCTATCCTGTTATTCAGTGTCAAATGAAACAGTCAACTAGGTTTCCTACCTTTTGGACACAGAAATAAAAATGTTCAGAATCTAGACTTGCAGCAGACCAAATACACAAGATAATGTCTATTACTACTTCCATAGGGTAAGGTACAATACAATTCCATAGGATATAATACTTCTGATACTAATACTTGAGAAATTAACTGCTAAATTTAATCATCCCTAGTACCATTAGAGTACTGAGCTTCATGGTTAAAGTTTTGTTTTATTGTTTATCAAGGCTTAAAAGGAATGTTGTTAGTTACTTTTAAATGCTTCTAAATAGTGTTTAATTTTGTCTTGTAAAACTAGCAATTCATCTTTAGAGAAAATATATGAAAATTTATGACTCACTGGGCATGTCTATACATGCATTAATGTGCTGTAGTTACTGCGCATAACATTTATTACCTATAATAACAGGTACTAGTGCAATGCACAGTAAACAACTCTACTGCGCAGAAGTGCCAGCACACACTTTTTTGTGATGTTAATGCACAGTAGACTAATTCTACTGTGCATTAGTACATTAACACAGTTTTTGTCTGCTGCGCTAATGCACAGTAGAATTAGTCTACTGTGCATTTAGAGTCTTGTGTAGATGCACCCACTATAGTCCTGAGTACAGTTCAAGAACTTTGGCTGTAACAGAAATGTGTATTTATGACTGGATATGGTAAAACCTTGGGAGGGATAGATATATACATTCTTAGGGACCCATTAGAGAAGAACTCCAGTGACAATACTGAAACTTCTAAAGTACAAAGGGTAATCAAATAGAGGGTTTAAGTTGTGGCTAAATGTAAACCCATGCCATTTGCATAAATCACATCCAGGCATAGGTACTCTGTTGTCAGCTCTTAGCTACAGGTCTAAAGTTGCAGTCTAGCTAGTAACTCACATTCTCCTGGGAATTAACTGTATTTGGTATCCAATCCAGACACACTGGAGGTGAAAGGAATTTAAAAAGTTAGTGAAATCTTTTGGAGCAGGATGAATTACTAGAAATGCTGTAACTGGAGTGGAGGATTAAACAAAAAGAAAATGTTCTTTTGATTAAGCAGTTGCTATGCAGGTTACACTGTTCTTGCAAGTGCTCTATTGCTGAACACTTGAAATACATGTTTTAAAAAGAATACCATACCCTGTATCATTTAGTGTACATGCCATTGCTATTCTAACATTATACATTAGTATATAATAGCATTCAATATGTTAATGACTCACAACAGTAGCAGCCTACTGCTGATTCAAATGAAAACCTTTCCTGAGCATGCCTAAATTAATGGCAAATTGCACATGTGAGGCCTGCAAAATACAGATGGCTGTGAAATGGGAATTCTTTAAGTTTCAGCTCAAGTAACAAAAATCTGGGCACAGATAGTGCTGGTAGGACTGAAAAAAGTGGGGAGAGCAGAATCTGTTCAATCTACAGAATTTCTCTTTAGGTGAAAACATTGTACATGAATATGCTCAGATTGTGTCTGACCTGCAGAAACCCAGGGAGTGTAAGTGGAATGTGAGGAACTACAGTATATTATCCGTTCTGTTAAGTCAATGACACTGAACAGTGGGTGGTCTATTATATAGTTTATTACTGCTTTTGATGCATGCAGTTAGATTTCAAAAGCATTATACTTATCTTTAATTAAAGTAAAATTAACAGCAACAAGAAATCCTTGTATTCTTTGTCAATAGCACAGCTCTTCCAGTTGCTAAAAGAAGGTTCAAGAAAAAAGCACTTGGCTTGGAAAACTTAAGTAAACAGCAAGATACTTTTTGACTCCATTTCTTCTCTTTTACCTTCAAGAATTAACTTATTATATAGAAGCTTTGGACTTTTGAGGTACTGAGTATCTGGATGTGGTATAATTAATAAAGCACATTATTAAATTCTTTGGGTGTGTGTAGACGAAACAAGGGGCACGTGTGCACGACACTTTAAAGCGGGTTAAATGTTTTTGCACTGCTTAAATGGTGTTTGCACACATCGGTGGTGTATTGCACCTTAATTCCAGCCACTGTAGCACATTTGGCAGCATTATACACCTTAAATGACTTTGGGGCACAGCAAACTAAAACACCTCTGAGGAGTTTTAGTTTGCTGCCCTACAGCCATGGAGCAAAGCACTGGGCTCTGTGCGGTTCAGGTACTGTGCAGGCAGGCTGTGCAGGCAGGGTCCAGTGAAGGGGAAAAAAAAAGTGGAGAGCCTGATCTTTTTTTTTCTCTCCCCCTGTAGCCTGCCTGCCTGCATGAGCTGTGTGGGGACCTGGTCCTTTCCTCCACAGCTGTGGTGCCCCCCAGGACTGCCCAAGCCACCAGCCCTGCCCCCACAACCCAGGGACTACTCTGCCCACCGGTAGCTCACCCTCTCCTCCCCACCAGTGGAGAGGCAGGTAAGACACTGGTGTACATGACAGGGGGGTTTACTTCGCCTTAAATTGAAGCGGTGTTTTTAAAAACCCACTGCTTCAATTTAGGGCCCCTGTTTCATCTACCCCCCCCCCCCCCTTATGAATTAACTCACAGAAATCATAGAAAATTAGGGTTGGAATGGACCTCAGGATTTTGTCTAGTCCAATCCCCTGATCAAATTCATGCTACTCAGAGCATTAGTGTAGTTCTTAATGCGTGCATCTACATGTGCACTTTACTGCGGAGTTGATTAATTAGTTCTCCGGTAAAGTGTTATTATCTACGTATGTGCTGGTACTAGGGTGTATTAAATTAATTAACACTATCATAAGATAGTACTGTTCAGGACAGTACTATCCTGCAGAGAAGCCATTACGTGCAGTGAAATGCACATATAGAGAGACAGGGGCTGGTTAGAGCATGAGGGTGCTGAAGTGCAGGGGGCTGCCTGCTACCTAGCCCTACACTTTAGCACTGTCATACCTCAGCCAGTCCCTCCACAGCCCAACACCACCACCCAGAGCCCAGGGCTGACCCCCAGGACTCCTGCCAGCCCTCCTGTCACTAAAAAAGTGTCCTGTCCTGTTTTCACTGTTGTGCATTAGGGCAGCCTAATTAGGCAGATAGGAGTCTTTGCTTATATTTTATAACATAAAAGATAAATAAGGACTTAAAAGATAAATAACATTTATCTTTTATAACATCGTTCTGTATTAGCAATTGAATAGAATTTCTGTTAATGCCAGCTCCACAGGCATCTGCGGGGCACCGTTTCAAAATAAAAGTGAATGGCTCCACATACCAAAGTACCATGACTTGTCAACAAGGAATCAAAACACCATGCTATCAATTTCAGCTTTGTTGGGCATAGATTATAATCTTGCCATTACCCTTGGCAATGTCTTTAATGTCATCCAGATGACCACAATGGCTTGTCATAGTCTCTTCAGTAGGAACAACTGTGCAGCCCAAATGGCTCAAACTTCCAGTAGGTTATGCATGCTGTCATAACGGAGCAATTGAAAAACATGGGGGACACAAAATTTACCACATGCCTTCATTGCCCCCCCTAGGCAATGAAGCCAAAAGCCAGCAACAAATTTTAATTTTATACAATAACAAGAGAGGAGGTAGTGGTACTACCACAGCCAGGCTGGATTCCATCCTACTCATTTGCATCAGTGTCCAGAGCTCTGGGGAATGAACGGACAGGGCTGGAAGAGCACTGTATCTGCAGTGTAAACCAAAAGATTAGGCACTTGATTTTCCATTAAATCTAAGTCCTTTTTTCACTCTGGAGGCCCAGAACTGACCTGTGCGACCCCAGAAGTGGGCAGAACTGGCCACAGGAGGAACATGGCCAAGACAGCCAGAAGATATACTGATTTAGATCCTGATTTAATACCTAGTGAAATGAATGCAAAGTCTCCCCAGTAACTTCAATGCACTTTAGATCATATCCTCTGACATCAGTACATTGTTTAGCAACCTTCATTCATGGCCCACTCACAATTGAAATCATTTTCCTCTGGCAGACGGCAGCTCTCTCCTATGGGCGAGCCCCAGACAATCCAGGCAACACCCTTTTGCATGAAAAGGTTGTGGTAAATTAGAAGCATCACCTCTACATTGCAGTAATACCTAAAGATCTTACCTAGATTGGGGCCCATTGTTTTAGGCACTGTATGTGCAACTGGAGTGAATCCAAGAAATTGAGAAGAAAAGCTGCCCTTCCTCTTGCCCAGTGGTTAATTTAGAAATAGCCAAATCTAAAACACAGGTGAAAATGCAATCAAGATCTGGCATATTCTTTCTTGCTGTGTTTCAACAGGTAGTAGCATAATTTCAGCTTGGATAAAGCATCTACAAAGTCAAGTTGTTAATCAAATCATGCCCTTGCCTGCTGAAATGAGGAAAGAAGCATTTTGGCTTTTAATAACCTTTTGTCTTGCTTTCTGAACACATGGATAACACAGCCTGAGTCATATTTCTGACTGTACACATGGCTCTGCAATATGCCTTTGGGAGTGGGGATTTTATATTTCTAGATTAAGAAATAAATTTAGCAATCACAGAAATTTTCAATTTTTTCCATTTTGCACAACTGAAAAGTGGGCCCACCATGAAAACTTTTCATGAAATGATCATTCAAGTTTTATGGATAACATTACCAAAATGGTCACAGAACTTTTGATTACAGAAAACTTTTTTTTCAGCTTGGATTCAGTGGATAATTGGGGCCCTCATCTAATAAATCCAGGTTAGCTCATGCTGCACGTTCAGTGTCTGTCTGACATCCATGTATCCTTGGCATTCTATGAGGACATAAAGAATATTCACTTATCCCCATTGGAACAGATATGCATACCCACCTGGAGAATCTGCTTTCCTCTTTTCCACATCTCAGGGGATGGGCACTACTATTGAGCTATCCCTGAAGCGAAAGAGACTCAAACAAAGGAGCTGAGCTATGTGGTGTGTTGATCAAAAGCCTGCATTTTTAACATCCAAAATATCTCTACTTCCAATAATGCAAAGCCACTGGTGCATGTGAGCTGCTTTAATACATGCAACACTGGAAGAACAATGGAGATGTGAGGGGTTCCAGGCTGCTTCACTAGGGGAGATAAATGTCCTTATTAATTTGATAAGAAGCTTTAGGGACAAGGTCTGCCACATCCACCCCTGTTATTGTTCATTTTCTGGGGGAATAAAAATCTTGGATTTTCCATGATTAGGCATCTAAGTACATGAACACCAAGAATGTCACATCTTTTTAACTGTAAACAGACACATTTAGTCCACTGAAATCTAATGCAAAACTTTCAAAATATTTAAGCATGTTCTCCCTTTGTATAACATGTGATTCTGTATTCATCACAACATGTTTGTTCATTGGTGTTTTATTTTTCCATATCCAAACAACAATACGTTTTATGAAACAATAAATGTTCTCTGCAACATCTCTGAGAAAAATATGGTCGTTGCTGATGTATGTGAATCAAAATCTCACTAAATATGTACCCAGCTTCCTAAACAATTCACCAACAAGCAGAAGTAGAGCAACCCATGGTTCCCATTTGAAATGGATAGATGTCAGAAGACAGATGGGTCACAGTTAACCCCTCTGCTATCAGGAATAACAGATACGTTTTCCAGCAGTAGAACACAAACCAGTTTCTAGAGTGGATTCACACTGTGAGGCACTAAGAACCTAATTCAAAGGTCCACCTGAGCTTGGCAGCTCCGTTTCTGCAGATGAAGCCATGCAAGGGGGTGAGATGACTAGCTTCACATCTGGATATTTGGAATTCTGCAGCCCAGACAATCAAGTATCCATTTACATTTGGGGCAACTGGAAGTGGCCTGTGCTGCAAGTCTGGAGCAGGGCTCTAACTCATGCCCCTGTAGCCACAGCAAAATATATTAACTACTACATCAACTGCTCTGGCACTACATGCCAAGAATTCTGGGATATGCCTCCAAAAATCCTAGCACCAAATACAAATAGCTGTAGGACCAGTGTGATCTTGGTTATTCGGTTATGAATGGTTCACTGCAGCTTTGGTTAACCCTTGTCCTCCTGCATGTAGGCCAGGATGCCATCCTGCAGTACAGAGTGCTTGATCAGTTACTTTGCAGTACATTATGCAAGTGAGTTTAAAGTGGACATAAAATCAGCAGGGTAGCATTTAGCATTCACTGTAAATGCCTCCACAAAGAGCAGGGCAAAGATCTTTTGGGCCCAGAATTCTAGAAATGTAAAAGTGCATTCATAAGAAATGAAGGCATCATCGTTTCATATCCATGCATTTTGAAGCAGGGTTTTGTTTCCTAAGAGCTGAACAATTCCTGCTGCTCTCCCCACTTGCAAATGGAATCCTGCATATGATATCTAAAAGGCTTCCGCAAAAATGACTGCAGTGCTACAAAGTGATCCTAACCTCTGGGGACCTCCTTTAGCAAGAGAGGATTATGACCTCATCTAACCTCAGTCCAAAGCAGAGGATTATGATCTCAGAAATAAGCAGTGGGACCAGATGAACTGTTTAAAAACAAAACTCCTGTTTGAATCTAGTTCTCTGAGCAATATAGTAAGAAGGAGAAGAAATATGGAAAATAAATGTGATGTGGGCCCAGCTGTTTGTAAACAGTATGTTCCTTTCCAGAAATGGCTACAGAAGCTTCTCAACCATTTCATTAAAAATTAAGGAAATGCATAGTAAGTGCTATGCATAAGAAAATACAGTGAACGTTATAAACTATAACTGCTGCTGAACAGTTTAAAGCTGGAGATGATGGACTCGACCTGGTTCTAGTGCACAAGCACTAGGGAGATTACAATCACTTCTCTACAGCTGGCACAAACATGCTGTAAAGCAAGGGAAACAGAATAAAGGTTATGCCCTATGCTATAACTAACTGCATTCCACAGCTTTTAGGTAGGTTCTGGCTATTTCATGTATGCCTGCACTGTCAGGGAAGAAGAAACTATCTAGTCCATTGTTGATCCCGAAGGCGAAAGTCCTAAAACATATGTAGGTGCCTAACTCCCAATGAAATCAATCAGAGCTGAGGATCTGAGCCCAGCAAAGGTCACCTAGGTAGCTTCAGCAAAGTCAAAAACAGAATATAGAACCCGGTTTTCAAAGAAGACTAGTGATTTGCAGTCCTCTGAGTGCCCAACAGGAATTTTTTAATGGGGCCCATTTTTTAGAAGGGTAAAGCCTCCAAAAAATCATTAACAATTATTAATAAGTTTTGAAGATCCCAGTCTACATTTTTAATGACTTTTTTGTGCTGCATGCTCAAAACTATGCTTTTAAACAGGGGTGTTAAAGCTAGTCTCAGCAGGCCAGAGCCAGCCCACACAGCTGTATCTAGTTGCCTGTGCTGCCTGTGGGTCTCAGAGGTTAGGGACAGACATTCAAAAAACCTGAGCCTGAACTGATTCAATCTTTGCAGGTTAATCTAACCTGGCTAGGCTAAATCATGTCGTAACTGTACTGGCTTTGTTCCCATATAGCAGAGAAGCCTATTTTAATCCACCCCCAAACAAAAAGCCCTCTTAAAACAGATCAGCGTTTTCAGTGAGCGTATGTTTAGTGTTTCCACTTTTTAAATCCTGACGCTCAACCAGTTCCTGTTTTCTATGACTTCTGCTCCCTTTCCCATGTGCTTTACTTCTGTTTCTAGTTGCTGAAGCTATATTTAGGGTTCCACGTTCAAAATTCTTCTCTTTGTAACTACTGCCTCCTGCACTTTATTGGTAGTAGGTCTGCAGGGAAAAACTGTAGGTGCCCTATGTGACTGAAAACACTTACATTTGATTAAAGAATCTCTAAATCTGGAACAATACCTAGCACTCTAAAAAACTGATTAAAATCCCATTGAAATCAATGGAGAGAGTCTCATATACCTCAGTGGGCTTTAGGTCAGAGCCCTAATGAAAGATCAGGCCATCATGAGGAATGCAAGGCTGTAGTATCCTCTGTATATCTTTGTATCTGTTATCCACACATCCACACGGCTGTCTGTGGAGAGACCAACATAAAAGAATCCCATCAAAGTTCTCAATGAGGTTTACTGCTTCTTAATTTGTCACTTTAGTAAGTAGAATACCAAGGAAGAAAGATTTTCCTTTTGATAATTACCTTTATTTACCACCAATATTTCTGTCTGATTTTGGTTAACAACAAAGTAAACTCATCACATATGGTTGGTCTTGTCATGCAATTACCAGTTCAGAAAAGAGATTAAGCTGGCAGGATTCCAGGGAAAGAGATATTCACCTGTGCAACACTAGGCACATTAAAGCTCCTAGGTATGCCATTTACACATGCTCCCTGACAGAAGCATATTGAGCCAGGTCGCAGCAGCCCTGGCTGGCAGGGGGTTCAGGGGCTCAGTCTGCCAGCCCAGGCTGCTCCTTCCAGTTCAATGTGCTGAAGAGGGGCTGGCTGGGACACAAGGATACTTCAGCATGGGGCTTGCTGGCAGGGAGCCCCCACAATGAAGCACCTTTTTTGCTTCAGCCAGCTGGGTCAGTGTTTACACGTGTACTGCTGCACACAAAAAAACCCCTCTTCAGCAGCGTAGTACTAGTAGTTATGCTGAGACATTTACTGCAGAGTGAATTAGACAGCTCCACAGTAAACATCTTGTGTAGACATGCCCATACTATATCGATAACAACCTACTCCTTGTTTAGAGGCAATTTCACCACATGGACATGTATATATTGGTCGAATAATATAAAAACTAGAAGGAAATCTTGGATATGCTCATTTTAAAATTCCTGATGGAAGACAGTTTTGTTCATCAGCAAAAACTGATTCCTGTTTCCTACATCTGGCAGGAATCACTGTGGATTGGTTTGGGATATACCCACCATATCCCCTTTGTCAGTAATGCAACAACTCATGGTCAATTATATTAAAATTACCGATGTGGTCCAGAATAATAAAAATGGCTCACTAGTCACAATTAAACTAAGGAGATTGTTCAAAATTTTAACCAATATGTATTCAGTCATTAAAGAAAAGGCCTAAACCCAGACTTATACCTATCCATCTCTACAGGTATCATAGATGTTTATATTAATATTATAAAAGCCTTAATCTACTTGTCTGTCTGTTCATAACACTTTATTCGCACTCTGATAGGCTGACTGGAACAGTCAATCAGAGTGCAAATAAGCATTTGGACAGGAGGTGGCTGTGCAGCAGAGCACTGCCATGATAGTGTGGAAAAAAGGGGATGGGGTGGAGGGCTGAAGCCAGCATAGCTGGGCTTGCCCCCCTGGTCCCTGGAGGCGGTGGCAACGAAATGAACAGAATGGTGGGGGAGGGGTGCGAGGCCAACAGTACTGGCCTTTCCCGCCCTGCCCTGTTCCCTGAAGGTGGTGATGATGGAGTGGGGGGGAGGGCAAGGCCACCAAAGCTGGCCTTGCCCACACCCATGATCCTTGAAGGTGGTGGCGGTGGTGGTGCAGGGGGGGAGTGGGTTGGGACACCATGGGGGAGGGGGAGGCCACCAGCGCTGGCCTCAACTCGCCCCTCCCCCCTTCTGTTGTTGCTGCCTGCAGGGATGACATGGGCTGACACAGCAGCGGTGGGGGGAGGAGTGGGCCCACTGCAGGTGAAGGGAGTAGAGGTGTGGCAGAGCACCTCTGGGGTGCTCGCCACATGGCAGGGGCTGCTGTAGGCTGGGGCAGAGCCCAGCAGGGAAGGCAGCCAAGTGAGGCCCCCCAGATCTCATTCCAAGGGGGAGGTGCGTGGCAGAGCACTTTTGGGGGTGCTTGCCACTTGAAGGCTCTCACAGACTCCGAGGGGAGCCTGCTTTGGAGGAGCAGCAGGGGAAACCTCCCTCGGTTACCATTTTAAGTGGGGAGGTGTGTGGCAGGGCACTGTTAGTGCCTGCCACTTTAAGACCTAGGCCAAGCAGCTGGCAGGTGCCTGATTGCGGTGGCCATTTTAGAGCTCTGGCCACCTATATAAACAGAGCAGTTTGCTGTTGGCTGCCTAGACAGCAACATTACCTGGCTGTGAGGCTCTATAACATTCTGGAGGTAAGGAAGGAGCTGTAGGGGATGGTCTGGAGGCTCCTGGTCCTGGGCATGACCTAAAACTGCACCCTGCTGGGAGTGGGTGGCCTGGTGGGGCTCTCAGTGGTGTGGGAGCCCCCAGGAAATGCCAGACCAGTTACCACCCCAGTGAAAGGTGGGTTGGGGTGCCTTAACCCCAGCTCCCACAACTGGGTGGGTTAACCCTGAATAGGGCCAAAAAATGGACCTGAGAGTGGGGCTAGAGGCTTAGAGGCCTGATTTTTTTTTTAGAATACCTTTGACTGGTCAATGTTGGGGCCAGGACCAAACTGGTCAAAAGGGCCAGGGGGCCACTGTGAGGGATGCCCAGAGCTGGGAGCCTGGGGTTCCACCTGGCTTTGGAGGTGATGCCAGGGCCTGTGTGGCCAAAGGTCCCAGGGGTACCATGCCTGAGGGGGGAAATGATTCAGGGAGCTAGGCAGCCCTGAATGAGGGTGGGGTAGGCTGCCTGAATGCAGGGATCAAAAAGGGGTCCTGAGTGGAGGATTCTGGAGCCCATTGTGGGGCTGGTGTGATTAACAGCTGAATGCCATCTGTGAGGCGTGGGCTGCAGTGTAGGGGAGGTATGGAGCTGCAGACAGCACCCCCTGGCATCGGGGCATAAAAATGGGCAGCCTCCTGTCTTAATTAAAATTCTTAATTAATTAATTAATTAAGAACAAGGTGTGGCATGAGAGTCAGGTGGGTGGTGTGCCCAAAGGCAAGTGGGGAACCTAGCACTGTGGCTAGGTGGGGAGCTCCACTTCACCACAGGCAGGCACACTTCAGCAGCAGTGGTGGTGATGGGAGTAGAGGAAGAGTGGGCCTGGGGCTGATGTCAGGGGGGAGGAATGAGCCCACATGTGTGGGGGGAAGCTGGCCTGCTCCAGCAGTGGGGGAGGAGCAGTTCAAAATTTTAACCAATTAATTTGGCCCTGCCAAATACAGCCCAATGTGGCAGCAGCAGGGAGACGGGAGGAGTGGGCCTCCTCCCAACCTCAGGCCTGGGCCCACTCCTCCACCACCCTCTCCTCCCCCACGTTGGCCCCAGGCCCGCTTCTCCCATCCCCCTGCCACCGCTGGGTCGGCCCAGGCATGCTGCTCTCCCCTCCCCTGCTGTGGTAGGCCAACTTCTCCCCACCCTCACACCCGTTCCTCTCCTGCATCAGGCCTGGGCCCACTCCTTCCCTCCTCCTGCCGCTGTTATGGGAAAGGGGGAGCGGGCCCAGATGGAGTGGGGGGGCATGGGGCTTTGTCCCTGCCTGCTCCCTCTGACCCCATCATTCTTGATGGGCAATTGGCTAGTATTTTTAATAAGTACTGTAAACCAATTACATTTAAGTTTTGTGAAATTGAAGTCAAGATTATGACCAGTATCCATAGTAGTATCAAGAGAGGACTTTTTAAAATGGGGCACATTTTGGTGTGATTAAAAATGGTTTACAGATTTCCTGGAGAAAAGAAGTGCTTATAACTAAAGGCATCCCTAGGGGCAGCCAGGATAAGCAGAGGTTTGTATCGCAAGGTCTCTGTCTCAAGGAACTTATACTACTACAGATATCCTTGATGTAAAATATATCAAATGCAACCAAAAAGTGAATAATTCAGAGCAGGGGTGGGAAATTATTTTGGGTGGAAGACTGCTTAACAAATTTTGATGAAGTTTTGAGGGCTGCATAGGTAGGCCCACCCCTTGACAGTTGTCCCACCCCCTGGTCACCACCCCTAACCCCTGACATTTGCCACCAGAAGTCCCTCCCTTTGCCCCTCAGAAATAGTCCTTTTGGGAGGAGGGGTGGGGTTGCCATCTTAGAACCAGAAAAAACCCCAGAAATTAAACACTAAGTCAAACTCCTACTACAACATATTTTAATTTTATTACAAAAAATATTTTTGTCATGATTTGTTTGGGTACTGTATAGAGAGGTGATTGCACAATAATTCAAAAACTAATTCTTAGTCTTCTATATCATGTGGGGTGTGTGTATGGTGGGGTGTGAGGGTCTGTGTGGGAGGTTGTGAGGGGGTGTGGCTGTGTGTGTATGTGGGGGCCATAGGGTATGTTGGGGGGTTGTGTATATGTGGGGGACTGTGGGCGTGGGGTGTGGGTGTGTAGCACTTGAGGGGTGGGGGGACATCCACACTCCTCCCATGACATGGCAGCAGGTGGGGGCGCACATGCCTGGTGGCACGTGGCTCCAGCCAGCACTGTACATTGCGGTGAGGCATGCAACCCCCTCTGAGCCATCTATCGCCAGCACTCCTCACACTTCCCCCCCCCCCCC
>NW_017728992.1:147347934-147348994 GCF_001723915.1 Gavialis gangeticus
CCCCCCCCCCCCCAATGGTAGGTGGGGAAGGCAGCTAGCTCCAGCATGTGGGGCTTCCTTCCCTGCTGAGCACATAAGGAGGCTGCATGTGCATTGCATGGGGCACCAGCAATAGAGGTGGCTCAGTGAGGGCTGCGCTCCTCACCATGATGTGTAGTGCTAGCTGGAGCCACACATTGCTGGGCAGCAGCACTAGGTACTAGTGCCCTGAGCACCCTCACCTGCTGCTGGTGCTGCTGCTGATGCCTGCTTAGGCTGCACACCATAAGGAGAGTTTTGGGGGGGATCCCCACAGCCCCCCACCCACCCTCACACCATACACTACCTATTCAAGTTCCATGCTGCTGCTGCCCCCCTGGGCATGGGCTCTGCGCTGCCACTAGCCCTATGCTCCATGCTCCCACACAACTGCAGCTCTGCCTCCACCTCCATCACTTCCTTACCAGCTGCCCAGAGCTAGCAGGACTCCAGGGAAGCCGAGCAGGTCCCCAGCGCCTGCAGCAGTGGTGGCAACAGCACCGTGTGAAAGCTGTCTGCTGGCCAGGCTGGGCCCTTCCACCTATGATGGTGGGAATGAGGCTCAATAGGGTAGGGTGGGGAGCGTGTGTATACGTGGGCACCTTGCTCCTATCCTTGTGGGTAGAAGGGTGGGGCAGGGTACAATCTGTTGGTGGGCACCCACAGGCCGATGAAAGTGCCTGGTGGGCCAGATCCAGCACCTGGGCTGTATTTTGCCCAACCCTGGTCCAGAGAGAGTTATTCTGAACTTCCTACAATTAAAGCAGAGAAACATTGGCTAGTTGGTCTTTTCCATCTAAAAGTCAAAGGGAGGCAAAATAGATTCATTTGACTGTGCCTTGCCTAGAATAATTCAGCTGACCAGTTCCCCTAATGTGGCTGGCTAAATTTAAGGTTGTGGTTACACTGTATGTTCACATAACTTTGTTGCTTAAAAACCTATAAACTGTGGCACTGGTGACGTGTAGGGGGTACACGTGGGTGCACGTACACCGCCTGCGAAAGGGCACCACTGACACTGCCAGCAGCATATGTGGGCAGT
>NW_017728992.1:147349171-147364864 GCF_001723915.1 Gavialis gangeticus
CCCCCCCCCCCCCCCCCCCCACTGACAGCACCATGGCTGCCTGCAGGAGCTCCCCGCTTGCTGCTACCACACTCCTGCTGCTGACAGTGCTGCCACCACCTATGGAAACTTGCCGTGGCCCCACCAGCCTCTGGGGGCACGCGCCGTTCATGAACTGTGGTATAGTTGTTAACTCCCACTAGTCATTCCTGAATTATGGTAGTTATCAGATACAGAAAACAGACTGAGAGTGGGAGAGGGAGAGAAAGTCAAGGGCCCCACCAACAGCTGATAATAGCTGGTGGGTAGAAGAGTCAATCCTTCCTATATGCTAAAAATAAATATAATGCTCCCTGCATCCACAGAAATCTGGAAGACTAGGGTTTTTTCCAGTGGGGAGAGGGTTAAACATACGAATTAGAGATTTTTCTCTTGTCTCACTCTCTGAACACATCAACATTTTTTTTTTTTATACTAAGAGTTGCCACCTGTCTTACTGTGATGGCCCAATCTCACTTTTTCTGTAAACCTGAGTTATTTCTGCTGGTCCTGTACCTGGCAGTGTCTATGAAGTTACTTGGCTTTATTCCCTATGATTCCTGTCCCATCCACCATTTAGACCACTGACCAACAAGGGGAAAACCCTCCCCCCAAAACTGGCACTTTATTGGAAGAAGAGTCATGTCACTTTGACCCAGCTCACCCAATGTCTGTATAGATGGCGTGCTTCAGCAGGGCTTTTTGGCGCGGTTATCTACTACCTGATCTACTAGGTAGTACCTAAAAGCACCAAAAAGCCCTGCTGAAGCTCACTGTCTATACAGACATTGGATGAGTTGGGTCAAACTGAAGCAGCTCCTCTTCTGGGCATGCGCTGAGCTAAAAGTAAAGTGTCGTTTTGTTTTTTTGTTTTTTTTTTTTTCCACAGCTGTCAGTGGTCGTCATTAGCATCCACATGGTGAACTAGAACAAACCAATAAGCTGCCATAAGTATTTTCCTGAAAGGAATTACTTAAGACTATGTAGCTAATAAATACAAATAATAGTCAACACATTATATCATCCCCCTTGAGCCCCTCAATTAATACCTTATTCAGCACATCCAACAGAAGCTTCTAGTCACTGTTGTCGAATGTCGGTAATTTCTGCCCCCTCCTACTTTTCCAGCCTTGGCCCTTAGTATTTTACCCTTATTCTCAGCAATCTGCTAGTGAGGTTGACCTTGGTGCTCAATGCCCTGACGCCACCTCTGCTGATTCTTAAACTGTGGCCACATCTACATGAGATGCTGACTTTGCAGTCATTACTGTGCAGTCATTTAGTACTTTTATAAATGTGCAGTAACCGGAGTTACTGTGCAGTAGAGTTGCCAAGCAGCTTTTTCGTGACACTGACTGCACAGCAGCCCAAGACTACTGCACAGTAGCGCTGCATCACGCTTCCTGCCATGCGACACTGGTGCACATTAGTCGCAGGCTACTGCACAGTCAGCATCTCATATAGATGTGGTAACACTTAAATTCGGTTCTTAAATCTTTAAAGTAGCAGCTTCTCTTTCCAAATCTCTATGGCTTTCACTCATCGGCACTGGCAAGGAATTGAAATGGCAAAAATGTTCTAGAGCCAAGGCATTATGCCCTCAGTAGGTATTGTTCCGTAGCCACTGAACAAGCTAAGACAAAACTTTAATTTAGACTGCAATGGTCTGCAAAGGTACAGCTGTAGTTATGAGAGAGACCTTGGGAAGGCAATAAATGAGAACAGGCAATCTGCTACACAGCTTTCTTAAATACCCTTATGCAAATAATGCAACTACAGATAAAACAGGAATATTAAATAGGAAAGAACAAGCATCTCCTGTGTCATAAACACTACTTATTCTAGCTTAGAAAGCTCCAAGTTCATTAATAGAAAATCAAATAGATGGCACTTGAGTACTCTTCCTGCCTTTCCCACTTGTGGTGTCAAGATGCTTTCCTTTATCCTGTTTCCCAAAGATGCAGTATTTACAAATTGTACCTAACACTTCATAGATCTTTGTAATATTAAAGTAAAGACTGCATATGGCAGGGGCATCCAAATTTTGCCCCAAATAAAATCAGCTTGGCAATCTGTATAAGAGCTTGAAAGTTGCACCCATGTTACATAAAGTGAACAAGAATAGTGGCACTGCTTTCAGGATGGTGTTGCTGCCTCAGAAATCCACGTAGTGCAGATCTCAGTCTTATTCTATCTGTCCTGGAGTTTATTAAAGATTGCCAATTGTTGGCTGCACAATAGGACTCTGTGAAATCTTATTTGGCCTATAGGCTCTAGTGTGAGCATCAGCAGCATTGTCTGCAGGTCATTCAGCTCCTCAAAAGACAGGACCTGGTCCAATAATGCTAGTCACAGCAGTTCTTCAGAAGGAATGTTCTGAATACTTTACAATCCACAAATACTTTTACAAGACCAGTTCCAGTCACCTTTAGAGGCAATTTGATTCCTTGCATTTTAACTGTACCATTGTTCCTTCATAAAGAAGTTTATCATCTCTTCTGATTATATTACATATTATAACAAATAAAATATCAGTTGCTCAATTATACACCACATATGTGCATACAATGACCACATATGAGTTTCACGGCATACGTAAGTGATTACCTGCATAAACAATGATACCCATCATTGTGCATGTGCTTCTGTTTAGGTACAAGAGGGGTTTGCACTCAAACAAGTGTTTATGCAACTCCTGTTGGCACAGGGGCTGCAATGGAGCTTTGCTGGTGCATAAACATTGACAATGTTTGTAACTAGCTTTGAAAATGTAGTTGGGCATATCGGAATCAGGAGGGTAAAATAGTTCAGAAATTCTGGTGTGTTGCAGTTTAAACCTGATATCTACTAAAATCTCAAGTCTTGTGATATATATTCAAGGGAAAGGTGACACTTTTAAATAAAGGTCAGTCACTTCCATCTAAGAAATCTTTGCCTTGAGCATTGATTTTCTTTTGTAAGAGAAGCTTTTACATTCCTGCTTTGAAAGCCTCTCTGTTGATATCAGCATGTAAATAGCCCAAATATTTATCTAACTCTTTCATAATAACATTTCCTCTGCTGTAGCTGTAAGCTTGGAACTGGAACTGGGAATCATCTAATATAAAATTATTCATGTCTGGAGTCAGCATAGCAGTGTCTCAGGGACCACACACGTCTGTTATCCTGCAAAATACTTACACATTTGGATTTTATTTATGCATTTGGGCTGAGCACAAGACTACTCATGTGAGTAACATTATCCCTACACACAATATACTTTCAGCATGAAAATCAAATGTAGTCTTCATTTGAAAGTAGGATGACATCTTTTTCTTTTGTGCCCCCTCCCAGTCTAAGTTCTTACTGCACACAAGGCAACTTGGCATGACCATTTTAGGTCCTTTTCCCTCCTCCTTATCTCTTTCTTCTTATTTAGGCATAAGAGGGTTTTTTCAATATATTCCTTATCTCAAGGCAGCTGCTTGCCTACCTTCATTGACACAAGCTTCATCAGGTTACGCTTTTTTGGTTTCAATGAAATAAGACTGGTCTGTCCGACACTGTGCCTTTCACAAACCTGTTGAGTGCTTTCGCACTTGGTTTCCCAGTGACATGCCATTATATATATTTGAAGTGTAATTGAATTTCTGCTCTGGGCTTTATAAAACTTTCCTTTTGTTTACAAAATCTAAAATTGGGTCCAGGAATGGAAAGTGTCTTTGTCATATCATAATAAAGAGATAGTCAGAGACCCATGCTTAGACTACAGCATGAAAGGCCATTTAGCCAAATAACACTAAACCTAGTGGAGGATGTAGAGGCTGTAGTAAAGTGTTTTGCTCTATCAGTCCAAAAGCTTTTCTATTTTTCTTCCATCCTTTTTCTCCTCCTATTATCCTGCTTGTTTTTTCCATGGTTCTCAAAAATACCATTTCCTTTAAAGGTCCTTTTATTGTTATTTAGGACTGTAACACAGATATATGAAGCTGAATCACACAGTATTTGCCAGCTTCATACCTTTCATCAATCTGTCACAGACAATGGAGGTAAAATAGCCCTTTCTGACTATAACTGCTTACTAAATCAAAGCATGTTTCCAATGGAAAATGATCAAGACCAGAAGTTCCAAAATTAAAAACTACTTTAAAAAATATGTATTTCCTGTTTGCACTGTTTTTGTTTTTTTTTTAACCCTGCCACTGAAACAAAAAATGAGGGTGCAGGAGATGCCACCAGTGGCTTAGGGGTGGTTGCAACCGCCCCATACTCCCCAGCAATTCGATTCAGTTGGGCAGCAGGTGCCAGAGACTCTCGTGTGTCCCTGAAGCAGGTAAGATCCCTGCCATACACACATTCTTGGTATCCCCTCCAAAAAAGGGGGATATCTCTCCCTTCCCATTCCCTGCTCCTCCTTTCCAGCAGGGCTTGCCTCTGGGTGCATGAAGCAGGGGACCCACCTGCTGCTGCTATTATTCCCAGCTGATTTCAGGGCAGAAAGTGTCAGGGAATCTGATCAGGCAGATCAGCCTGGGCCACATACCTCAGCAGGCATACCTGCTGTAAACCTCAGCTAAGGGACTCTGTCCCTGTTTAGGAACAGCAAGCATCCTGGCCGGCTGCTGGAGTGCCGGCTATCCATATAACATCAGCTGGGACCCTGGGCTTGCAGGCCAGTTAACAGTTCTGCTGTGGCAAGTCTCCTGGTTCCCGACCCTGGTTTTTTATTTATTTATGGACTTCAGCTTTGGATTTCCCTGTGGATCTGTTTCCTGGCTCTTGACCCTGGTTTTGCTCTGTTTTTGGACTTTGCCATGTGGATTGCCCTTTGGACTGGTACTTGGCACTTGATCCCCAGATCTTAACCCTGAACTGTGTTCTGGACTCTGCTTCTGGATTTCCCCCTGGTTTTGGTATATGGTTCCTGCCCTTTGACCCAGCCCCAGGTCTCTGCATTAAGGCAGACTGCCTACACCCTGGTTCCTTAGAGGAGGAGCCCCAGCCCCATTCCTGCCCCTTTCCAGCCAGGGTTTCTGTAGGTGGCAGTGCAAGGAGCCAGGCTTGCCTAGGGGAGTAGTGACAGGAAGGTCTCCCCTATCAAGAGCTCCTGCTCCCTGGCCAGATCTGCTGCAAGACCTGCACTGGCCAGGAACAGGTTTTGAGAGGGGGAACTTCTTGCCACCACTGACATCCCCAGCTAACCCAGGCACCCTGCATAGTCACTCCCTGTGACTGGAGTCCCCAGATTGGTAGGGGAACATGGCTGAGGGGGAGGAAGCAGGGTCCCATCTGCTGCCACTACCACTGAGCCTGGCATCCTGCAGCCTCTGGCTGAGATGTGGCAGGAGCAGTTCTGGGGCTTCCCTGACTTCAGTCAACCAGGAACAACAGTAGGTGGGTCTCTCTTGCTTATATGCTCCTTGCTTTGTCCTTGTAAGTATCTCATGCCAACCCAGGGCTCCAGCAGTGCCTCAGGCTCTACAGGGGACTCAAGCATCCAGGGGCACAGGGAACTGGAGCCACAAGCACATGGCATACACTGTGGGAGTGGGGTGTAACCATGCTGCTGCCCCTTCCCCCAGCTCTGCCCTGGGGTAGGGGGGTGGCAGGTGGAAGAGAGAGGAGGTGGGGGGATAATAAGAAAGGAATACAACAAAGAACTACATTTTTAAATTCAAGTCTTTCAAATAAATAATGAGCAACAACAGAACTTAAAAATAAATAAATCTGTATTATAAATCTGATAGCTTATCAAAAAGCACATCTTCAGTTAAAGACAGACAGAAGCTTACAGTGTACAGAAACAGAAAATCTTCACTGGCAAAGAAACATATTAAAGATATATTTGCCTCCTACTAAGAAACATTGATAGTGAGGGCAGTTCTGATACCCAGGCTCAAATTATGATTTACATAAAGTTTCATGGGGTAAATAGTCTTATTTCCTGTTCTTCCAAACTCTTCTTCTGTCTCTGCAGCTTCCCAAGTTGAAGTTCCCAAACACTTGAAAAGAGAGAATTCTTTGACCACTGAAGCTGAAGAAATGATTTAACTCATACTCTGAATCCTGCCATCTGACTGATATTAAGACTCTATCAGACACCAAGTACACTTTTTCTCTGATGCTGAATAATTGGTGCATAACAGCAACTGCTTGGAACTTGTAGGGAACTAACTGGACACATAGATTTCATAGACATTAGGGCTGGAAGGGACCTGGCGAGATTATCAGGTTCAGCCCCCTGCCCAAGGGGCAGGAAGTCAGCTGGGGTCAGATCACCCCAGCAAGATAAATGTCCAAGCATTTCTTAAAGGTATCCAGAGTAGGTGCTTGCACCACTTCTGGGGGGAGTCTATTCCAGACTGAGTCTGGAGACTTGGACTGTAAATAAGTTTTTCTTTATGTCCAGTCTAAAATGGTCTTCCAGCAGTTTGTGACCATTAAACCTTGCCTTCCCTTGGGGTGCCCTGGTGAACAGATGTTCTTCCAGCTCCTCATGCACACCCCTTATATATTTACAGGCTACCACCAAGTCACCCCTGAGCCTTTGCTTCTCCAGGTTGAAGAGTCCCATGCCTCTCAGCATCTCTTCATAAGGCATGTTCCCTTGACCTCTAATCATGTGCATGGCTCTCCTCTGCACTCTCACAAACTCCTCCATGTCCTTTCTGAATTGTGGAGCCCAGAACTGCAGTACTCCAGCTGCAGTCTCACCAACGCAGAGTAAAGCAGGAGGATGACTTCTTGGGTCTTGCTTGAGACGCATCAGTAGATGCAAGCCAGAGTTTTATTTGCTTTGCCAGCTGTGGCAGTGCATTGGTGGCTCATGTTTATCTTGTGGTCAGTCATGACCCCCAAGTCTCTGTTCGTCATGGTGCTAATGAATGTAGCACTGCTGAGCTTGTAAGTAGGATGCGGTTTTTTTCTCCCAAGGTGGAGCAGCTTGCATTTCTTCTTGATTTCTTCACATACAAATGCCTTTAATTTTACCAATCTATCTTTACAAAGCAAATGCCAATAATACCAAATTAAGCAGAAAAGTTTTACAAATTTGCCTCTTTGGCTGCTTCTCAACACTTTTCTTTCTTTCTGACTTGATGTACAGCTTGCACTGGAAATAAGGCTGTAGCTCTTGGTGACTACCAGTGACTCAATACGTTTGATGCTGTTTTGTTTGCACTGAGAATTCCTCTTTATCTCCACTGGCAGTACTGAAGTAAGAAGAGCTCTACATACAAAAGAAGGGTTTTTCAAGCATCGTGAAATAAAACAAGCTTAGTCCTCAGTTCAGGCATGTTAAGATGCCCATAAATTAGAAGAACAGGAACTCTCAAGCATGGAAGCTCCAGACCATACATATTACCATTCCTGAAAAATAATTGATAGATTCATAAATATGCCAAAAGGACCCTTTATTACAAGCTATTCTGAAGATGATAATGTTAATTTCCTAATATGACCATTGAACTACAACTACCAAAATTCTGCACAATCAATGATTTAACAAAAATGTGTGCGCATATGAAAGAGAGAAGAAAAAAACCCCACTGAGGTCCTTTTTAAATTCAGAACTCTCCAACACATCCCACAGAGTTTCATCCAGTAATTTTTTCGTTGAACCCAGTAACTAGTAATTCATAATTCATACTGATTTAGAGAGAGGAGTCCAGGTAGATGCTAGCCACAGGTGCTTCCAGGTAACTATATTTTGGGTTCATTTTCTGTTATATTAATTAGATTTCACAGACTCCTTTGAGCCACGTATATATACCTCATTACTGGTAATGGCTCCAATAGACTAGGGAGTGTTTGTCCTGACACTGATACTATATAAAAAGCTGGTTGTTCTGAAGAAGTCTATCCTGATAAGTGAGTCTGTAGATTATAGCCTAAATCAGTAATGGTTAGGAACAATTTCCTTATTTCAACCTAATATTCTTTCCTGGTAACAGCAGCAATATGCAGGAAAAAAATTGTCACTGTGAAGGAGGTAGGATTTTGGCACTGTAGATCTAGCCCAATGTTATGCTGCCTTATGTTACAATTCTGTCCAATTTCACAAGCTAAGCAGGCTGCTGTACTTGGATTGTAGTCTTCCGGTACTGTAAATATCTAGATGCTGCAGGAACAGCATGGGTGACTCAGAAGGTGAGCAGTCTGAGTCAGCATTAAAGTAATGCCCAGGCATGTGATTACTGCTCGACTTCTGATGACATGCAAAACTAAGGATGTTAATAATCCTTTTGTTCTGTGTCCAGGAATAATTTATATGAGTCCTGGTTTCCTGTCAAACTTCACCTTGGTTAATTAAATATCCTATGGATAAAATAACCTTCACATCATGCCCTAAACTATTCTGTAATATTCCCGGTTGCTGATGAAAACTTGCCATGTTTTCTCCCACGATGTGGCTGCCTTTCACTTGGCATGGAAGTTAGCCTAGTGAATTGTTTATCTATCAATCAGCAAAGCATTTTGGAATCCTTCAGGAGCTACACAATATAAACATTAGTCCTTTGTTATAGAAACATTAGTTTATAGCAGCTTTGTCCTCCTTGCAAAGTACATTGATAAAAGAACAGACATGAAGAGTCAGGTGAGAAAAGACAAGAAGACGGAAGTGAGATGAAGCTGGTGCTTGTATGATGATTGGGCAACAGCTTTCTCACTTCTACTTTTTGTTCTTTAATTCCTCTTTTAAGATGTTTTTTCCTCTTTCCTGTGTTCCTTTGAACTACTTTGCTTAGACATGTTTCTAGTATGTGTCAAAATGTTAATTCTTATAAATAAAACAATGGAAATTTTATTCTAATATGGATGGGTTATACTTTGTATTCAATCTGAAGAAGACTGACAAGTATGCTGAAAATTAATAAACTGAAAAAGCATAAAAACAAGCCTTCAAAAGAGGGAAGAGTTGAATCTGGTCAACGTTCATTTTAAATTTATAAGAAATCTACACTTGAATATCTGAATTTGCCAGTCCACAAGGAAAAAAACCATAGGCAACCAAGAGACACAAACTTCCTGCAGTTTTCTTTTATAATAGCAAACAGTGGGAGGAACTTTGTGCTCAGATAAGCATTGTAAAACTGTTCAGTTTATTTTTGGGATGTACAACCTGGCTTTTCTTTGACACAGCTAGACAGAGTTTTCTAAATATTAGCTTGCTTTGTTCCTAAAATTTCTGTATCCGTAGGACATGACAAATCTTCTTAAATTGATGTTGTTTTAATTATCAGAGACATTTTCATAATGACTTTATCCAGACCTGCAGCTGTGTCATAACTGAGCTCTGTGAACAGACCAAAAGGGCTGGGTACCATATGCATTTCCACATATGCAGAGCTCCCTTCTGATAGACCTTTCAAGATATCAGCTTCTCAGAGGTTCCCTTTCATCCTTGACACTGCATCCAAAATAGCTTTGCATAGCATAGGATGTCCTAACATTTTAATAGTGTGGACCACATCCTAACAGAGAGTCCACCTCCCTCTCATTTGCAATTGCAAAAAGCACAACCAGTCTTACAGGAAACAACATCACTTTTGCAATGGCATTAATTGTTCACATGAAAATCATATCATGGATGTGTTCTTTTTGAAAAATTTAGGACAATTTAGGGAAGCAATTATTTGGGCTGGAGGGACCTTAAGGAGTTTTGGAGAACTGCTGTGGGCCAGCGGGGCTGGGTGCTGACCCAGCCCAGCACAGCAGGGTCAGGGCAATTGATCCTATTCTATCTATAGCTCTGGGCCCATCCACCCAGCGCCTACCACTGGGGGTGCCAGACAGAGTGGGTGTATGATTGGGGTCTTTATGAAGACCAAGGTAGGCAGGGAACAGCATCTAGGACTGGGGCAGGCAGGCGGGGCTGGGGCTGGGGCAGAGCCATGATCTGCTCCCTGTGTGTTTCTGTGACAGGTGCTAATTCTGCAAGCAGGGACATGCAAGGAGCAGATTGCAGTTCTGCCCCAGCCCCTGCCCTGTGATCTTGGCCCTGGCCCCTGCCCACCTGCCCTGCTCCTAGACACCCCTCCTCACCTGCCTGCAGCTCCATCCCATGCGTCTGGCTGAGAGCAACCTGCCTGCAGTGGTCCTGGACCAGTCCCCGTGGCAACCCTGCCCACCCGCTTCATATAGCTCTTCCAGCAGTGGGTGCAGGGAGGTTGGACTGAGATGCCCAGGCAGCAGAGTTGGGTCCAGTGGTGGCAGTGTCCTTGGCAGTGGCAGCCAGAAGGAGCTGCCAGCACTCTGGGGGCTGCCAGGAAGCCGAGTGTGGGCACTATACCACCCCACCCTGTCATGCACCCAGGGGCAATTGGACCAGCTGCACATGCCATAGCCCAGACTGTCCCCCATGCCTGATCTGGGCAGGGCCTAAAGACCCACTGCAGTCCAGAGAGAACCCCTTGGTAGACCAGATCCAGCCCACAGATGATATTTTGCCCACTTCTGTTTTAGGAAGTAGACAGCAGCAGCTGAACTTAGAACTATGTGACCAAGTAGCCACTTCTCCTTTCACACCAGGAAAACCTCTCGGGAGGTAGTCTAGTAGGTCCAAGAGGCCATAGCCTCAAAATGACTGATGTACATAATACATAGAACCTATGCCAGAAGCCTAAGTAGATCTAATTACTACCTATATAAGCAAATGCAAATAAAGTACAGCATGCCAGCTGAGAAGGAAAAGGGAAATACATAAGAGATTTCAGGAAAAATGACTAAGTCAAGGAAACTTGGTGACTCAGGTAGTAGGAGGCATTGCTTCCCTTGTGAAAATGTGTATGACTATGACAAGAAGTCATAGATCAGGGAAAAGGATGGATTATCATATGAGACATGAAAAATAGATTGAGAGCCATTTAGATGCAGAGAGTTCTCTAGTGAGGGCCATGTGAGAGAATGATTCACCACAGAGAGGAGGTGATCATGCAGAAGTAAGTCTAGAGTTTGAAAAATAAAGAAAAAAAGTAGAGAACAGACACAAGTATAGCTAATAAAACAGGTCCAAGGTTAACTCCAAGAAATATTTTGAGGGTCAAAGAACGGTTTTTGCATTGGATGCTGAAATAAACATATCAGCAAAGATTTCTGAGGGTGGAATTGATGATTTCCTGAGACTAAGCCTTTCTCCTGCTCATTTTCTGCTTCTGTGCGCCCGCCATCAGGGGATGTCTGGGGCATCTGCTCAGCTGCTCCTGCTATGGCCAGGGTGGGACAGCGTGCGACTGCAGTGCAGTATGTTTTGGCAGTCCTGAGCCAGTGCAGTGGGCCCTGAAGTTGCTCTAACTCGTGCTATATGATGAATTGGTGCCCAGTGAAGCATAGGATACAAGGGGGAAAGCTCACATGCACCTGAGGATATGACTCCTGTAACCAAATGAGAAGACAAGCAGTGAACTTTGAATTTGAAATGAAGTTTGCAGCACTGAAACCTGGGAAAACTACTGAAATTTATGTTGTGTGAATAGTGTTTTGTTTTATAACTGATGTTCTAGAAGCAGGAACAGGTTCTTTAAAACTATCTAAATAAATCAGTTAACTAAGTAAATGTGAGGATTACAACAGCAGAGCTGAAAGGAGATGAGCTCATGTGTGTGACTTGCAGTGCTGGATTGGCTGAGATAAAGTCTGCTTCAAGAGGTGTTTCAAAGATGACAGAATACAGATTTACTGATATGGAAGATATAAAGAGAAAATGAGAAGTACACTGAAAATGATGTTGTAAATCAACAGTGTGGATGGACTTAGTTTCCCATGACTTTGGGCTTCTTTTTAAATCTAGTCAAAATTTGCCAGAGATTTTCACAGAACCTACAGGTAGCTATTACGGTTTATGCCTTTTGGCTGCATGATGGAGACTAAAACAGCAACACCTGTCCAACAGAGGTATCAGGTAGGATCACAGCTTTGACAGCCACTAAAAGTGATTCTAATTGGACTCTACCATCTTTCAAAGGTAGAGATGGGTGATTTCAAATCAACACCATCATTGCTGATTGTGAATTAGTTCTGAAGCTCCAGTAGTCTGGCTCGACTCATTTAGTCTATACCATAATGTAAATGAGAACTGAGCCTGTGGAATTTTGTACTGCTGGCTTCTAAAGACTACATTCAAATTGTTATTTGGGTTAAGCAGATTGTGTGTCATTCCAGACCACAATTTCATGGAAGGCTTCAAAGCAAATATTTAACAAGCTGAGTAGGATGGGAATTATATCATATACAATGTGAGTGTGTGAAGATGGAGGTCATGAGATTAGAAAAGATAAAGGGAGAGGAAGTTTCACAGTTAACAATTTCCTCTTATATTCTGTAGATGAATAAGAATAATGACTAACCATAAATTCTATTGCTTGTCACAGAAAATCAAAAATAAAAGTAATTGCCTCTTTTCTCCCATGCTTATTCCTTGTTTCCACCATATCTAAGATAAAATCATTGCATACATGCGCAAGACCTGAATGTGTCATATGACTTTCAGGTTTTCTTTCTGAAAGTAGAAAAAATATCTCAGAGCTTGGACAATGGCATTCAATTATGGTACTACTAGATCATTGATATAACTCTGGTCTAGGTTTACTGTGGCTAGAAGCTGTAACTCATTCCAATCTGATGGGACATTTGCAGACCTTTGGGATATACATCGGTCATCTAGGGTGTTTGCTGGTGGACAGATGCTTCCATTGCAAAATCTAGCTCAAAACATGCAAAATAAGTAAGGACATGTTTTATTTATTGTAAGCATTACTACAAGATAGAACTTGTTCTGAGCAGTTGCATGGTAATGCTTGCATTGTCTGGACAGGGCTGGAGCCAGCTGTGTGGTCAACAAACAGCTGTTTGCCAATCCCAGGCCCCACCAGAGTCTCAAACCGTCTCTTGTGGGGTCACAGAATAATAGAAAATTAGGGTTGAAAGGGACCTCAAGAGGTCATCTAGTCCAACTCCCTGCTCAAAGCAGAACCATCCCCAACTAGATCATCCCAGCCAAGGCTTTATCTACCCTGGTCTTAACAACATCCAAGGATGGAGGGTCTAACCACCTCTCTGGGTAATCTGTTCCAATGCTTCACTACCCTCCTCATGAGAGTTTTTCTAATATCTAACCTAAACTTCCCTTGGTGCAGTTTGAGACCATTGCTCCTTGTTCTGCCTAAAGTCAAGCACCACAGATGCACCCATAGTCAGCAGTATTCAAACCTGTGGAGGGAAACTCTAATGGATTTCTAGTCCAGTTCCTTAACCACTCAGGCACAACTACCACTACTGGTACCAACAACGAGCTATATGTCAGTCCCAGCCTCCTATGGGGGCCAGGGCTGGGACTGACACAAGTGTTTGTTGGTCTCAGCCCTGGCACTATACCAGTCAGTGAACACTGCTCATAATCTCTGTGGAGCAGTACCAGGATGAAGGCACACATTACACTTAGATCATACTAAGAGCACTTAAAATGTGAACTTCCACACATTACATCTCATTAACTTGTGTTAAGTGTCCTCTGAGCATCTCGAAGTTATGCCATTTTAGGCAAGGGTTAACTCTGGGCTTTGCTACCCAGCTTGTATTATGGTAACTTCAGTCTACTCCATGGAGATAAAACAAGCAATCTACAATCTTCCAGCATCCCGGGACACACTGCTCCTAACTCTCCCTCACTCCTGCTCCATGAATAAACTTTCTACCCTCCCAAACTCTACTACACAGGGAGTGCTACTGCCCAGAAGCAGGCAAGGCCCTGCCAGTGCCAGAAGGAAGTTGCAGCTGTCAGAGCATGGAGATCAGAGGTGGAGAGGCACAGGGGCTATGACATACTGCCCTGCTCCCCATGGCCCCATGACCCAACAGTTCTGTGATGGGAGCAGAGCTATTGGGTTTTAGCATGCTTCCCTGCTCCCTGCAGTTCCATGTTCCCATCGTGTTAAACCCAGGGGCCTCCATGCTGGTAGTACAGCTCTTTCCCTCCCTCCCAACCCCAGGTTAGGAATGGATTGTGCAGAGGGAAGCCACAGCCCCCATGAAGCTGCCTGGCTGGGAAAAGCAAGTGATACTTAGCGGGGAAATAGGTCAAGTGACGTGGGAAAACTTCAATTAACCTTAAGTAACCAAGGTTAATTGAACTTGTCTGCAGTTTTTGCCCAGCTTGGGGAGGAAGGCAGAGCCCTCTCTGAGGAAGACAGGGTGCAGGTGGCTGAGACTGGGTCAGGCAGGCTGGGATCAGATTAGCAGGGTTCAGTAGAGAATAGCAGAACAGCCCTATCCCATCACATTACACCCCAAAGCAGGAACCCAGGGATCTGTGGAAGGAAGCCACAGCTCCCATGCCTCTTTACCTCCCAACTTCATGCTCCTGCCTCTACAACCCCGCTCTCCAGTGCCCCACCATACCTGATCCAGAGCAGAGATAGATTCCAGGTGTCCTGGATCCTAGCCACAGCCCTGCTCTCCAGCCCTCTAGTGGCAAGTCAGAGTTGTGCAGGCAAGAAATATTATGAACCCTTAGGGTGCCTATATATGTGCAGCAAGGCTGCTCCAATGCACTGTAATTCCAGGTCATCCAATAAGACTTGATTAATCGAGTCTGCTCTACTGTGGTAAATACCATGCTCCAGTAGACTGCAGCATCACTTGTATCAGCATGCCTGTGTTGAAAAATGATGGTGGGGGCACTTTAACTAAAGCTCATTTGACAAGCTTTAGTTAAAGCACCCCTGCTGCCTTTTTCAAATGTGGGGACACTGATACACATGATGATCTAAGCACTTTAATTAGAGCAACTCTCGGGGCTGCTCTAAAATTAAAAGCGCCCCTCCCCCACTCCCAGACCACTTGTATAAATGCCCTTAATGTGCAACTTCTCACAGCATGTCCCAATTTTAATACCATGTAACATCCTGCAGAGTTAGCATTGTCTAAGTGCAATGTGTAACTTCACCCCTACAACAGCTGAATGCATGTTATTTAATACCTTCTGGAGGTGCTTCTCCTGTGAATCATACTAACTGTGCTTCTATATAAGGGCATTTAGCATATGTTTTACTGCTTGAACACTCACACACTAGCTAGGGTGCCTATAGACATGCTGGTTTGCATTTAATTAGAATGCATCGGAACAGACTCATCAAGTCTGTTCTGTGTTCTAATTAGAATACTACAACATCACCTCAGCATCACGTGTATTGAGCCCCTGCATTGTAAAATGGCAGAGGGGCCATTTTAACTAAATCTCATTGAATGGGCTTTATTTAAAGTGCCCCTGCGACCATTTTCAAATGTGGGGCGGCAGGCTTAATACAAATATCATAGATTTCATAGACATTTGGGCTGGAAGGGACCCTGGAGGATCATCAAGTCCAGCCCCTTGCCACAGGGGCAGGAAGTCAGCAGGGATCATAGGATTCCAGCAAGATAAGCATCCAATTGTGTCTTGAAGGCGTTCAAAGTGGGTGCTTGAACCGTCTCCGGCGGCAGTCTGTTCCAAACTTTGGGGGCTCGGACAGTAAAGAAATTCTTTCTTATGTCCAGCCTGAATCAGCCGCAATGGAGGTTGTGACCGTTCGATCGTGTCATCCCTTGCGGCACTCTGGTGAACAGACATTCCCCCAGATCCTGATGAGCACCCCTCATAAACTTATAGGTGGCCACCAGATCACCCCTGAGCCTGCACTTTTCCAGGCTGAAGAGTCCCAT
>NW_017728992.1:147364874-147371447 GCF_001723915.1 Gavialis gangeticus
TAGTGCTAGCCAGCGTAACACTGCCAAGCCTATAAGGATGCTGCAGGTTTTTCCTCCCAAGGTGGAGAACCTTGCATTTTTCGGTGCTAAACACCATCAGGTTCTCATCTGCCCATTTCTTGAGCCTATCAAGGTCAGCCTGGATCGTCCTCCTGTCCTCAGGTGTGGATGCTTCACCCCAGAGTTTGGTGTCATCGGCAAACTTGGCCAGTCCGCTTCTGACACCAATGTCCACATCATTGATGAAGATGTTAAATAGTATAGGCCCTAGAACAGAGCCACTGGTGACCGCCCACCAAAATGATTGGCTCCCATCAACCACCACCCTCTGGGTCCTCCCGTGGAGCCAATTCCCCAGCCAGCAGATCGTGGTGAGGTCAAGGCTGCAGTTAGCCAGTTTAGCCCCTGGCTAACTTTTAGAATAAATGATGGAGAGTCATTTTAATTAAAGCAGCTGTTGGGGAGCCGCTCTAATTAAAATGGCTCCATCCCATCCTTGAGCACATGTATGGGCACCCCAGCATTTTAAGAGGAGTTAATATGACCTAAGTGTAATGGGCCACAAAGCCCTAACTACTGAGGGCCTTCCCATCTTACTGTAGTTAATGGAAGTCTTATCAATGACTTTAAATGCAACAAAATCAGATCCTTAGTGATGGTAGGACCTAAACTACCAACCAAACAATCTCTTCAACTCAGGAGTGAAACAGATTAATAGAAATTAAGAGTCACTACATTCTATGAGGAGATAACTTTTGTCTCCAGATCTGTCAGTCTAGCTCCTATCAATAATACTATTTACTTGGAAAGAAAAACTAATCAGTGTTACCAGTTTACTGAAGCTGGCAGATCAAAAAACCATCATCATTGATATCTGCCAGTTTGTCAGAAATTGTGCTATGCTAAGAATTTCATAGGTAAATAAAGCATGGGAATGAATCTTATGTCTGACATTCCTAGATGTATTCTTCTTTATGTGTGAACACTTTCTGCCTGGCAAGATAAACACATACAGCACTGTATAGGCATCAAGTATTCACAGCAAAAAAAAGAGTTCACAAATCTTCATGCAATCTTTCAAGTGAGCAGATATAGACTGACAGAGTGTTTATGCTTCTTCATCACAGTCTGCTTAGTTTGCCATTATATATTTATAGCATAACAAAAACAAATTAAACCATGAACCGGATTCTCTATAGGAAAATTAAATAGCTCAACAGTGCATCAAAGACATGAGATAAGAGGAAAACCCATTATGTGGACAGGACTGGGCTCACTGGTTCTGGGTTCAGTTTCCAGGTCAGTCTTAGCTTTCCTGTCTGAAACTAGGCAATTCCCCCAAGGGCAGGATTCTACCACCCTTATTTCCATCCTGTAATTTCCTTAGGGTATGGGCTAAGAGATCAGTGAGGGCAAGGCTTTACAAGTTTATCTAGCTGTGACCCAGACACTTGGCAAAGAACAGCTGGCACACTGTAAAGCCCCATACTCATATACTTCATAATAACTTCTTTGTGTGCTCATGGATACTACTCAATAGAAGTAAAAGTGATTGAACCTGGTCCTGAGTAAAGTTCCTGGCATTAAGGAAAACTAGCCCAAGACATTTTACAGATCAAGATCAAGACAGATCAAGGCCCCCATGGTGAGGGTAGGAGTGGGGCAGGGCTGGGGTGAATGGGGCTCCCCGGGGCAGGTTGTGAGACGGAGCTGTGGGCAGCTTGTCCAGGGTGCGACTAGCCGAGGGGGGGACAGGACATGGCTCTCCACTGCTGTGTGCACCCCCAGGGGAGTCATAGGAGCATATATCCCCCCAGATTTGTGGCACAGGGCAGAAGCAGGATGCCCGCTGTGGGCTGGGGCTCTGCGCCCTGCTGCCTTTGCTGCAGGAGCCATATGATGCCATGTTGTGCCTCCTGCCACTGGGTGGGCATGGAACATGCAGCATGGCCAGTGCATGGGTCCTGGGGCAAAGACATCAGGGCACAGAGTCCCAGCCCACAGCAGACAGCCCACCTCTGCCCTCTGGACAAATCCAGGGTGTACATGCCCCCCATGCCTTCCCTGGGGGTGAGTGCAGTGGTGGGGAGCTGTGCCCTCCCTGTGCCTCTGGATGAGCCACCTGCAGCTCCGTCCCATGACCTGCCCCAGGCCCCATTAACCCTAAGCCCTGCCCCTCTCCTTCCGTCACTATGGGGGCCTTGATCTGCCCCTCCTCTCTCTCCCTGCCCCTCCCCCTCCCCCTCCCCAGACTTACCTGTTGGATAGTGTGTGGGTGTGGGTGTGGGTGGGTGGGTGCCCTCAATCCCAAGCCACAGCCCCTTCAGCCCTGCTGCTGCCCCTTACTCCTGACCCAGAATATCCCACATCCTGCCAGGGCATGCAAGGAACCTCTCCCCACTCCCTGAAGTCCAAACCACACATACACCTACTCCCCCGCACAACTTCACAAATTCCCCACAAATACACACACATTTCATTATTAAAGTCAATAAGAATAGAAAATTATGGCCCTTAATCTCTCCCCATCTGTAACATGGTATAGCAATACATCAGTGACTTGCTCAGAACTAATTCCATTGTTGCTTATGACGTGTGTAGATACATCAGTAACGAGAGGCCAGATAGTGATTCTCTAACCTTGAGACAAATAAAATAATTTTATTTTCTTTAGAGATTCTATTATCATAAAAAATAGAAGTGTTGCTGCCTCTTGATTTGTAAATTATCCTAATTAAAGATCACACAGAACAAATCAAAACATCTAAGCAGTACAACACATTTTCAGTTTTAAAATGCAAAACAGGAGCAGTTTATTTACAAAACAATACTTACCATTTACATAGGTGTAATTTAACAAGAGATCTGCATAGGATTTATGGTGTGGCTATGTGGTAGTTAGAGATAAAAGTACTGCATGTAGAACACTGGATGTTTAACAAAGGAGTGCTGCTGGTTGTAGTCGTGTTGGTCTAAGGACACAGGCAGACAAGTTCCTTTGGGTAGAAGTTATATCTTTTATTAAACCAATTAAATAGTTGGAAAAATTATTTTTGCAAGCATTTTTGCCTATGCCAGAAGAAGGGTGTTTGTGTCTGAAAGCTTGCAAAGAAAAATTTTTCCAATTATTTAATTGATCTAATGAAAGATATCACATTTACCTTGTGATACATTTATCTTGTCTCCCTAAAAAATAACAATTGATTATTATAATAAGACACTTCTGAATGTGAAATGAAAAATTGAGTTTATGCCGTATTCTGAATTTTCTTATAGTATGATCAAATTGAAATGCTTAGGGCATAAGCTGCTCAATACAGGGATCAGAAAAATTTACTCCTGTACTTACAGGGCATGTCTACATGTGCAAATAAACACACTTAAATTTAATGAGCATTAAGCTAATGCGCATTAAGTGATGTTTGGCAGGTGTCTACATGTGGTAGAACTTGGGACTAATCTGAGTCTCTCCAGCCCTGCCATGTGCCCCTGTGGCCATGGGAGGGGGTGGGGAGGGGGGACGACACACACAGAACCTCCAGCCTCCAGCCATATGGTTGCCAGTACTTGGAAGCCATGTTGAAGCCAGAGCCAGCTGCCAGCACCTGACAGCCATCTTGAAAGCTCTGATCCCGGCAATCCCAGCACAGGGGTAGCACGCAGCAGTTCCCTCCTTGCCCACCCAGCATCCCTGTACTAGGGCTGCCCCTGGCCCACCCCTTCCCCTGCCAGCAGTGCCCAGCACCTTGCTGCTCCAGTCCGGCCCCTGCCAGTGACAGCCAGCACTCCACAGTTCTGCTGGTCATGGTGCTGCCCCTGCTGGCCCAAAATGTTGATCAGCTGCCACATGAAGAGCGTGGTCTTGCAGGCATGACCGGACTGACAGTTGTGGTTGGTCATGGCCACCCACTGTGCCTGCAAGTCTTGATTTTCACACAGCACTTGTGCACCATCCAGGGGTGGCCTCTCTCATGCATCCTGCCAACAGGGTCTCATAAACATGGGTTTTTGAGTGTACACCCTGTGCAAACTGCCTCTGCACTGCCCCAGAGCACCAAGAGGTTGTGTACCTCCTCCTGGCTCCAGTTGGGCCCCTGGGTGGGGGGCTTAGTCATGCACACACAGGCGGGGCTGGTCCTTGACAAGGAGGACAAGGAGGATATCATGTCCTATGCCAGCTCTTGGCCCCTGTGCAGCTGTCTCTGTGTGGCTCGCCCTGGCGACCTGGTTGCAGCACCCAGCACAGAGGCACAGCCAGGGAGTCTGAGCTGCGCAGCAGAGGTAAATGTGGCACAGGACCAGCAAACACAGTAGACACTGCTGGGGGTGAGCAGCAGCAGGGAGCAGGTGCTAGCCCTGCTGCTAGAGACACCCAGGGCTGGGCAGGAGAGTAGCAGGCTGCAGTCCTTTGCAACACCTACCTGTAGCCAAGCAGGATCTCTGGCCAGTGGACAGGACTAGAAGCAGAAGTCTGTGTCCTGTCCAGGGGCAGGCAGGACCTTCAATATGACAAGATCTTGTGAACTGTGCCCCAAGGAACAAAATGGCCATAGGTTTTTGTAGCCTGCAGATGCAGGTAGGGGCTACCAGAGAGGCAGCCCAGCCCTGGGGAAGGGGAGTTTAAAGTCACTGCGTTAATATTCTTTAATATGTCTGCACATGCTTTAATGTGCCTAAATTTGATACCTGCAAAATTTAGGAGTTATTAGTCTAAATTCACTATTTTAAAGGTGCATTAAGGGTACACATGTGTAGATGCATACCCTTAAGGCACCTTAAATTGGACTAATGTGCATTAAATGAGCACATGTAGATGCACCTACAGTGTTGCACAGTTGGCTAAGTTACACTTTCCTCAGAAGCATGTGTTATTGAAAACTGATAGATGCAAAATACTAAGCTACATGAACCAGTGAACCGTGGCACAGCAATAAATCCTATGTCCCAATGTTCATAAGGGTTAAATTTCTGTTGCCAATGCAGTCAGTGGCAAAACTCCCACTGACTCAATGGAGCAGGATTTTATCCATTATATTTTGCATGAGGATGTCATTTTGATATCAGCTTCATTTGGGCCAGGATTCCATGTCAAGTATGTTAGGTACCATGTAAGACATAAGGCTATCAAATATTTATTTAAAAACTAGTTCTTTAATCCCAATACATGGAATTACCACTAGGTGATGTTGTCTTTCATTTAGTTACTATTACCTTTTGAGCAATATAAATGTTCAAGATAGTACGTGGTACTATACATGCCATATGTCATGATGTTTGTGTGAGTGTGCATTTGTGTATACATATGCACACCATAACAAACATGGTTGTTTTGGTACCCTAAATTGTCCTGTCTTTGTTAATTAATGAAAATAAAAATAAATGTAAAGTAAATTTGAACCACAATTACTAAATACTGCTATTACTAAAATATTATTAAATTAATGACTGTACTTATCTGAAGCCAAGATGACCCCCCAATATTTAGATTCTATACATGGAAAAATTATAACTCTGTTATAATTTGCTATGTATAGAATCTAATTATTAGATGGCCATCTTAAATTCATCCCTCATGACACTGCAATGAGGAATGTAGTGGCAGGAAGACAGGAAATGGAGGGCAGTAGTGGGTTAGGCAGTGGAGGAGGCAGTTGGAGGGCAGGGAGTGGGGGAGGCAGGTGGAGTGGAGTCCATCAGCTTTACCCCAGCCCCTTGTCCCCCACACACCTTGTCCCTGCTACCTGTCCACCTCCACCACTTGTTCCCCTGTGCCTGCCACTCCCAAAGTCTGAGATCCCCATTCCTCCCATATCCTCCAATTGTGATGGGGCAGGACTGGAGCCAGAGCTTCATGCCCCGGACTGGAATGGAATCACAGCTTACAGCTCTAGAGATGGACCCAAGGGTGAGTTGCAGGCAGGGAGAGGAGAGAGGCTTCAGGTTGAGGGGAGATGAAGGAAGAGGTGGTAGGGAGTGGGGAGCTGGAGGTTGCATGGGGGCAGACAGGGGAGCAGAGGATTTGTGGAGGGGAAGGATGAAGGACTAAGGCATCCAGGAGGGAAGAGGTGAGGAAGCAAAGGTAGTGGTGGGCCAGCCACCAGCTGTGGCTGTGGACCAATCCCAGGTAGGGCTGGTGCTGGATTCACAGCAGCTGCCTCTCCCCCCACCCTGACCCCAACCCCGACCCAGACCCCAGTGCCTTGTACTGGAATCCAAGATGAGGAGCTTTTATCCCTATGTTAAATGGAAGGAAAAAAAAGTCTTGGGTATGATACTCTATTAAATGCTCAATTAAAGGGTTCTTGTACACATGATGGGGGTTTAATCCCCAGGGTTTTATTTTATGCCCCTTAAATTGAAATGGTGGGTTTTTGATTGAAACCCACCATTTCAATTTTTCTGTCATGTTACGAGGGGCCCGATCCTTTTTTTTCCCACAGAGTCTGCCTGCCTCTTCCATGGTGGTGGTGGTGGTGGGTGGGGGGAGGAGGGGTACAAGTTGCCAGTAGCCCAAGTGGCTCCTGAGCTGTGGGGAGCTCTGGTCCTTCCCTCCATGGTGGTGGTACTCCCTGG
>NW_017728992.1:147376447-147377294 GCF_001723915.1 Gavialis gangeticus
TGTCATGTTACGAGGGGCCCGATCCTTTTTTTTCCCACAGAGTCTGCCTGCCTCTTCCATGGTGGTGGTGGTGGTGGGTGGGGGGAGGAGGGGTACAAGTTGCCAGTAGCCCAAGTGGCTCCTGAGCTGTGGGGAGCTCTGGTCCTTCCCTCCATGGTGGTGGTACTCCCTGGGGAAACCTGGGTAGGCTGCTAGCAGACTGGGGGCTGCCCCACCTCGGAGGTAGCACCCAGCCAGATCCAACTTTTCCCTGAGCCCACTGGGGCATCCAGTACCCTGTGCACTGTCCTTGTTGCCTTCCCATTGCCTGGGACCACCCAGAAATGGGCTGGCTTGCCCCTGGGGTGGCACAGGGAGGATGACTGTGTGTGCTGAAGCCCAGAGAAGGCAGTGGGGATGATGTATGGGGTGCTGGAAGCCCTGGTAGGCTCAGGGAAGAGTTGAATCTGGCCAGGTGCTGCCTTTGAGGGAAGGATTGGGGGCCCCCAGCAGCTCACCCCCCCAGCTGCAGGAAAGGTGGGCAGGCTCCACAAAAAACAAGGGATTGGGCCTCTTATCACTTCTGCGTTCAGCAGGCACCTGCAGCTGCCAGGCACCTACAGAAGGGAGAAGTCGTGAAAGGCCTGATCCTTTTTTTGGGCAGAGACTGCCTGCTTCTCCCATGGCTGGGGGGTAAGCTGCCAGCTGCTATGTTGCAATTTGCAGCATTACAAACTAAACTACATGGGGATGTGTTTAGTTTGCAATGTTGCAAACTCATTTGAAACCCCCGAACATCATGCACATGTACTGTGTGATGATATTATTGCTTCCTGGACCATGACCCGCACTTCAGAGCAGAGGGCAT
>NW_017728992.1:147377305-147379481 GCF_001723915.1 Gavialis gangeticus
ATCTGTCTAGGTCCCTTCCGACTCATTGGTTCTATGATTCTGGGATTAAGCCACACAAAGGAAATTTTTGTCATTTATACATGGTGACTATCATCACATGTACAAGCACCCTCTAATACTTCTGGATTTGGCATTCACCTCAAATTCTACAAACACTACACTAATCATTCATTTGCTAGTTATTATGTCTTATATTATGAAGAAAATTATTTATGACTCCTAAACATAGTCCGTGATTCAGAATGAATGACTATATAACACCACAGATATATCCCCTTTTGGCAAAGCTTCTTAGTGGCTAAACAACATAGTAATTTCAAAAATCTACATGGCTTTGACACTGGGCCTTCAAATGAGCAGAAAAGATATTTGATGGATGCTCATATTTTCAAAATTAGGCATGTACAATTATACATACACAAAATGTGCCTGATAGTCTTGTTTGGTTACTGAATTGTGAATTCAACTTATGTTATTGTACCAGCAAGTTAGTAGTTAGATATGATCCAGCCATTTGCATGTGAAAAGTTGTAAATATACCACATATATCCTGATGGATGTAATCTTATGTAACCTTATGTATCTAATATTGAAAATTCAGGATTGACATGTCTTTTGTATTTTGGTCTATTTTAAAGTTTTCTGTAGTGATTGTTACTTTAATTTCTAAGTATTTATTATCTCTTTGGTTCAGAGACCGTATCTTAATCTTCATATTGTACAATGGTAAGCACATGGATTGTTCTTAGTAAATAAATAACAAAAGTAATGGGTTTATGTGATTGTTTTGTTATCTAATATTTTCTATCTTTGGTAATTAATGAAAGTCAAAGCTTAATGTAAAGTTGAACCACAATTAATAAATACTGCAATTACTACATATTATTAATTACTATATTAAATACTTCTGGACTTACCATTCAGCTTCAAATCTGAAAGTACTGGTACCAGATTGATCATTCATTTGATAGTTAGCCTCCCAAACATCCATGTCCCATTATTCAAAATATAGATTGGTTTTATACATTGTAAATGAAAAGGCAAGAATCCTTAATGAACTATTGAATCAATGAACTATTGACAAAAATATTGAAATGGGGTAGATTAGCCTGTTTACATTTCATTCTTGAGAGAGTAATCCAGTGTAAACATTTCTATCTCTTATTCTGGTAGTGTCAGAGTGATGCTGTAGCCCTATGGTCCAGGAATTGAGTTTCAGAAACTGGAATCCGTGGTCCAGGTATCCAGCAACTCTACTATGCCTGAGCAGCGTAACAGGATAAAAGAAATGTGACAGGCAAGGATTTCTTTGGGTGATTTCTTTTATTGGATTAACTGCATACCTGGGATAATATTAGACAAACTTTTGAATGAAAGACCTGAAGAAGAATTTGAAAACGTGACCAACTCTATCCCAGGAATCCAGTTGGTCCAATAAACATATCACCCAAAGAAATCCTTGCCTCTCACATTTCTTTTATTCTGTTACTCTCTTCAGCCATAGTAAAGATGCTAGATACCTGGACCAAAGATTCAAATTTCCTCTTGGTTATATTGTTCATGTCTACACATTCATTAATGCACAGTGGTTACTGTGCATTTAATTTAGCACTTGTATAACCATGTACTAGATAAATGCCCAGTAACCAGAGTTACTGCATGGTAGCACTGGTGAATGCCCTCTCAGTGATGCTACTGCACAGTAGCCTTATAATACTGCACAGTAACATATTAGCACTGTGTGCCCTGTGGTGCTCTATTGCTCAGTGTTCTTAGCGTCTTGTGAAGTTATTAGCAACTGTGCAAGTTAGCATCTCATGTAGATGTGCCCAGTTATATCATTCAATTTCAATGGCATTGAACCAGAGTAAGTCTCTTGTAATATTGTAAGACAAATTATCAATTATCATTGTGCAGAAAGTGGGGGTGAAGTGTTACTGTAGTAGCTATGGTCCAGGAAATGTGTGAAAAGCAAAGGTTAAGAACCTAACAACTTCCATTTACTGGGTCAACCCATAAGTCCATCTTGCCCAGTATCCTGTGTAATACAGTGGAAGGGAGACTTATAGCTCTACTTGGTGGGCTTTGGCCCACTGTCCAGAATGGCATATGAAAAGGCCTGTCACAAAGTGGCACAGAATGGATGCTGAAAGGGACAGTGAACTGGGGCTGGCCA
>NW_017728992.1:147384481-147390386 GCF_001723915.1 Gavialis gangeticus
CCAGAATGGCATATGAAAAGGCCTGTCACAAAGTGGCACAGAATGGATGCTGAAAGGGACAGTGAACTGGGGCTGGCCAGGGTTTTTTCCACTGTTCCTCTCTCACTTGCAACCTCCAGCATTTTAGGTCTAGGAAGTTCTGATTCAGAGGCTGTTTGGATTCGGATTCTAACTCCCATGTGCAATAGCTACTGCTGCCCCTTTCCTCAGAGAATCTGCCCGATCCCTTCTTGAACCTGGTTAAACTGTCAGCTTCCACAACACCTGGTAGCATTGAGTTCCACACTTTAATTGCTTACTGTGTGGAAAAAAATTTCCTCTTGCTAGTTTTCATTAGTTTCATTTTGGACCCCTAGTTCTTCTGTGATACATTTTTTCATTTTATGGTAGGTTTTTCATGATATGTTTTATTGGACCAGCTGTATATGTGGGAAAGAAGTTAGACAAGCTTTCAGCTGCAAAGTGTCCTTTCTTGCTTCTAACATACTATAGAAAGCCATGCATGTAAATACAATAATCAGAATCACACTGACGAGGTGTGGTGAGGGCCTTATAAATACTTAGGAAAATTCAGTGATAAAAGAAGGCTCTTTTTTATATAACACTACCGCACACTAGCTTTGTTGAAGTGTTCTATAGGTTTCCACTTTATATCACCCTTGCAGCACATGCTGCTTTATTTATCTTTAGGTTTAACAAGAGGGTTCTGTATCAAAGCCACTATTTAAAGGAAGTAAATATCCATTTGTAAGTGGCAGTGATAAACACAAAATGTGATCTGCACTACATTTGAGTTTAAAAAAAATGTATTTGCTTTGGAAAAAAACCATAATCAAAGTCCATCTTCTTATGTTTTCAGTTTCTTTGTTGTTATAACTAGGTCTGTGGGCCCACCCTACACTTTGCAGTTATTGCCTAAACTTTTTGTGTAAACTTTTTTTTCCCCGAGGAAAATTACAGGACCAACCTGCAAACAGGTCCTCGTGAATAAATACAGGTTTCTCCATCTGTCTGTATAGTTATCAAGTGACCAGAGTTTACCATGTCTGACTTGCATTTTGAATTCAGATTCCTTCCCCCATTAATTCCAAAAAAACCTCTTCCAAAAGCAGGAAACTCATGGAGGAACGAATTTTATTCTGTATTCAGTTTCAGAAGGGAATACGTGTAGGCTGTTGCCTACAAATGCGTATGCTTCTTTTAACCACTAGGTCTCTACTGGCACTTTTATATGTGCTCGGGGGGGAGCAATTTAATTAGAGCAGCTCCAGGAGCTGCTCTAATTAAAGTGCCGCTGCACCTTGTGCATCAGCACCCCTGCACTTAAAAATGGCTCCAGGGGTGCTTGAACTAAAACTTGTTCAATGAGTTCAACTAAAACTTATTTAAGTGCCCCCCCTCCTTTTTAGGCACAGGGACACTGATACGTGAGATGCAAGGAGGTTACTGGGGTGCAGTAATTGCCAGGCTCCAGCAGATTCAATGAATTGAGTCCGCTCTGACGCACTGGCATTCCAGGACGTCGAAGCAACCTCCGTGCTCATGTATAGGTGCCCTATGGTTCCACTTGCCCTACCTTCTGTCTTACTGGATGGTAAAGGATGAGTAAAAGGCAGAAAAGATTTAACTTTTTAGATTAAATATAGATTAAAATATAAATTGATTTTTTCCAAAAAGACAAATGAAAAACCTGGACCTGTAAATATAACAGATTGACAGCAGGCTGATTTACACACTGTACAAATATCTAGGCACACTACTATCTTGTGCATAATGTTTCTGTTATGGAGAGATGCAGGAGACCCTATCAGGACCCAGATTCTCACAATCTCTTTCTTACTATGGGAGATTTTCATGGAATTAGATAGTCAGTGATAATCTCCCACTGAAGTCAACAGAAGGCACATCTACACATGACGCTGTGTCACTGTAGCAATGCGCTCCCTCATTATAGCGTGTTGCTATGGCAATATAGCCACTAAAAATAACCATGCACAGTGTGCCCAGAGCAGTATGGGCTGTTACTCTACCATCATTTGCTATTTCCAAAAGGAAGTACTAAATGATGACGCAGTAACAAAGGCACCATAGGGACAGGTGTAGACATGCCTAGAAAGTATTTGGGCTTGTTCTCTAATAATCCAGTAAACCTCTGGACTCTCCAGGAAGCAACTGGAAGGACCATCCCCCATCTCTCAGTATTTCTGGGACTAGCCAGCAAACGCACATCTGCTCTGATGAACCCAGGCCATGTGCTGTAATTCTAGGTGTGCAATGCTGGCTCACCATTTTGAGGAGTTGCAGGACCCACAAACACCTGCTTGTTCTGCTGCCAGTGGTTTTATCATTTAAGGTCAATGTGTGTACATAAGGGCTGTGCAAGTGCAGAACTTTTTAGACTTGCACAGACAAGCTGAAATTCAGTTCAACTCAGTGTAGATTCCTGGCAGCAATGGGTGAAGGTGAAATTGTTTGGGGAGAGGGGACAAAGGGTGTGATTAGCTGCAGATCCAGAAGCCACAGCCCTCATTTGGTTTCTGTAACTACCTATTTTTGTCCAACTTCAGGCTAGGTGTGGATCTAAGACTGAGATGCATAAACTTTGTCTTGTGGGGATTAAACAAAGAAGCTTGCTTAGTAAATGTGTACCTTAAACAAACAGAAAATACGGTGTGCAGGAGTGCTACTTCTTTGCTAGGTATAGACATTCAAAAAGCCCAAGGTGAAATTGATCTATGTTACGCTGTTTTCTGTAAGCAGCATAGTTCAGATCAGTAGCAAATAGAACATTCCTTCACCCTTTGAGGGGAGAGGGGCAAATTTTAGGCTGGGTTTTGCCATTTTTAAACTAATCTATGTCCACTAAACTTCTGTCCTGTTATGGGTACACACTGATCTCCAATCACTTATACCAGTTGTTGACTGAGATCCTTCATGATTAAGGATGATCATTCCCATAGGCAGTGCTCCCTCTAAGCTACGTGGCATGTGCCGCTGTGCAGGTGCACCTGGCAGTGTGGCATGAGCACACCTGCACGGGTGTGCATGCCACACAGCTTAGAGGGAATGCTGCCCACAGGTCAAGTAAAGAGTTGTAGATGAGTCCATTGACGGCTAAGAAGTCCAATCGTAGAGCCACAGACTCTCTGGCAGATGTCACAGGTGGTGGTTAAAGGGAGGGTCGACCTGCAGATTTCTCAGTCTTGTTTTCTTTCCTTCTGTTTCTGTCATTTTTCTGCCTCCAGGGCAAGATGTGTCTTATCTGCTGGTGGACTTCTTCAGAGGTTGGCAGACTGACAAGTGCTTGTCTTACTGGATGCTGTGGGGTGGATCTGATGATTTCATCAGTCATCTGCCTTCAACTCTGTTAACCATGAGGCCTATGGAAGATCTTATAAAATTGTGGCTGCTCAGGGAAATTTATGACCATCCTAAGACTCTTTCATGACCAGATGACTGCCTCCATCCTATGCAGTGGCTCCAGTACAAAGCCCCTTACCATAGACATGATTTTGGGTCTGGCAGATCCAGAAAAAAATCCCCAAAACAACACCAGGAAATGTATATGAGCTTTATCAGTTTTATACCAATAAACGTGTCATGTCTGTATCTGGCCCTTGTCACCAACTGAGAGGCATACATTTAACTAGGTCAATCAAATATTCAGATGCTGTGTTTTTCTCTTTAAAAATGTATCATATTAGTTTCTTTTCAAACTACAGTTCTCAAAGAATTGTGTTTGTAGCTCATTCTTCAGACTGTTAGTGGCACTGTGATCTGTCCTGGAGGCCACAGTCATTTTTCCATACAACCACAGGCCGGTGTATTTCTATCAAAAACCTAGTCCAAGCTGGGAAGGGGACCAGTCACTTACAATAATAATAACACTGTGTGTCAGCTTCTCTGAGGAAAAAATGCAGACTAAGTGTGGTAAATTGCCATGAGAAGAGGATGTGCACAATCTCTTCCAACTTCTGAACCTCACACAATTCTATATGCTCAAGAACTTGAGAAAGAAAATATGTATAAATTCCTATATCATTGAAGTTTGACTTTAGTGCCAAAAAATGCCTTGCCATGTGTCCATACAGGAAACTCCCAGTGGGCCAAATACTGATCTCAGTGGGCATGTCGACGCGAGGTGCTGACTATGCAGTAGCTGAAAAATACTGTGCAGTAGTATGTCACAATATGGACAGTGCAAATACACTACTGCACAGTATTATTAGGCTACTGTGCGGTAGCAACACCTAAAAGACATTCGCTGGCACTACTGAGCAGTAAGTCCAGTTACCGCACGTGTAGTTAGTGCTTGCTAATGCAAATACCAAGTAAATGCACAGTAACCACTGCACAGTAGCATCTTGTGTAGATGCACCAAGTATACACACATATCTGTCACTAGCTGCAGAGAAAGTTGCATGCAAATACCTCAAGGGAGGATTTGGTATATTCATTTTAGTTGAAATCCTACACAAAAATCTTCAAGACAACAAAGGAATTAATCAAAATCTTAATTTGAAACAAATAATCTCCTGCTTAATGTGCTTTGCTCAACAGGAAATTATTTTGTTGAACTGGAGAGAAAAGGAAAACTTCTCTCCCACGCAGCTAAACTCATCTTGCATATGCCTGAGTTTGTTTTCTTCATAATTTATTTGAACAATGCTCACTGTTCTCAGTTATATAACTGCCAACAGGCATTTATCACTAAACTCAAAAGTGGGGAGTGGGATTAAATTTGGGCTTGTGTATGACATTTATTATTACATTGATAAGTGGCTATGCAAACAACTGACTTACTGTTCCCATATTTATCATAAAAGCTTTAGCCTTCTTGGTTTTTATTGTTTCTTTTTTAGTGGTGCACAGCTGAGGTCTATTCATCAACTGCTATGCTTAGTTTGTAAAGAGAATTATCTGATAGCACTGAAATCAAATTAAATGACTACTGTATATCCTTAAAGTAACAAACTTAAAACCAAATGATATAGCAGTTTAAAAGTGACATGCAGAACTATTCCATTTGCTCACTTAGGGAACCCCAGAAGTTTCAAATAGCCTATTTTCCTAAAGAGATCACAAGCTAAATCAAAGAAAACCCCACTTCTCTGTTTGAGCTCAGCATGATTTCACTTTACAAAGAAAAAAAAACAAAACAAAAACCCCTTTCTTTCTGATTCCCACCAGTCTCTGCAAACAAACTGCATTGTCAGGAAACCTCTATGGGTCTTTGTTCCACATTAAAGATGACTTCAGATGTTGACAATTACATTGGTTTCTTCTCAGATTTGCTCCAAGTTCAGACCGGTGTCAAGAGATAGAGAAGGAAGAACAGACTCTCCCTACTTAGTATTCTAAAGGTGGTTTATACTTTTCTCCTTTCTTTCCAGAACACCAAGATTTCTGTTTACTAACAAATGGATGCTGGGATAGAGAGCTGGCTACTGAAGAAGAGAGCTTGGATGCTGGAATAGTTTGCTTCTTGAGCAAATTTGCAAATGACACTACCTGGGACAGATTGTGGACATGCTGGAGGACAAGAGTACAATTCAGGAGGATATTGATGTATTTGAAAGCTGGGCTGGAGCTAATGGGATGAAGTTCAATGCTGATAAATAGGCCTGTGCGAATAGGCAGCTATTCAATTCAGCTTCAGATCCAGCCGATTCAGATGCCAGTGATCCAATTTGGAGTTCTGGATCAGTTTCCTGCTTCAACTTGGCTGAATTGACTCTGAAAATTAGGAGCTGCTTCAGAGATCTGGCCATAGGGTATAATGGGGAATCAATGAAATATCTATAACTTTGTTGTTTTTTGTCTGATTTGGATTAAATTTGCAGAGGAGGTAGCCTCTGCTAAGAGTGTGAAGTTTGCCAAGTTTCAAGGAGATAGATATGGTGGG
>NW_017728992.1:147395386-147395913 GCF_001723915.1 Gavialis gangeticus
ATTCTTGAAAGCAAAACTCATGTCACATGTATGTGTTACACCACAGTGGGGTGAAAACTGCAGGGGTGGTCACCCCTGCTGAGGCCATGAACTCTGCCAAGTTTCAAGGTGATAAGTGCAGGGGGAGTCTGGCTTCTGGGGCCCTGCACCTCTGGCTGCTAACAGGCAAAACTCGTGACATAGATGACCCTGTGTGTGTTAAGGCGGAGCGGGATGAAAACTGCAGGCCTACTAGCCCCTGCTGAGGGCATGAAGCCTGACAGCTGTTAAGGAGATAGGTACAGGGGGGTCTGGGGCCCTGCACCCCTAGTTGCTGACAGACAAATCTCATGCCATGGGTACTTGTTCAACTGACTGTCTCTGTCTCTGTCTTGGGGCAGTTGATTGTCTGTATTGATTATTTCCTCTCCTTTGTCTGTGGTTTTGTAGGTGTTAATCCTTGCTAGTTAACGCATTACATTAGCTAGCTACTGTGTATTGAATTGGTCCCTGAGTGAATCATGACTGATTGGTAACTGGTAACACAG
>NW_017728992.1:147396034-147396261 GCF_001723915.1 Gavialis gangeticus
AGTTTCCCCCAAACCCCTGCATCTATCTCCTTGAAACTTGACAGGCTCTGTGATCTCACCAGGGGCTAGCATGCCTACAGTTTTGACCCTACTGTGGCTTAGCACACACACGTGACATGAGTTTTGCTTTCAAGGATTTGGGATGCAGTTTCCCCCAAACCCCTGCACCTATCTCCTCGAAACTTGGGAGGCTTCATGCGCTCAGCAGAGGCTAGAATCTCTTTACG
>NW_017728992.1:147401261-147402654 GCF_001723915.1 Gavialis gangeticus
TCTGTGATCTCACCAGGGGCTAGCATGCCTACAGTTTTGACCCTACTGTGGCTTAGCACACACACGTGACATGAGTTTTGCTTTCAAGGATTTGGGATGCAGTTTCCCCCAAACCCCTGCACCTATCTCCTCGAAACTTGGGAGGCTTCATGCGCTCAGCAGAGGCTAGAATCTCTTTACGTTTCATCTAAATCAGACAAAAAACAACAAAGTTATAGATATTTCATTGATTCCCCATTATACCCTATGGCTGGATCTCCAAAGCAGCTCTGAAGTTTTTCCAAAGCAGTTCAGAAGCTCCAAACCACTTCAGAAAGCCTAAAGAAGCCAGTGCTTCAATCCAGACATGCTGCTTTAGCATTCAAAGCATCTGTATCTTCTCCAGATCTGAAGCGCAGTCTGAAGCCTCACACAGCACTACTGATAAACACAAGGTGGTACACCTTGGGAAGAGTAATCAAAAACACAAATATAAAATATGCAATGCCTGGCTGGATGGCAAAAGGGAGGGAAAGAAGAGGGAAAACACTGTTATTCTCTCACTGAAAAAAGCAGAATGTAGACCAATGGCTTAAAATTGTAGCAAAGTAGATTTAGATTGGTAATCAGGAACAGGGTTGCCACCCAAGAATTTTTTTGTGCTGACAATCTGGAAACTTTTCATGATGGCCAGGCTTTTTTTAATGAGATATTACATACTTTGAAGGTAACCCTTTTTCTAGGTCCTAGACAAGGACTGTGTTCAGATTTAGGGGTTTAATACCACCATAGCAAAAAAGTCTGGTTATCAGTAAAAAATGTTCAGATTATCAGTAAAAAAATCTTCATGGGTTGGCAACCCTGCTTAACTTCAGCAATGGTTTTTACATTATGCTGCCCCAACCAGGAGTCCCCAACTCACACCCACACCTTAATGCCCCAACAGCCAATCTCCAGCCTTACCCCTGGCAGCCCCCTGTCCTGTCCTGCCACAGATTCTCAAAGAAGAATCTTCCTGCCTATCTGTAAACCAGCAGTGTTACAGACAGGGAAGCTGTGGAATGTCCATCATTGGAGGTGTTCAAGAAGAGGCTGGACAAGCATTGGTCAGGGATGATCTAGGAGTAGCTATGCCTGTGCTCTACTATGGGTATTTCGTAGGCTTCTGGGCTTCACTGATTGCTACACAGGGCCAGGAAGGTGGGGGTTTCACCTTCCTTGGGAAAATTGTGGTGTTGGCTGCAGCCAAGGCTGGGGATTTTCACTGGGATGCGCCAGTGCTCCTGTTGAGACCTAACCCTAGAGATTTCTGGCTAGTGGGTCTTGCCCCTCAGCTTAGGGTCAGACCAACTGCCATATATGGGGACAGAAAGGAATTTCAGACTGTCAGAGAGCATTGCAAGCGGGGGGGGGG
>NW_017728992.1:147403628-147407588 GCF_001723915.1 Gavialis gangeticus
CCCAGCTGTTTTCCTGAGGTGGGATCTCTGCACCCGCCACATAGCACATGACACCATGTCATTTGGCATGCAGGCTATGAGTCTGGAAATTTGGAGGTGGGGGATTGGTACCAAGCAATGGTGGCTTAGTACATGCATGAATCTTTTGAATCATATCTTAGTTCTACAGGTTCCATCTTTTTTTTCTGACCATCTACTCATTTTCTCAGTCTTCTCTCTGTTCTCTCCTTTTATCCATCCTTTCTTGACCCATATTACTATTTTTTCTTAGTAGCATTCTTACTAATCTTATACTTTTGGGCCTTTTATTCTCATTTTGCTGTTCTCCTTCACTGTTGATTATTAAGCACCACACACCAATTCAATAATACTCTTATTGGTGTGTCCATATGTCCATGTTCTGTGCTCTTTCAGCTTAACTGAATGCCATGGAAGTAAAGGAGATATGAGTGGGTGTGCTAGGTGCTTTTGTAACCCTATACAACTAACTGATCTAGGGACCATCTTTAAGAGAGGCTTCTCTGAGACCAGTGGTACAAGTTGGGTAGCTTTCAAACAGCTACTTGATGTATACTCACGGTTCCAAGAGAACATCTGTATGTGTGAAGGAGAAGCTCTGAGGTCATGTAATGTTTTTCTCCTCAAATCTCTTGTCTTCCATTGCCACATGTTCATGAACTTATATGGGGACATTAACCAAGGTTCACCAGACATGTATACAATGAATGTCAATCCTGATGGGTTTAGGCATACATGTCAGCAGCATCTTCTTCACTAACCTTCAAGACTCAGCCCATATCTACAAAACCTGTCACAGACATGAGTTAGGATTTATGAACCCAGCAACCTTGATCACAGGCTTTGATCTCATGAGTTCATGGTGACTATTTCATGTTGTTTTAGTTTTAATATCAGCTCTTGGAAATAGTAACAAAGTGTATTTTTTGTTTTTGCTGTCAAGTGGCTAGGACCTTTGGTTATCTTCACAGTAAATGGTACATCTATCAGATAAAAAGGTATGTCCCTGAAGTAAAATCTAGCTGCAGCACAGGTTTATAATGACTTGGAGAGACTCGCTTAATTACTAACACAACCTGAGTTTTCTTTGGCTTCCACTTCCAAACAAAGCAAACACTTCTCAGCTTCAGAGATCACAGGTGAAGGACATACTGCAGTCAGCTCTTTTGTTTTCAACAGCTGTCATGGCATACTGAAGGATATTACAAAGGAAGTTCTTACCAGCTGACATTTTCCCACCCCATTAGGTTTCTTACCGCTTGGAAGGTCTGTGTGAACAGTCACACAGTTTTGTATTTCAGTGAAGCAGTAAGGTTGTTGTCCTGACTTATGTTCCAGCAAAGACAGAAAAACATTTCAAACAGTTCCCATTAATTTTAGATGTATGGGGTGGCAGAGAGAGCAGCTTGTTGGCTGAGCTCTGAATGGAAGAGCCAGAGTTTGACTGGCAAGTGACAATGCAAAAAAAGAACTAGCAACAACCTCATAAAAGACAAGGTGGCACTCGTTGTACTGAGTACATTTCTATAACAGGTAGAACACAATAACACCTCATAATTTAAGTCAGTGCCACAGAGCTATTGTTCATTGCACTGTTGGTATTTAATAGAGGCTGATGGAAATATATTTTTGTGCCAGCCAATGTGTATTCCTTTTCCTTGCTGAAATGGGTTCTTTTGGATCCTGACTTATTTCTCCTAAGCCCTTTCTTAAGTGTTGCACATTAAATACTTTTCATGCACTACTGAAGATTATTGACTTCCTTACTGAGCTGAACAAAATATCAAGGTCATTTTGCACTGGCTCTGGCTCCAACTATGACTTCAGCTCTGACCCTGATCCCTGTTCAGGCTCAGACTTGGAAGCGCAGCAGCTGCCTCTACACCTGCTGCCTCTACCCCAGCCACTGCCGCTGCCCTCCCTCCCCTGCCACATCTGCTCTGGTGCTAGGCCCTCTCCCCACCACTTAATTTCAGTTGCAGCTCCAGCCCCAGCCCCAGCAGTGGGGGCAGACAGAGGGAGAGCTGCAGCTGGGTGGAGACAAGGAGCATGGCCTGGGGATGGTGGCAGCACAGAGTCCATGACCAGGAAGGTAGCAGGAGTACAGAGCCCATGTGGGCAGGATGTGGGTTTGAGGGAGGGTCAGGGGGGTGTAGACTCCCAAACACACTCCCCCGTGGTGCACAGTCCCCACCACTAGTGGCAGCAGCAGGCACTCAGGGTGTTTGTGGCCCATGCAGATGCTGCCACCTGGCAGCATGTGGCTCTAGGCAGTGTTGCACATGGTGACCAGAAGCACAGCCAGGCTGGCCTGCCTCTATCATGTGAGGCTTCCCACAGTGCACATGCAGCTCCCAGCACTCATGCACCACTGAGGGAAGCCCTGCATGATGGAGCCAGCTGCTTTGCCTACCCACTGCCATGCAGGTCTTGAGGCTCCACCAGGAAGCAGGGGTGGGGTGCCCTTCCATTTGTGGTGGATTCCCAAGACCTGCACAGCAGGGGGAGGGGAAGGCTCCATGACTCAGGGCTTTCCCCGGTGGCACACAAGTGCCAGGAGCTGCACATGTGGCATGGGGAGCCCCACATGATAAAGGCAGGCCAGTCTGGCTAAGCTCCTTGTTGCCATTTGCAGCACTGGCTGGAGCTGCATGCTGCCATGAATGTTCACTCCCTGCTGCTGCTGCCACTGGCAGAGGGGCTGTACCCCATGGGGGTTAGTGTGTGGGAGAGGGGGTCCCCACACTCCCCACTCTCCCTCATACCCCACACCCTACCCCCCCATAACTCCCCTGACATATACAACCTCCCAAAAGTACCCTATTGCCTCATGCCACCTTGGCTGCCAAGGCGAGGCATAGCAGCAGTAGTGGCATGGAGTTGTGCCCCACACTGCTGCCAGGTGGGCAGGGGGCACCTTACCTTGGCAACCACAGTGGCACGGTGCTCCCTCCCATGCCGGGTCCCACCCACTGGGCCGTGGAGCCTCCAGGGGTAGTGTAGCAAGACAGGGAGCTCCAAGCCCACAGCAGGCAGCCCGCATCCTCCCTTGCACCATGGGCTCTGCTCCAGGGGATGGTGGGAGGGAATCTGGGCTCTGCACTCTGCTCTGGCTGCAGCAGCCACCACCTCTCACAGGCAGCAGCTGGGACTTACGAGCTACTTGGGGGGTGGGGTGGCAGGGGGCTGCAGGCCCTGGCCCTGGGAGACTGCGGGTTGGGAGTGAGGGGTCATGCTGAGGAAATGGGATCATAAATGGGGTCATGTTGAGGAAAAGTTTGGGAAGCACTGCTCTAGGTAGTTCAGGAGGGCAGACACAGGGGAGAGGGTAAGCAGCAGGGGTGGCAAGTGGTGGGGGAGAGGCACCAGGGGGTGCAACTATGGTGAGAGCCAGGCCTAAGCAGGGGGACAGAAAGCAGGGGAGGCAAGTGGTAGGGGGTCAGGTGGCAGGAGCTGCAGGCTTTGTGGCAGAGGCAACCAGGGGGCAAAGGCTGTAGGGCAGGGGTTATCAACTGGGGGTACACATACCCCTGGGGGTACTTGGGAAGGTCCCAGGCAGTATGTGGAAGTAGCATGGAGAAACAGGGGGCGGGGCCACCAGCACTGCACCATTTGTGCTGCCACACACCACCAGCATTCTGCACACTGCTGGCACTCCTGGTTTTGTCACCACCAGCACTCTTGGTTTTGCTGCCATGCACTGCCAGCACTTCTGGTTTTGTGGTCACGTGCTGTGTAGGCATGCAGGCCTGCCCCCGCCCTCCCCAGTCATCCATTGGCTGCTAGGGAACCCCTCTGATGATTGATCAACTGCCAGGGACTCCCCAGTTCTCAGCTGGCTGCCAGGGGTACACCGACCAAAAAAAAGGTTGAAAACCCCCGTTGTAGGAGACCAAGTGGTGGGGACAGGCAGCAGGTAGGGTCAAGGTGTATGGGGGCAAG
>NW_017728992.1:147412588-147415761 GCF_001723915.1 Gavialis gangeticus
CAAAAAAAAGGTTGAAAACCCCCGTTGTAGGAGACCAAGTGGTGGGGACAGGCAGCAGGTAGGGTCAAGGTGTATGGGGGCAAGGGGTGGGGGTCAGGCTGCCTGCCCCCCACAATGCTTGCCTCCCTGTTGTTGTTTTCCTGTATTTAGTGGAGGTGGGGGGAGGCGGAGGGACAAACTTAAGATGACCCTTCAATAATTAGATACAAGGAAAATTATAACAAAATTGTATCTTTTCCATGTACAGAATATAATTACTGGGGAGATCATCTTAAATTCCTAGTCATCTTGGATTTGGGTAAATGAGGTACAGGTTTCCCTCACCAACTGCAGGGATTAGGTTGTGGAAAGCTCCCATGGTTGGCAAAACCATGGTTGGTAAAACTAAAAGCTTATGGGAAGAATGGGGTCAGGGACCTGAATACTGTACAGTATAATGTATAAAAATAATTTTTACTTACCTTTAATACATAGGGTGGTCAACTGGGCATAGGAGTACTTAGACAGGATACAGGGGTACTTAGATTATAGAGGGTACATGCCAGCAGGTGGGGACAGAGCTCACCCACGGTGCCGCAGCAGCATCTCCTCTGGCACATTCACCTCTTACCCGGGGGAAGGGGGAAGAGAAGCTGAGGGGAGGGGGAGGGGAGGGACGCGCTGGCAGGCCCTGCACAACACACTGCAGCGCTTCCCCGCTTCTACCCATCTGAATGGTGGGGTGGGGGATTTTTGTGCCCGCCTCTGGCAGATCATGATTGGCTGGTCAGCAGCTTGAGGATGGGGCTCTGGGTGGGCCGGGTCACGGGACAATCCAAGCCTGGCAGCAACGGGAGCTACCCACCTGCACTTCTGGATGAGCTGCCGAGCTTGGATTGTCCCACAACCCAGCCCAGCCTGGGCTGCTGTTCCCTGACGCCCTGCTTCCCTCCCCCGTGACCCAGCGTGGCAGGGAGAAGAGAAGCCATGCAGGGATCTCCTCGCTCACCACTGCTCACCCACTGTTGCCCTGGCAATGTGCTTCCTGCACATGGGGCTGCACTGAGTGCAGCAGTGTGGGGCTGTCCCCATCAAACCAGTGGCAGGCACAGAAGGCATGTCACCGGGGTGAGCAGAGGTGGGCAATGAGATGCCTGCGGGGCTTCTCTGCTCTCTGCTGCACCAGGTCACCGGGGAGGGAAGCAGGTAGCAGGGAACAGTGGCAAATGGGCCTGCTGTTCTCTGCCACCACGGGTAGGGCAGCTCCCTGCCACCCCGCACACCTCCAGCAGGGCCGGGGACCACCTCCGGCTGGGGAACAAGGGGCTGTAGTGGGGTGGTAAGGAGAAGCAGGAACAGGGCCGGGGGTTGGCAGGCTGATTCATGGCTATGGAAAACTGTGGTTACTCAAAACTGTACACCATGGTAGCCAAAATGACATACAGAATCTTAGCCGTGGATACTCGTAACTGTGGGTGGCAAAACCATGGATGGCGAGGGAAACTTGTATTCAAATGTCTATTCAAATAGCTTTACCTTCACAGACTTTTGGTCTTGCCTATTTGTTTATATCAAGTAAACTGATAAACTCAGCAACACAACCTTTTATTTATTGTTGCCACTACTGCAGGGACTTCTAGATACTGTGCATTGTTGAATCCAATAAACAAGGCATGTTCAGACTACCTTCTTCCCCTACGGTTCGTAGATTGCTATGAAAAAGCCTCAATTAACTGAGACAATTATATTTTTAGTGACAGCAGCTGCTCATATATTCTGTACCTTGATAGTCTTTGCCTTCCCTTGGGTCCCACTTTATGCACCTTTATATTATTTGTTTCTTTATTAAAACCAAGTACTTGACAAGTAGAAACTAGTGGAATCTGTTTGGCGTATTTCTGTAGCCTGATAGCATGACTCAAGTGGCGAGGGATTTCCAGCGGAAGATACAATTGTAACAGCACTATAATGAGCATATGAATGAATATAGTTACTTGGCATTACCAGAAGTAATTGTTTGTTAAGTCAAATGGCCACAGAGACACGAAAGCTAGGATGTCTTTATCAGGTGGTGTTTTCTTTCTAGCATTTAATCCCAGTGATAGCATTTCCACGTTTAACTGAATGAACTTCTAACATAACTACACAAATAGGCCACTGTAGTTTCCATTACCCATGGTTCTGAAACATTGTTAGAAACTGAAGTTTGAGATTAGTAGGTGCAATTTAATGATAAGTTGAGTTGAGTATAATTGTTTTCTTCCTTCTTAACTTTCCTGATTATAATGATGCTCATGGCTCTGTGCAGTATGCTTGTTTGCTACAGCAGCAGGTGCATGACAAATTATTAAACTAAGTCATCTCTCTGGATTATTTTTGTGATCATATTGGAAAATGTACAAATATATTTCAATACTTTTTTTCAAATGGTCACAGGAGAAGCATAAATAAAATCCGTGGCAGAAGCTATACCATCAATAATGCCTAAAACAATATTAGGGTTGTTGGTTGTAGCTGTGTTGGTCTAAAGACGTAGGCAGACAAGGTTCTTTGGGTAAATGTGATGTCTTTTATTAGACTAAGTAAATAGTTGGAAAAATTGTTTTTTTACTGTTGAGTTTACCCCTTAGACATCCAATATGTCTGATGGTACCAGAAAGACACCTGAAGAGCACAAAAGGAAGAAAAAGGTGAGAGAAACATTTAAAGTAACTACTAACAGAGCGGTCTGTTCAAATCTCTACTTTTCATAGCATTCCAAGTAGGCCTGTGAGCTGCCTTGTGGCTCACAGGACCTTCCAGTTACCAATGAATTCGCTGCTAGTTAGAAGCCTCTTAACTTGATAGGACACATTTCCATGTGCAGAAGCATGCATTCCCAGGGGCACAAAAAGCAGCAGCACAAATTTGTGCTGCTGCTTTGTGCCTCTGGGCACCCCCCTGCAAGTGTGCTCTGGTGCATGCCAGATTGTCCCGAGTAGGGGAGGGGAGGCTGGAGCCAGCACCTGCGCTGTTCCCAGAACTTTACCTGGGGTTTTGGGGGCCTCGTGGGGCAGCAATGGCACCAATTCAGCTGCACAGAACCTGGCCAGCAACCAAAGCACGGCTCTGGATGACCAGGCTCCGTTTCTGGTTGTGCATGCTCCCACCATGTTAGCTATGTTGTTTTTTACGCAGGTTTTGGGGGGGGGGGG
>NW_017728992.1:147416049-147419407 GCF_001723915.1 Gavialis gangeticus
CTGGGACATCCCAGTATCAAATTCTGGCACCATGCTGTAAAGTCACAGCGCAGCAAACAGTTGCACATTTGCCACATGCAGTTTTTGGAGCTACAAACAGGTTTGAGGCACCGCAAACCATACATGCGCACTCATCTGGGTGCACGCAAAGAGAAAACATTTAGGTCCAAACCATGGGTGGCAATCCAACATAAACATACAGGAACAGGAAGACCTCAAAAGCCAAACACTGTCTCAACCTCAGCAGTCACTGGAAGGAAAGGGAGAAGGGATATATCAGGGTAGGATCAGACATTGCATTTGCTCCAGGACAAGTTGTGCCTGTATTTGTCCCAAAACAGGAAAGTCCTAGGACTGGCATGTGTGCACATTACCCTTCTAATTAGGGCTTAGTGATTGTCTGAATGCTCGGCTGCTTTTATACCACTGATTCAATGATGCAAGCTCAGGACAATTGTTCAGGTGAACTTTTGTGATGACCTTGGACAAACTGTTAGCATGTCTTATCCCATAAACCTTCTTAGGGTTTGTCCTGAGACAATGGATGTGGGTGTCTGAACTACTGCATTTTGTCCCAGGATGAAATGATTTCTCCCAGGAAAAATGTGACATCTGTGGTTTTACTGTCACATATATTTGTACCACCCAAAGTTAAAAGAAGCTAGTGCCAGCTTATCCTTCTCATTTCCTCATCACATCAGGCATTAGAACTGACTCTCTGTACCCTATAAAAGATAATGCAACTTGTAAAAGGGTGTTGCATCTGCCGTGTTCCAGTGCCAAATACTGAAGACTGAACAACCATTTATGACACTACAATATTTTATGTAAAGTATACAGGGGAAAGGCAGTATATTGTTTCTGTACATATACACATACCTTACCACTTTCCCTCTTAAAACTAAGATCACATTTCTCAAAATCTCTACAAGAAGATCCAATTCAACTCCCTAGCATCCTTCTCATATTTCTGCTTTCCTGGCGAGAAACATGGGCTGCATGATACAGTTGCTCAGAAGGTAATCTGTTTACCAAGGCATAGCTAAGCCATGCATAAGTGTGGGATGGGATGCATTATGAGAGTGTACTATACTCGGTATTAGAGGCAGAACCACTAAGCAATCAGACCAATAAGCAACACATTTATAATTAAATGAATGATAAATATGTGAAACAAGTTAACCAATATCAAGTGCACTACAAAATATCTACTTGGTAGATTAACAATATTTAGTGTGCTAAGGTCAGATTTTGAGACTTGCATTTTAATTTAGACTTTCTGCCAAATCACTAATCATGTACACCATTAGAAAAATTAATTACATTTTTTTGTTGGTCCATAGCACATTAAAAATGGAAATGTCACATTACTGAATGCTATAAATGATATACAGTTATGTAAATGGCATATACCTTTGTGTGCAATATTCAAACAGCCTAAGAGAATGGTAAAATAACAGTCATGGGGGATTTAAATAAACCATTAGAAACAAAGAGAATAATGTTATCAAAGAAGAGAAATGGAGACAAAATAAAATTGGAAAAAAAGATAAATTAAAGGAAAGAATCAGCACTGAAAGGTTGAAGGTCACATTATGCCTGGCTCCATATGAATGTGCAAGAGATGGAGAGACTGAAGTCTGATAGAGATTTCTTTTTCCTGAATACCATCCTGTATTTTTTCATATGAGGAGGTAATGTAGGAATGACTTCCCACCACTCAAGAAACAGTCAAAGTAACAGGTTATAAAGAAGCCAAATCCTAATTAATGAAGCCAAATCCTAATTAATGACATACTTTCTCAGTGAGCTGCCAGTGCTGTTTATAAACACCAGGGCAATGGAAATAAAAATAGCACAAAAACAATATTAAAAATATTACATGACAGTTTTTACTCCTAGATACAGCTGTAGAACTCACGATTTCAGGGAGGCTGGCTGGATTTAGCTGCACAAAGAATTTGTCTCTAAGGATTCAAGTGAAACAGACATAAGGTCTGACCCAGCTTCCACTGAAATGAATACGAGTCTTTCCTGTTACTTCAGAGAGAGTTGGATCAAGACCAGAAGTAAAGGAATTCAAAGTTAAAGCCCAACTTGGCCCAGTTTGAATCTTAAGTATTATTCCAGCCCTCTTCTGGATCCCAAACTGCCAGAATCAATGAGAAAATACAGAGCCAGAGAGGGACCATGTAGATTAGTACTGCTAAATCTGGTTTTCCCACAGCTATTCCTTAGTGATCTCTGCTATTTTCATGCCAAATGACAAAATACATAACAGTTAAATGAGTCTCTTTCTCTACACAGGGGCTGCATCTACACAAGACACTACTGAGCAGTGGTTACTGCGTATTTATTTATAATGCACAGTATTACTTATGTATAAACAAGTCCTAAATAAATGTTTAGTAACTGGAGTTTCTGTGCAGTAGCACTGATGAATGCCTTTTTTGCGACACTATTGCACAGTAGCCTAATACTACAGAGTAGTGTCACATCACAGTTTTAGCCACATGACACTACTGTGCAATAGTATCAGGCTACTGCACAGTCAGCATCTCGTGTAGATGCTCCCAGTCTGTGCTTATTAAAACAAGAACACAAAATGGATTAGGCAGAGAGGGAGAGTTATATTGTTTTTAAAAGTCTCCATTCATTTTCAAATACTAAGAACAATCCTAATTATTTTTTCTTGCAGGCTTTTTATTATTCAAAACTTGGTACCTTAAGCTAAACACTTATGTGACTATTTAGACTTGTAAGTTACCTGGTTCCTATAGGTACTGATTTAAATGGAAGCACATAGACACTAAACACTTTTTGAAACCAGACCATTTGATTAAGGTATTTAAGCCCCTATTTAGTAGGGCTGTGCGAAATTTCACCACCAGTTTCAACACTATTTTGACTCATTTTGAGGTTGAAACAGCAAAATTGAAATGAAACAGATATTGTCGAAACAGCCTCAGAACAAAATGAGGCAAGTCAAAAAATGTCACTGTTTCAACGTTTCACCCATTGGCTATAATGGGGAAGGTTGAAACAGCCTATAATTTTGTCATTTCTGAACTGATTTGGATGAAACTTGCAGGAATGGTAGCGGCTTCTGAGGCCATGAAGTCTGTCAAGCTTCAATGAGATAGGTGCAGGGGGTTCAGGGACCATGCCACAAGCTCCCATGAAAACGAGTTTTGCCTGTCAGCAGCTAGAGGTGCAGGGCCTCAGAGCCCAGAAGCCCCTGCACCTGTCTCCTTGACAGCTGGCAGGCTTCATGGCCTTAGCAGAGGCTAGCATGCCTGCAGTTTTCACCCTGCTGTACCTCAACACACACAGTGTCACCCATGTCACAAGTTTTGCC
>NW_017728992.1:147424407-147430314 GCF_001723915.1 Gavialis gangeticus
AGCACAGAGGCGGAAAAGGATCTTGGACTCATCATTGATGCCAAGATGAACATGGGCCGGCAGTGTGGGGAGGCAGTCAGGAAGGCCAGCCGCACCTTGTCATGCATCCACAGATGCACCTCGTGCCGGTCCAAAGAGGTGATCCTCCCCCTCTATGCGGCACTGGTCAGGCCGCAGTTGGAGTACTGCGTCCACTTCTGGGCGCCGCACTTCCAGAGGGATGTGGACAGTGTGGAGAGGGTCCAGAGGAGGGCCACTTGCATGATCAGAGGACTGCAGGGCAGGCCCTATGAGGAGAGGCTCCGGGACCTGAACCTGTTCAGCCTCCACAAGAGAAGGCTGAGGGGGAATCTAGTGGCCTGTTATAAACTAGTCAGGGGGAATCAGCAGGCATTGGAGGAGTTCCTGTTCCCCTGAGCACTGCCAGGAGTGACTAGAAATAACGGTCACAAGCTGGCAGAGGGTAGATTCAGGCTAGACATCAGGAAGCGCTACTTCACGTCAGGGTGGCTAGGATCTGGAACCAACTTCCAAGCGAAGTGGTGCTGGCTCCTACCCTGGGGGTCTTTAAGAGGAGGCTAGATGTACACCTTGCTGGGGTTGTTTTACCCCAGTACTCTTTCCTCCCATGGCAGGGGGTCAGACTTGATCTGCTCAGGTCCCTTCCAATCCTACCAACTATGAAACATATCTCATTGAAGCTTGGCAGACTTCATGCCCTCAGAAGTGGCTACCATTCCTGCACTTTTCATCCAAATCAGGCCAGAAATGACAACGTTATAGACTGTTTTGACCTTCCCCATTATATCCTATGGGCAAAATGTCCAAACAGCTTTGCTGTTTCGACCCTGTTTCAATGGAACAGAATGGAGCAGCTGTTCTGAATCAAAACAAAATTTGAAACAGAACGATGTGCCATAGACTGTCGAAACGCTGGTGAAACGGAACGCTGCTGTTTTGCACAGCCCTACTATTTAGATATTCAGCTTTATCAACCTCAAATGACGTGGTTGGGGAGATCATTCATTTTTTAATCATAAATATCTCAAATATTTTAATAAATAAGATAATGCATTTTAAAAGTAATTGTATTTGTTTTATATTGTGTACAAGCAGTTCTTCCAACCTGAATCATGCATATATTTTCCTCTAAGGTTTGTACAGCCTGTTTCACATAAACACAAATACCTATTTTCATGAGATATTAGTACTGGGAGCCAGTTGGTTATATATGATGCTTTACAGATCAAAGGGGTGCTGCTCAAAAAGTAATTACTTTTAGGTGTTGCATGGGTATTTCAAGGCCTAAATTAGGTCAGCATGTAAATGTAGTCTTCTAGTAACAAAAATAATACAAAAAACTGTAGATTGTACATTTCCTTGTGAGGCTGTTGCTGTGACTTTTTCTCTGACACCTCTCTCCCCCTACAAGATTCTTAAGGGATCCTGCCCTATTTTCATAATTTTCACTTTGTTAAAATGAACTGCAGACTGACTGACTGATTTTCCTGTTCCACTCACAAAAGATAGAAGCTGGTTCTGGGGCCAGCACAAAGCAGATGTTCCACTTAAGTCCTTCTTAGGCCTTCAAAATATGATTTATAATAGATTGCACTGACATTGCAGTGACTCTGTTCACAGGAATGTCTTCATGCAATACTCTACTGTCAAGGAGCAGTGATCTCAAGTTGCATCAAGGGAGGTTTAGTTTGGATATTAGGAAAAACTTTCTTACTAGGAGGATGGTGAAGCATTGGAACGGGTTATCTAGAGAGATGGTGGAATGTCCATCCTTGGAGGTTTTTAATGCCCAGCTTGACAAAGCCCAGGCTTGTGTGATCTAGTTGGGGATTGTCCTGCTTGGAGCAGGGGGTTGGACTAGATGACCTCCTAGGTCCTTTCAAACCCTAATTTTCTATGATTCTAAGTTATCAACCAAACTTCAGTTCCACAACCCAGTAGGAATGAAGCAGATCCCCTGGAAGTTTACTACCCATGTTGGTCCAATATTAGTAAAGATTAAAAATTAACATTGATAGTCACAATAAATGTGATGCCTACATTCACAGTCTGATTGAAAATTTTATAAAATACTTAAACCTAATGTAAAAAAACCACAGGAGTCTATTATTCCTCCTTTCCAACCTGGAGGATTTAATCAACACAGCTTACTTGGCTACTCACAATTTGAAATTACTCTGCACATGTATTTTCTGAAACGGCAACCTCTTTCAAAGCAAGTAAAAATGGGAGATAGTATCTCATTCTGCTCTCAGGTTGGAAACAAATGTCACCTTTGTGTTGCCATAAGTTTTTTTATAACAGAACAAAAGTGAAGCAAACAGACATTTGTCTCTCTTGTCACACTACAAATGCGAAAAACTGTGGCATCAACAATAGGTAGTATAAATTTATACTGCTTTTTTGCAGCAGATCTCTGTTTGCTTCAAAATAGGAAAATAAGGGCAGCCTAGAGCTGCCTATGATCTCCAGCCGCCTCAGACAGGCACTACCAGGGCTTCAGGGAGTTCTGCACATCCCAGGAACTCCCATTCCTAGGGCACAAGGGATTGGGCCCTGAAGCCCTGGGCATACCTGCCTGGGTTCCCCCATTGCAGTCGCATGCCCTGAGAATCCCTAATCAGGGTTTTCCCCAGGCATACTTATTGTACTTTTGTGCCCTGACTCAGGATGCATATTTGTATATACAGAAACCTTGAGCTTCCCCCATTTGCAGAGGTGTGATCTGAGTCAGGACATGACCGGGAATTCCTTGGCATGCTTCTGCAAGTGGGGTAACCAAGGATTTCACTATTCATAAAGATGTCCTATGCATGTTAACGCACAGGACTGGGCCCTTGTTGCTCCTGGGAGAAGCAGGGTTTCAACCCTGCAGGACAATAGGTGACATCTGTTTCACTCAGTGATTTGAGTTAGCTGTGCCAGATCACATCCTGTCACAGCTGATCCACTTAATTTGGCAACATCTTCCCATAGCCTCAGTTCATGCTGTAATTTGCATGTTAGCTCACGAATTAAAAAATGTTACACAAGGGTAGAGCAAGTGTTAGATCAAATCAGGAACTGTCTCTCTACAATGATCTAATATGGAATGATTTAAATATCAGGGAATCTCTAAATCAACTGATTCATACATGGACCGTATGTACGATAAGAAGTCTACATCTGGGTAGGAGAAATACTTTTTAATAAAGTTTTATTATGAAATGTGCCTGTTGAATTCGCAAAATTTTGTACAATTGAAATATTTCTATGAAATAGCACACAAGATATTTCCCATTAACAGGACACTGGTGAAAAATCAGAAAGCTACTTGCTTGAAAATCCAGAATTTTGTAAAAGATAGGGGCTTAAAAGCAGTGCACCCCTACTCCTCTGGAGGCAAATATAGGAAGAAGGAGGAAGGCAAATGTAGGAGGAAGAAAAACACACAACCTTTGCTAATACCTCTGCCACTCATATGCCTGAATAAGGCTTTGCACTTAAAAGTATTTGATACTTTGCCAACAGATAAGGATTGAAGGTGGCATTGTTTAAAAAGTTAATGATACTTTTCTTATCAGTCTACTATGAATATTAACAGAAAGTGTAATGATTCACGTTAGCCAAATAAAAAAAATGCCTTTATTCTGTGTGATTTGGCCTGTACTGAAAGAGCAGAGATAAATAGATCCAACAGAATTTGAGATTACATGAGTTTCTCAGAGTTTTTAAGTATTCTACAACTCAGATATGAGTCCAGAAGTTGTAGATTATAATTCCCATAAATGCCACACATTTGACTCTTGTAAGTATAAATGATTCTCCTTTCCCCTCTTATTTGTTCCAATGTTTGCAAAAGACTTCCTTTGCAAAGCATGAATGGTTTTCTGTAACATACATTTGCTGTCCGTCATCACATTGCCTCTATGCTGCTTCAGTCAGTAAAGCAGAAAAAAAGTATTCCTATTAGCCTAAGATCTGGCTCACTGGAGGAGGGGTTAGCACCAAGATTTTAACTCATAATAAAAATCATCCATGTAGGGCACATCCAGACAAGCGGGAACATTTGTTTCCCCAGGGACAAGTAGCAGTAGCACACCTTCTGCCACTGCTACTTGTCCCTGGGGAACACCCATGCCACCCAAGCTCTGGTATGTGCCAGGTTACCCCAGGTGGGGTAGGGGACACTGAAGCCAGCAATTGTGCTGGCCCCAGCAGCCTTACCTGGGGTCTGGGGGATTTCTGGGAGCTGCAGGGATGGCAGGAAGCATGGCCAGAAGCTGAAACATGACTCCGGCTGGCCAGGCTCCAGTTTTGGATGGCACATGCTACTGCCACATGGGCTGCCCTGCTTTTTTTTGGCACGAGTTTTTTTGATCCCAGGATCTCCCAGGGTCAAAAAAAAATTCCCACACTGCAAAGTAGCAGTGCAGGGAATGCCTGCATGTGTGGTGTGTGGAGCTTCAGACCTGCACATCCTCACTCATCTGGATGCACCCATAAAGTGCAGTCTCAGCCCCATTGAAATCAATGACACAACTCCCATTAACCAGTTTGGTATCAATGCCGTTGTAAAACTGGCCAAACAAAAGCCATGAAAATGCACAGAAGTCTCTGCACTATCTCTTGCCATACTACAGTAAAAGGAAAACATTTCATACATTTTTAGGATTTGCTAACCTACTGCTAATTATCAAATCTTTTTTTTTAAATTTGCCATAATTTGACAATAGATGTGGATACATATGGGTCTATTATCTCAGTTATTATTCTTTCTTACTATGCCTTGCTTAAATACTACACTGCACCATTTTACCCATACTATAGGACTTTCTTTCCTGTAACCAGCATTGGTTTAAGGGTTTATTGTTTTGATGTTAAGTGTCTAATTTGTGGATAAGTTAGTAGCACAAGGAATTTTCTAGTTTCCCAGATTGTCACAGGAGCCTAAGTGGGGAGGGTTCACTGCCCAGTTCTCTTGAGACAGTTGTATTCTACACCATAAATGAATAAATAGACAGTACTGTTGATATCTGCTCATCACCTACTGATTGCAGCAAAAACTTTTTCAAACTAGTCTGAAATGTCTTTAAAAAGTAACCTGTGAATGTGACGTATCAATTATTAGTCACTGAAAACTAATGCCTTTGCAGTTCCCTTTCAGTGAACTCAGGGTCATTCATTACTAGTACCTGATACTCTCTGGGTATGTCAACACAAGATGCTTTATTCCACAGTAATGTCATTTATTGCGCTGTAAGCATGTGCGTCTACATGTGCACATACTTACTGCATAGTAAACCTCACTAATTCTGAGTAAATTTGCTACCTCCAAATGCAAGTTGCAAATTTACTTGCAATTGCTAACTATGCAGTAGAACTTGTGTTAGTAATTGCTTGTCTGGGAGCAAATCACCGGGTCGGCCAGCCACCAGGGGGCAAGAAATTGCTCCCTGCCCCTGGAAGCTGCCTGCAGCCAGGGCAAGCTCCGCCACCAGAGCCCGGGTGGGAACTATGCCCTGGCAGCAAGGAACTCCAAGCTCCCTGCTTTGAAATCTTGATTTTGTAGCAGAGGCTGGAGATTCTCATCTCTGTGGTTGGGGGTCTCAGGCTGGGAGATCCTTATCTCTCCTTGCCAGCCCTGCAACAATTGAGCTGGCCCTGGGAGATAAGGATCTCCCAGCACTGGCCCTGTGGTCATGGAGCAGGCACTGGGAGCTCTCCATGGGGGGTGAGGGACCCTGTTTCCTGCTCAGCTCTGTGATTGAGGAACTGGGTGGCTAGAGAGCCTGTTCCCCGCTCATCTCTGTGAGCACAGAGCTGGGCAGGGAGCAGGCTACCCAGCTTGCTCTCCACCCAGCTCCATGCTGTTGCATAAATTGCTGATTTTATCCCCTGGAGGCT
>NW_017728992.1:147430325-147459048 GCF_001723915.1 Gavialis gangeticus
AAAGAAACATAGAGAAAAGTATCTATTTTCACTACAATGCTCACAGAGATGAGAGAAGAACAGGCCTTCCAGACTCCACCCAATGATCATGGAGTTGGGGCTGGGATCTGTCCTGGTCAGAAGTAGGTCCCAGCCCTGTGTCCCAATCAAGTGATTGAGTCACAGAGCTTGGAAAGAGCTGCAGGGGTGGTGTAGGTCCCAGCCCCCTGCCCCAATCTGCTGGTGGGCAGGTAGCGGCAAGCTAACTACTGGCTGCTCCACTGGCAGATCAGGGCAGTGGGTAGGACCTGCCCCTCCCCTGCTTCTTTTTGCAAGTCCTCTGCCCTTGACCAGGGAGCCAGGGCCAGAAGCTCCCTGCTGCTGGAGCAGGGGATATTGTTCCTGCCCTGGTGGCAGGTATCCCCTCACAGGCAGGGTAAAATGTCCTGGGCCCGGCATGGTCTCCTGGCCCAGCGCCCCCTACAAGCCCCTAGGCCAGCACCCAGGGGAAGCCTAGAGCTCCCCCTGGTGGCAGCAGGAACCCATTGCAGGACCACAGGAAGTGCAGACACCTGCCCAGAAGCATTTATTCCTGAGGTGTTCAGTCGCAAGTAAACTGCTCCTGGATCCCATGCACATGCAGACACATCCTCTGTGCCTCAAGCAAAATAAAATATTATAATGCACATGGTATTGAGGCCAATGAAAAGTGACATAGGAGATAAAGCAGAAAGGAAGCATAATTATTCTTTCCTAAAAAGAAATCTTATGCATAAGTCTCCTTTGACTTTGTGCAATAATATCTTTGAAATGCACACCTAATATTACCTCATAAAACCAACAAATCTCATTGTTCCTGAACCATCTTTTCCCACAAACTATTAAGAGGCCAGGCACAGACTCTGATATACAATCAGGGGAATCCATGCCACACAGGGAATGAGACAGATTTAATGTGGTAAGGAAAAGTGAAGGGAGTTTTGGAGGGCTAGTAGGCATTGTCCCAGTTTAAAATGTCCTACATACAAAGAGTAAGACTGGCCAGACTGGTCAGTAGGACTATACACTTGATGTAGCCAAATCTCCTAAATAGATATAGCCTAGCTTTCTTTTCATGCATCTTTGTCAACCACAAGGTGTCAAAATGCTATCTTTAGAAACTATCGGACACTGAATACTGTAAAAATGTGCAATGTTTTCATTCCTTTATGACGGTCCACTGTGGCGATATGAAGCATGCTGCATGGCTCTGGGCTGGTTGTCTCCTAAATTTGAAACAGTGTAGATGAGTCTGTGTGGCATTTCAGCTGGGCTAATTAGCATGGTGGAAGCTAATTGATGCTGTCACCCAGCTGTGTTAATTAGCCCATCCAAAGCACCATGCAGAGCTATATACATTGCTTTTGGTTTAAGAGGTAGCCTACCCCAAGTAGCTCAGTATGTTGAAGGGCACCACTGCCAGGCATGGTGAGTTTGCTGAATAGATATAAACAACATTCAACTAAATAAAAGCTTAATAAAAGAAACAACCAAATCTGCTCTCCTTACTAAAAAAAAGGGGGGTTATTTCCTTGTTTCGATTCTGTCTGTACAGATTCCTAGAAATTCATCTGTACTTACTAGGCAGCACATTGTTTGAATAAACCCCAAAAGACAGATGACCGCAATGAATATTTAGGTAGACAAAGCTTTGGCTGGGATGATCTAGTTGGGGATGGCCCTGCTTTGAGCAGGGGGTTGGACTAGATGACCTTCTGAGGTCCCTTCTGACCCTAAATTTCTATGATTCTACTGTATATACGTCATCATGGCTTATTTTGGGTTCCAGACACCAGCTACTCAGTGTTTAAAGGGTAGCCTACCTGTGACTTCACATTATAATGCCCACTAACTGTGCTGTTCTGAGGGAAACAGATGATTATAAAAAAGGAAATGGATGAGAAACAAAATGAGAGGTCATAGGAGAAAAAGAAAAGAATGGGAAGAGCAGGAAACTGCTCATGCTATCACCATGCTGTCAGATAATTGTTAGTTCTTACAGGGCATGTCTACACGCTGCCCTATGGCATGTTGTTATTGTGCCATGCTTTAGTACTTCCAAAAGTACTACACATGTGTACAACATGCATCTACACATAATAAGGAAGTACTAAAGCACGGCGCAGTAACCACCCATACTGTGCTGTACATGCGGCGCACAGTTATTTTTAGCAGCTACTTTGCCATAGCAGTACACTATAACAGGGGAGTGTGCCACTATGGCGAAGTAACTGCTGGTTATGTGTAGACACCTGTGGATGTTACGTTGCCATAGCGTGTCACTATGTTTATGTAGCATCATGCGTAGATATGTTCACAGGTTCAGAATTTGCCCTTTTAATTGAGGGCAAATTAAATGCAATGAAAAACCTCTACATTTAAAATAAAAGACAATCTCCAGCTTGCAGCCAGTTCCTCAGAAAGGACAAACACGTGCCATTATTACAAGGTTGCTAGGATGCCAGAAGAAGGAGCTCAATGTGAGATGAACTAGAAATTTGAAAGGTGACATGGTATTTTAGAGGCAGTCTAGAGCATCAGTTTCAGGCCATATGCCAAAAAAATAGAAAGTGCATGAACTTGCTCTTAATTCCAGGAGTTCTGGATTACAGATCAATTATGTAATTGGGATGAAACTTAATTTAAAGATATTTCTTTTTCACAGTGATAGCACAGGGGATTTTATGAAGAGCAGCAAGGAGTACTCCCAAGGGTCAAAGGATTGGAATTCACCTCATTAAAAAGGATGTATTACAGAGAAACACTTGGAGCAGAAAACATGAGTTACTGAAGTGAGCACACAGATAAAAAATAGTCCAAACTAGTGATTTGAAACTATTCTGGTTCAGAGGAAGAGCTTATTTTAAACGGCAAAGGTTCAGAAGCTAATTAAGTGAAAAATTGAGAAAGTAAATTTTGAGATGAGAATGAGACAGACATAATGTTATTAATTATACAGTGCCTGTTATTATTGAAAGGGCATAAGATTACTTTTTAGAAATACATTCACAGGGTGAATACCAGGGGGGAGAAGACCTATTTAAATACAAAATTAGTACAATATCAAAAGGCCAACTGGTTATGAAAATGAGTTTGAAAACTAGAAGATTCCTTAATAGTTAGAGGAGTACAGTTCAGGAATGGGCTTCTGAGCACAGCTACGGCAGGGGGAAGGGACGAATCTGAATCACTTCAAGTTTTATGAAACTTCCATCCGTTTATGGAAGGGATAATATGATAGCACAGCTGGTTCTTGGAACACTCAATGTATATATGATATGTGGATTGAAGTACGTGCAATTACCACGTTACAACTGAAGTTAATTTTTTCTCTATGTGGCAGTATCTGGTAATTCCACAATTCAGGGCTTCTTCTGGTCATCTGTAGGGGACAGGAAGGAAACTGTCTCCTCATGGATACTTTGTGAGCTAGAGGCTCTTTTTCACAATGAAGTACTGTATACTAGCAGGAACTCAGGGAGGAAGTTTTGACTAGGGTGAACTGGTGCTCCTGTTATTGCTTAGAAACTTCTCAGCTACCTGGCTAGAGGGTCCTGCTCTTCCACTCAGGGTCAAACTGATCAGGATAGGGTTGGGGGGACCTGTCCCAGGTTCATTTAACAATGAACACAGAAGTTTTTGCTTTCCTCTGTAGCATAAAGTTTGGTCCCATTCCTAGGATCCTCTAGTTAACTAAATTACTTCCCTGCTATTGCAGCAGCACCAGGTCTTTAAAATACTTTTGTTTCCTTTACTTCTTACCTCTGGATACTGCAGGCCATTTTTGGTTTTGTTTTCAAAATGTATTTTGTAGTTGTGGTGTGTGAGGGGTGCGACTGAACACTTTTTAAAGGAATCTTGGAATAAATGGTTGCTTTTGCACACAGGGGACTGGATTTCAGTGGCCCAAGAGACTCATATAGAGCCTATGTCCATGTGCAGAATATTTATTACACTCTAATTTCACAAACCTAAATAACCGACCACTCCTTACCTTACCTTGAGAATTTAATGTGGAATATACCCATAAACTGAGAAAAGCAAAGAAGTGTGAGGCTTTGAAGTAACCTCAAGAGGTCATTAATTTGTCACCTGCTTTGAGGCACGAACAAGGGGCTCCTAAATTATTCTTATTTAACCTGTTCCAAATGAACATCCACTGGGATTCAAAAAGCTTCCTATGTAACATGTTACAAGTGCTTAACTATCTTTAAGGTTTGAAAGATTTTCCTAATACTCTATCGTACCCACATCCAGCGCTGTAGCAACAAAGTTTGGTGCTCAGGGCAAGTCTGCAGCAGCAACCCGTCCCTGCCCCGTGCAAAGATCTGGGGGGCACATGTCTCCTCATGCTTGCCTGGGAGTGCACACAGAGGCAGGGGCCACCCTCCCTCCATACTTGCGCACTCACCCCCCACCAAATGAACTGCTCACAGCTTTATCCTGTGCCCCACCCTGGCTGGGCAGCGCCTCTTGGCGCCCCTTTGCTTTGGCGCTCATGGCGGTCACCTCATTCCTCCTTGCCCTCCACCCCTGCCTTGCTACAGCACTGCCCAAATCTTTCCTACTGCAAACTAAGCCATATACTACCTGTCCTACCTTTGTTGCACATGGGGAACCACCACCTTGATAACAGCCACTTACATATTTAAACACTCTTATCATGCACAATGCATGTCTGTGTTCAATGTTTGGCCTTTTCCAGTACTTTAGAAACTTATTTGTCTTAGCTGATTTCTCAAGAATAATTTTCGATCATTCAGAAATGGTTGTAATCAGTTCCTTAGGAACTTTACAGTAAATTTCTTCAGACCCTGCTTATTTTAATGCATTGAAGTATTTAAATATTCTTTAATAATTTCTTTCCCCATTCTGTCATGGGTCCAAATAGAAGAAACAATATACTGAGAATCTGAAAGGGACTGGTTTTGATTCTAGAGAGACAGAAACTATTTTGATTATTTTATAAACAATATTAGAGATAGTGGCCAAAACTGCCAACAGTAAATGGTAATATGGGTGCTAAAATACCCTTATTTTCATGTGGTGAATAATAAACATTTTCAAAACAACTGAGCTCTTTAAAAAAATCTCAAACAAAATATGCAAAAGTCATTGACCATTTTGTAATCCTAGACTCATAGTGAACCAAGAAATTGAGAACTGAATCCAAAAATTTCCAAATTTCTGTTTACATTTGAGGAGTTTTGCTTATCTTTTATAGAATAATTCTGTATTTTGTGCTATTGAAGAAGAGATCATGCTCTCCTAAAATCAAATGATTCAACCAGTGAGTTAAACATTTGATTAGAAAAACAGCTGACCCTTAGAGGGCTGCGTATAAATATAACCATATATGTAGCTATATAGCAGAAAACACAAAAAAGATCTTTTTTATAAATATGTTTTTCCCTTAATTTGAGGAATACACTTTTAAAGAGAAATTCAATACAAACTTTCAGGGCTGCTTGTTATGTATGCTTGGCATTTTTCCTCAGATGAACCTAGACTGTTCAATAAAATCCTTTTAAACTTACACAGGAGATGAAATTTGATGAGACTTTGATGGCATGTAGACCAATATATTGTCACAGCAAATCATGCATCATTTCAATGATGTAAGAACAAGAGCACTGCAGTATAAAATTATGACTTGATTAGACTTGACACTGGATAGTCTGCTGCCTGCTTTCTTTTTATAACTAGCTAGCAAGTGTTGGGGGAGAATGAAATCAAAATGATTTCAAGATTAGGTTCTGTCTTAAAATATTTGGGAAAGCTAAAAGATAGAGACCTGGCAAGTTTATAAGTTGGTCCTAAACTTGAACTCTTTGATGAAAATTTTCCCCAAGTAAAGCATACATTATGGGGTTCTATCCCGCTTAGCCCATTATTTTTAACAGTCATGATTTTTACTTATTTATTATTAGGTTTATACAAAAAATAAGAACAGTTACTTATCAAGGCTCTTGGTGTATCCCAATAAATCAATGAATCCAATTAAATCCTCTGCAGACCAGATCTAGCTTGAGTACCTGCATCAACAGCAACTATATGGCATAAAGATAAAGGATCTCTCTCAAGTAGCAAATTTTCAACCCAGAGCAAAACTACTATCTTGAATTCAGTCAGAAACCAAAAGATCTCCATTGCAGATGACAGAACACCAGTGACAAAGAGAAGGTAAAAGGGGTAACTTGTACATCATTTTTAAGTACCTACATGTAGAAAAGAAATTTTATAACAGAAGGCTCTTCAGGCTAACAAAAATATATGCATAATGAGATCTAAAGTCTGGAAGCTGACTTTAGACTGCAAATAATATGCAAATATTTAACAGGGTAATTAACCATTGAAACAGCTTAAGAAAGTTCGTACTGGATTCTTTATCATTAGAAGATTTTAAATCAAAATGGAATATTTTTCTAAAAGATATACTTGTCAAACAGTAATTACTTAAGGGAAGTCATGTGGCCTATGTTATTAGGAAGTTAGTTTACATAATCAGGATGGTCCTTTCTAGCCTTATAATCTATGGGCATTTATAGGCATGCTCTGGGAGGTGGGGTGCTTTAATTAAAAGTACCCAGAATGTCATGTGTATCAGTGTTCCCACACTGAAAAATGGTGGCAGGGCACTTTGAACTAAAGCTCATTGAACAAGCTTTAATTTAAAGTACCCCATTGCCATTTTTCAGTGTGGGGACACTGATAGATGTGACACTGCAGTCTGCTGGAGCATGGTAACTGCCAAACTAATCGAGTCTGCTGAAGCATAGGAATTACCATAGTAATCGAGTCTGCTCCAATGTGCTGTAATTACAGCACATCACAGCAACCTCCTTGCATGTGTATAGGAGCCCTATGAATCTGTGTGCTGCCACCAAGGAACATACCTCAAGTAAAAGGGGCCATTTAATTATGAATCATCTTTATAACTTATAAGGATTGAGACCCTACCATATGCTAGGTACTGTACAAATCTACTATCTGCCTCTAAGAGTTTACAACATAAAAAGGCTCAATTGTTGGAGAGAAATATGAGAAACTGAGTCACCCTGGACACTGGATATTACTGCAATGGCTCTGTTCACAGCTAAAACTTTAGTTTTACAAAATGGCTGAGCTCATAAGGTCCATTCTCCTAGTTGGTGTGCTCAGAGCTTTTTCCCACCTACATTCACAGAAACAAATTGGGTACAAGCACACAAGAATCAGATCTGGTTATAATATTTTTTTAATACTTGAGAATAAACTATTAAAAATACTTCAGAAGAGGCAAATAAGCTTTGCTTTATGTTTAAATATTAACCCTCTTAGCAGGATTTTCGTCACACAGTTAATTTCTTTGAGAAAGCTGGGCTCCCAGAAGGAACGCTCCTTTCAGAAACCATATAGCAAAATTCAGAAAATACATGTGTGTGATTCCTGATCTAAATAGGAGTTGTATTCATGTATCACTCAACAGAATTTAGTTCTGATTGCATGAATTGGTCCTATGCTTGATCCATAATGCTGCATATTTTCAAATCTCTCTGTGTATGCTTGCTTGATTTGTAGCTATTTTGGACTCAGTTCTCTCTAGGTTCAGAATAGTCCAGCCGAAGAAAGCTAAGCTCAGTAAATACAGCAATCAAACAAACAGGAAACAGGTAGGCTATTTATGTTTCTTGCCAACATCCACCTGCAACATCTGATTTTAAAAACCACATAGGTGAACAAAGGCACTGTGACCAGATTCCTGAGAATATCATTTGTGCAGAGAAAACAGCTCAGTGGATATCTACACTGGAGTACTTAGTTGAGTTGTCACAGCAGTGCAGTGTTTGGACTGCAAAAACAACCAAAGCTGAGTAAATACTCAGGAAGTTAACCAGAAATAAGCTTTGTACAATCACTGCTAGAGCTGCAGTGGATGAGTGTTCACATAAGTACTCATTGCCTGCTAGAGAAACTGAGGATCCAAAATCAGAGCTCAAATGCACTGAATCCAGGTTCCAAGTCACTCACTAGCTAGATACAATGGCTACCCTACTGGAAGTGCATATTTCATTGCTAACTCAGGTATGTCTACACAGTGACTGTAGTTTAGACACACCCAAAGAATGACATCCCAGTTCCATGTGACCAGCCTTAATTCTAACATTAATATTTGAAACCAAATTATTCTAATTTATGACCTGCGACCCTTGTTGAAATCAATATGCTTTTATGAGGTGTCAGTTGATTTATAAGTTAGTCCAATGAATTTATTCCTGGAAATGCTAAAAATGGAATGGCTAAAAGGTAAACCAACAGGTAAACACTTTAAATAGGTACTTAACGATACAGGTAGGAAAACATCTTCTTAACTAAGATAGAGAGCTCTTCCATTTGCAAAAAGCAAATTTTATGGTATAGCTGAGATATTTTAGGAGAACTAAGGCTACCTCAAATTCAAAATAAACAGCTTCTGATGTATCAGGAAGTTAGTTAACTTTATGTATTTATATTTCAGGTTCCTTCCTCCTTTCTGGTTTGAATGAATCTCATTGCAGAAGTATGAGAAACCATAAAAAGCCTATTTTTTCAGGATTTACAACCCAAAGCAGATAAAGAAGTACTGGGAAATATGTAAGATTGAGTCTAGTTTCCAAATTAAAACTTGTTCTAATGCAATCAAAACAGTATTCGTTAGCCATCCAAGTGACTGTTCAGATGACTGGATACTTAGGCACAGAGTTTGCGGTTAATGCATCTCTAGTGCCAGCTTAGGTCTACTAAGCATCTTTCAACAAATCCAGTCAATGAAGGATGATTCTTGAAGCTGTATTACTCTGATTTCTTTTAAATTTCACAATTTGCATTAATTTAAGAAATCACTGCTATTAGCACTATGCCAATCATACATATGAGCCTGCTGTAGTGACACGACACTGCTATTCAACAACACTATCTCTGTGAACTTTAGTTTTGAGTACAGCAGCAGTTGAACAGCCATTCATTTCCTGTTTAACAAGTTAAAAATACAGATATATACTGTCTGCAAAAGCAGTCTAATCAAATATCTAGACAGTTTGGGAGGGCCTGAAAAGCTTGATCTCAAACAATTAAAGGAAGGCAGTAGCTGAAAATAGGTAATTACCTCCTGGAATTTAAAGGATGGAGCTTTACACATACAAGAGAGAATGTAACCTTTAGTATAGCTAGATGGTCTTTGATTTAAAATATATGAGCAGGAGAACACTGAAGTCTTCCTTCTACTTCATCTGAAAACACATTCCCAGTTTGGCATCCCATGTCCATGAGAATGACATTTGTGTCTGTGGGACTCCACTTGGATGTTGTTATTTAACCTGACTGGACTGCAGGGTTAGGGAAAGGGCTTATAGCAATGTGGTTTAAAAAGCACAAAGGTGTATTTGATTAGTGAGTGATCTAGATGCTTGATTCCATAGGCAGAGGGAGAAAAAATTATTTGGGGAGGCTGAGTGCATGAATGTCCACTCCCAACCCACCACTTGGCAGGTCAGTCTGTGGGGGAAGGGGCAGGGGGAGGGGGAGGGGAAGGGCCGTGGGAGAGCAGATTGAGGCCCCAGCAGTGAGGGAGGGAGTGGGACAGAGGCAGGGTCTGGGGTGAATGGGGCCCCAGCTGGTGGGACAATCAGAGCCCAAGGGGCATATTCAGGGGTGGGGGGGGGCTCCTACTGCTGTGAGCACCCCAGCAGAGGCCTAGGGGGCACATGCTCCCCCCCCCCACACACACACACACATCTGTGCGCAGGGCAGAGGTGGCTGTTGCTGTGTGCTGGGCTTTGCTCCCTGCTGCAGCTGTCCCGGGAGCAGGACAACGCCATGTGCGTCCTGCCGCCAGGTGGGCAGGGGACACGGTGCAGCCCAGTGGCAGCAGACATGTGGCTTCAAGCTGCTCCTGGGGCAGCTGCAGCAGTGAGAAAAGCCCAGCGTGCAGCGGCAGCCACCTCTACGCCACACACAGATTGTGGGGGCATGTGGCCCTGGGCCTCGGCTGGGATGCACACAGTGACAGGAAAACCCCTGCACTCCTGGACGAGTTACCCAGGCTCCAATTGTCCCATGACCCAACCCAGCTGGGGCCCCATTCACTCCAGCCCCTGCTCCTGCCTGTGCCCCATTCCCTCCCCCAATGTGGGGGCCTCAATCTGCCCCGCCAAGCCTCTTACCCTTCAGAGTAGACTGGGACTTGCCTGCTGTGCCGCTAGTGATCCATACACCAGGCTGTGATCCTGGCTGTGTGTGCTCTCCTTCCCACCCCTGCTGCAGCTGTCCAGAACCTATAGCTGGGCTGCCTTGTAGCTCTACCCGGCACCCCACATTTGGGGGAGCTGAGCCCCTTTAGACCCAGTCTTCTGTTGCCTGTGTTTGACTCAACAATCTACACTGAATGTACAATTTGCACATGGCTGACCTGCTCACAATTCCCTGTTGTCTTCTTTCAGTTCACAGCCTTCTGATCAATCATGTGATACATGATAAATAAAAGGGCCAAAATTTTCAAGAGTAGCTACTTATTTCATGATTCTTAATATTAGGGTGCCCATTTGAAAATAACCTGGTTTTGATTTCAGCACTGCTCAGAAACCAGAACTTCCATTTGACTTCACAGTACTTTGGAAAACCAGGCTGTAGATGTCTTAAACTGCATGTACAAAAGACATATATACAGTCTATGTTCATATATTACCCAAGCATTTAAGCCCTTCTGACACGTTCTTTATTTGACAGTCAAAGTCACCTTGCCTATGGGGAAATCTTTACGGTCTCACAACAAAACTTGCATCCAGAAAACACAACATAGAATATCTATTTGCACTTGTATTTTTAGTACATTAATATTAAAATAAATGCTCTTATTAGAAGGTCTTTTATTTCCAATGCTGGATCATATTCAGACTGCAGCATTACAGGCAGTGTAGCCATGAACACTGTTCTGTCTGAATAGTTATTGAATCTGCTAAAAATTGCCTCTGATAAAGGAAAACTGATGGAATAAGTTGAATATAATTGTTCAAGGATGGGAAAGGTAAGGAAATAAACCCTTTAAAGGTCAGTTACATAGGGTCCATTTTGTTGACATTGTTATAAATACTCTGAAAGAGGAAAAATGGCTATATTTAGTGACTACAAAATGATGAGAATGATAACTGGTCTATTGTAATGAAGAATTACATTATATAAAAGGATCTGGTGTCTCTGAAAAAAGGCTCTATGACATTTCTACAGCAACGTGCATTTAATGAAGCTGAAGCAAAAGCTGCAGCTCTTTTGCAACTATTTATTTTCTGTTTGCCCGTAACCCTATGATGCAACCATGACACAATAAAAATAATAGTAACAATAACAGATGTAAATTAATTCAGAGCATTAATGTGTCTGAGAATAGGCTTAGTATATAATGTCATGGCAGGATGGATTTTTGGGAATTTGAATGGAATGGTCATCATGCTAAGCAAGCCCACAGGCACTGATTTTGATTTGGTATTAGAACCCCACTCTGATTTATCCCATTGGCAGATTAAAATCCAGCCCTGAAATCCCTGGGACACATTATTGATTTTTTTATAATGGAGGTGTTATTACCAAGGTGTTATTACTTTAAATGTGTAGTGCAACCTGTGTATAAGGTCACCTTTGTTAAGCAAAGCATATGGTATAAGAACAGTCCTAGAGAATCTCCAACTTTATAGGCTAAACTGCACAGTTTCACTTATGTAGATCTGGGACAACTCCACAAAAAGCAATTTATCTGTGCTGGAATTACACCAGGATGACTTAAACAGCATTTGACTCACTACGGACAACTCTTCAGATTATCGATTAGGTTATTTTTTAAAAATTGTCACTCAAGACACATTCTGCTGTATTTAAACCACGTGTTTTAAAGGATTTCAACAGTAGTTTAAGTATCTTGCCCTTAATGCTGCACAGAGAATTTAGGCTATTCCTGTGTGGGCAAGACAATGCTTCAGTTCCTTATTTGTGTTTCAGTTCCTTGTCTGTAAGATGGGACAGAAGCATTTTCCTAGCTCACAGGTATCTTGTGAGGATAAATACATTAAAGGTTGTCAATTGAAGGGCCATAAGGGCCATTAGGTTCTATAGATAGCTACAATTTACATGATATTCTTCATTTGTGACGTGATGCTATCAATACATTTTATTTGAATAAGCACTTGAAAAATTCAAATGCTTATTTAAATTAACGAAGCAAATCCCAGGACGTCATTCTCCCCTTGTACTCAGCCTTGGTGAGGCCGCAGCTGGAGTACTGCATCCAGTTTTGGACTCCACAATTCAAAAAGGATGTGGAGAAGCTTGAGAGAGTCCAGAGAAGAGCCACGCGCATGATCAGAGGTCAGGAAAACAGATTTTACGACGACAGGCTGAAAGCCGTGGGGCTCTTTAGCCTGAAAGAGTGCAGGCTCAGGGGCGATCTGATGGCCACCTATAAGTTTATCAGGGGTGACCACCAGGATCTGGGGGAACATTTGTTCACCAGAGTGCCCCAAGGGATGATGAGGTCAAACGGTTATAAACTACTACAGGACCATTTCAGGCTGGACATAAGGAAGAATTTCTTTACTGTCCGAGCCCCCAAGGTCTGGAACGGCCTGCCATCAGAGGTGGTTCAAGCACCTACACTGAACACCTTCAAGAGCAAATTGGATGCTCATCCTGCTGGGATCCTATGACCCCAGCTGACTTCCTGCCCTTTGGGCGGGGGGCTGGACTCGATGATCTTCCGAGGTCCCTTCCAGCCCTAATGTCTATGAAATCTATTTACATATTCTAAAAGACATGAAATACAGCATTTGGCCACCTAGATTTGTTTCAGATAAGTAAGTCCAATGGGAAACTTCATGCTTAAGCCCAAACATAATTTCTGGTGACAGGGCCCTCATCCAAACCAAGCAGCCAGGGAAGGGAGACGTAGGCTCTGAGTACAAAGCATGACCTATTAGTTTTGTTTTATGATCTTTCTCAAGTTTCAGGGTTCATATAATAATTCCTAGCTCTGACAGATCACTGTTCATCAGTCGTCAGTCTCAACAAATCCACCCGTACCTCCATTTTATAGATCATAAAATTATAGAAAATAGAGTTGGAAGGGACTTCCAGAAGTCATCTAGCCCAACCACCTCTATGAGGCAGGATCATACCTATCCAAACCATTGTATACAAATCCATAGTCTAACTTACTAACAAAATTACACAGCTAACCCTGAGACAACCACAACACATAGTACTGCATCCTGCCACAGGTAAAGCAGAGGCCAATGTTCTGATGTGGCAAAGTTGTTAAAATACACTTCAGAGCTCCAACAAAGAAGGCCACCCTCCCTGCTACAGAGGAAGGCAAACCCCCCCCACAGTCCATACCAACCTGACCACAGGGTAAAATTTCTTTCTGATCCTGAGCAGAAAGACAAGACCCCCTAGCCAGAAGTCTCTGCATTTAAGTCCCAGAAGGAACATTGCCAGGCCCCCATCAAAATCCCCAGCCTTGGCTCCTGCCAACACCCAATGCTTTTGAGGAAGGCAGAAAGCACATGCTACACATGTAGCATCAGGAGAGGAAAAAAATCCCTCCCAGCCCCACATAACAAGCAGAAGCATGGGAAATATCCATAGTAAAACATAAGCAAAGCTATACCAAGATCACACCTGACCAATGCTTATCCAACCTCTTCTTGAACACCTCCATTGATAGAGATCCCATGATTTCCCTAAGCAGCCTATTCCACTGCCTCACTGTTCTAACAATAAAGAAGTTTTCCTCAATATCCAATCTAAACCTACTTTGCCACAATTTCAAGCCATTGGTCCATGTGCTACTCCCTGCAGCAAAAGAGGAAATGTGGAAAACTAAGAAAGAGTATGGTGACATGATTTGTTCAAGGTTAGCCAGCAGGAAGGCTAAGGCTAGAACCCAAAGCTCTTGGGTTTGGCCCACAACAGCTCAACACAATTCCTGAAAAAGTAGATTACTAGACATGGGAACAGATCACACCTTTGGCCCAGGCTGTGGCCCTGGCCCCATGCTGTCACTGCTCAGTGATCCCAGCCCTGGCCCTAGAGCTTCCATGGAGACTGGTCCGGGACCCCCACAGGCAGGGCATGCTCAGCTGGGCTGATGGTATGGGGCTGTGGGCAGGTGGGGAACAACATCTGGGAGGCGGATGCTCTGGTGGGGCCAGAACCAGGACCTGAATCATCCAGTGGTGACAGTGCAGGGCTGAGGCCTGAGGCAGAGCCGCGACCTGCTCCCCATGTACCCTGCCTGGCTCAGGGGCATGTGGGCAGTAGATCATGGTTCTGCCCTGGGCTTTGGCCCTGTGCTGTCACTACCCTGTGATCCTGGCCCCAGTACCGACCCCATCCACCACCCTGCTCTCAGACACTGCTCCCCACCCACCCACAGCCCCATCCCATCCGCCCAGCTGAGCATGTCCTGCACAGGGGGGTCCTGGATGGCTTCCATGGAGACCCCCCAGCCAGCTCCAGCCAGTGTCCACAGCAGTTGGTGTGGGATGGACAGGCCAGGGTGCCCCGGCAGCAGGGTCAGGGCCAGTGGCAGTGCTGACACTAGCAGCAGCAGGTGGAAGCAGCTGCTGCTGCTAGGGCTGCCAGGAAGCAGAGCCTGGCCGCTGCGCCACCCCAGCCCCGCTGCATGCCCGGAAGCAGCAGGACCAGCTGCATATGCCACAGCCCAGGCTGCCCATGCATTTGGGCCTGGCAGAGCTGAGGGACCCACCATGGGCTGGATAAAATCCCTTGGTGGGCCAGATCCAGCCTGCAGACCATACTTCGCCCACTTCTGCCCTAAGCCACTATATGTGTTACAGCACCATGACCTGAACAGGAAAAGTACAATGTAAAATATTATATGTGAAAAAGAACCCTATTGCTTTTCTGCAGTTACTATATCTTTCAGTTAATACCACATATCTCCTAACCAGCTATAGAGTATTACATAGAGTTTCCTCACTAAGCAGTCCTTTTGGTATGCAAGGTGAACAGCTGTACATCATCAATAACAAAATAAACTCTGTTAAAAAGTATGCATTTGGCAATCTTTTCCACGTAGAAGTATGCAGTAACTATTTTTCACCTATTGAGGGACAAAGTATAAATCAAATACAGAATTTAAATAGATTCCAGTTCTGCTCCCTGTACACTAAATCCAAGTGGAAAAATCAAAACACTTTCCAAAAGCTATCGAGGCCAATCTCAACAATGGCTACTTTGAAAATCAGCCCTTCATGTCCATAAAAATATTAAAATGACTCTCAATAAGGCTAGTGGATAACAGTCAGACTGCTCTGCACTACAAATGAAAATTTAAAATATAGTAACAAAGTATGTCATGTTAACTCAAGCTGACAGTAATCAACAGTGACTTTCTGGTTTGTTACACTAAGTGCTCATATTAGTGATTCATCACAAAATTACTACTACTCACTATCTTACAATAGCAATCAGAAATGCAATTTTAAGCACCCAGTTATAATCATATGATAGTTCTTAAACTCATCTGCCCAAACAGCCCTAAGCACTCTCTCAGTTTTAGAGAAGTAAGCCTTTTCAAATTAACTAAAAAAGGTACAAGACACTGCACTGTGCTCACTTTGACCAAGTGGCCATTAGAAGTTAATTTTTAGTAATAAAAATGTAAAGAATGGAAATAATGTTATCATGGAAGTAATTACATGGAGGATATCATAGAAATAATAAGTCATACCATGGAAGTAATTCCATGGTAAGGTAATTCATGAGACTTTTTAATGCAACATTTTATAGATTGAGAATTATGAAATAATCAATTATTTAATAATATTGTAAACATTTGTGTGAGGGGCCCTATTTCAGATATACTGACTTAAGTCAATCAAACAGCTAAGACAATGCTGGATCTTCTGCTGAGCAGGATAAGTGTATTTCTTGTGTGATAACAATACTTACCAATCTCAGAAGGATAATGGTAGGATTAATTAGTTCCGCTCTGTGTTTAAGTATGCCGATACATGCTCACTTTGAGAATGTTTACACCAGCAAATTTACTGCTAACATTATAGCACTCCTACATGTAATGGTACTAAAGCACCAGCACAAACAGGGCTGAGGCTTTATTACAATAGTGTGTTTAGCAAAGAGCAATAGTTACCATCTGTGCCTCTGAAAATCTCCTTGAGTCACAAAAATTTGCTTATGATAGGGCAGCAAAAATGCCATCACTGTTACTATTAGTATGGTGGCACCACTGTCGGTCACAGCTGAAACTTCTTCCTAAAAACAAGACGTGACTGGATGTGTTATTGCAAATCCCTAATCTTGCCATTTGCATCTGTCTAGCCAGCTGCAAGTGAAAATAAATGACAGGTACGTGTGCCCACAGTATACCTGCAGTTTTAAATTACCTTGTTTTGACTATGTTTACTTCTCAGTTCTGTGCATCACTTCCCATGAATAACACAGCACTCAGGTCCATACAAGAAACTGTATATTTTAACTGGCCATGGGACAATATTAATGGAAAGTGAATTATTAACTTACAAATATGATTTTTTGCATTGGAAAGCTGATGTAAAATGCAGGTCCTCAACAAACACATGTGAGATGCATCCACTGGCTCAGCAGAGCCTACAGTCAAGACTACTTCCAGGACAGGTGTCATGCTGACTGGCCTATAATTGCCTGAATCATCTTGCTTAACCTTTTTTTAATATTGGCACACTGTTAGCATTCTTCTAGAATTTTCCTAGTGCGCCCAAATTTATTACATATTAACCACAGCAAGCTAGAGATTTCCTCAGATACCTCTTTTTTGAACTTTAAGTGCAAGTTGTATGTGCTGGCTTCTTTAAAAAGGTTTATCCAAACTAGTTGCAATTTAACATACTCTGTAATTACAAACAGACTGGAAAGTGCATCATCATTGTCATGTGATATACGTACTTTATCCTTTTTCTTTCCCAGGATAACAGATTAGTGTAGGGAGAAGAATAAACTTTTATCTAAAATTATCTGCAAAGTAGAAAGATAAGCATAATGAATCTTGGCCCTTTACACACATATACTGAATTGTCTGAATTTCTTGTCACCAACTGTCTTTTGATTTCAAGAAAATCTATGGATGGCTATCTGCGGATTTATTTTTGTTTCAGAAATAACAAAATGAGGGAAGACAATATAAGACATATTACAAATGTCATAGCAGAGTGATAACATTAAAAAAATGATGAAAGAATTCACAGTAAATAACTTTAATTGTGCAGAATCCTATTTAATATGGCCTGATTTCCAAACTTGTTATGTTCCAACCACAACAATTAAATTAATATTAAACAATTGAATTCCCATCTTATGGTAGCTTGAGAATTGGTTTAATGCAGATCTGACCATGCAGCATAGGTACAAAAGTCTGAACACTGGGCTCAATGCTTCTGATGTAATTTTGTTGGTTTGTCATTTTTATATGGTAAATTATTCTATTCTCAATATATGCAACCTATGACTTGGTATATTTTTGAAACAGAAATCTTTAAAGCATTTGATTCTCCAAGTGAGAACAAGTAGTGCATCCAAGATTTTGACAGGATAATTACAAGTTTAGCAACACTGTAACACATGGCATTAATGCCTACGGAGCAAAAGCACACCTGTGTAACTAAAACACACACAGTCATAATATCCAATCCTGTACTAGGAGACATTAGCACAGAAGCTTGCATTATAAATCTCCATAGCCTTCTTGAGACTGTACACAGACACAGAGCCACAACAGTGGATCCCAATCTGGAATTGGGACCCTACTTGGTCTCCATTCCCAAGAGATAATTAACATTATGCACATATTCTAACCAATCCACATATAAGTATATAAGAAAAAATGGCCTAATATTAATACATCTACATGAACTGTGGTTTAAAACTATGAATCCCTCCAGTGTGTGTTCCCCTACATTGCTCTCTGTTGCATTCACTCCTACTCTTTAGACAGTGCTGTAGCAATGAAGTTTGGTGCCTGGGGCAAAGCCTGCAGCGGCAGCCCGGCCTCACCCCGTGCACAGATCCGGGAGGCACATGCCCCCACCATGCTTGCTTGACAGTGCATGCAGTGGCAAGAGCTGCTCTTCCCCCATCCCTGCATGCCCCTAAATGAGCTGCTTGCAGCTCCATCCCATGCCGTACCCTGGTTGGGCAATGTCTGTTGGTGCCGCTTTACTTCGCACCTGGGGCAGTCATCCCACTCACCCCTTTTGCCCCCCCTTGATAAGGCACTGTCTTTAGACCTCAGTTTTACAGCAACTCCAAGACACTCGAATGTAACTTCTCCTGAAACTATATCATAGAATCATAGAAAATTAGGGTTGGAAGGGACCTCAGGAAGTAATCTAGCCCAACCCCCTGCTCAAAGCCGGACCAATCCCCAACTATATAATTTCTTTGACATATAATTCCACTCTTCACACCACCTATTCCAGTTCTTGTGCATGATTTACAATTAAAACAGTTCCACTACTGCAACAAGATAACTGTACCACTGTTTACTATTATTTTTCTTCAGCAGCTGATGCACTACCCAGTCACTGCCACAGTTGGAGCCCTTCTCTGTTCTCCCCAGATGAACAGGACCTGTGCAATTCAGAAACTCAGAAAGGCATGTCTGTTCCTTAAATATCATTTATTCTCTTTCTTCTCAGAAGCAAAATCCTCATCATGTAGGCGAATGTTGAGGGGACACAGAAAGAAATGAATTTAGTCACAAAAGCAGCAAAGTACCATTACTCATGAGTTTATGAACAATGTAACCTGTATGGGGCAAGAGCCAGTTATTTTGTGCATCTGTAAAGTACCATGCATACCTGGGATGGTATAAAAATAATATATATAATTTATAAAGTATGCTAGATAATAAACAAAACATAGTCCAAACTAGCTGGGAGTTACAGTCGTCAAGAGGGCTTTGAACAGCTGTCAGGGCTTATGGACAAATTTCCCTTATTTTATCACTAAAAAGAAGGTGCCTAGCTAGATGGAAGTGGGGTCTTAAAGGCTCCTGGTAAGGACCCAAGTGAAAATCACTGGCTTAAACTCAAAAATAAATAGCTGTTACCAGCAAACCACCACCTTCCCCCAAAATCAGGACATGCACCTTTTCAGAAGTCTTTAAAGACTTCTGACTCTCTCTTTCATAATCTCTTTCTTTCTCTCTTTACTCTGCATGGTTAATTTAGACTCAGATTGTTTTTAAATTGAGACTGGAAATCTCTGTTGTTCTCCCCAGTTGTGTTAAAACAGTGCTTTCAGCAATAGCACTTGAGTGTTTTTTGTTCGTTTTTTTTAACAACAGCACTTGAGTGTTACTTTAGAGGTCAGCTTGATCAGCTCAATACTGGTAGAAGAAATGACAGAAAGGGCCAGCTGGGGAAGTAAAATGGATTACAGGAGACTTCATAAACATGTAGAAGGCATCACATGGCTCTAAGATTTGGGCAGGCTATACATTTTTTCACCTCAATGTTCCCAAATAAAATCCTGCCTCAGTCATAGCAACTAAAAACTGTTCACATTTGACAGATGTTCAGTTATGTGAAGGTATTTTGGTGGGCTTATTCCACTTAGCAGGGATAGATAATTGCAGAATGCCATAATCAATGGTAATTAGCAGTAATATGTGATGTCACAGCAGCAATCCCAAAGACTAAATGGGTTTGATAACTGAACTACCCTCCCCCCACCGGTTGTCCTTTGAGGTCAAAGTCTAGTGGGGGACACTTGAGGACAAGTTTGTAGTGCTGCCACCCATGTTGGCCCTGATCTGTGAACAAAAGACCTCAGTGTCCAGGGCTGCTAATGCAATATTCCTCTTAAACATGAATTTCTCATACAAATGTTATTTAAATCCATTATGCTATAACTGCCAGGCTTAATAGCATTTTTTTTAAGAGAACAAAGCCACAAAGCTCTTTTCCAGAATGCCATATATATAAATTTTTCAGTGTCAATTGGCAAGCTTTCTAAAACATAGCTTTGCAGCTAAAACCCAGCTGGATTGAAAGGCAGCTTTAAGCAAAGGCATGCTGCTCTGTCTATCACTCCCTCTATCCTCAGAATAGTAAGGATTGCACCATTCCTCATGCAGACCTACATAAAGAAAGACCAATTCATTGCTACTTGAGTTGCTTGCAGGCATAAATTGCAGCCAAGGTAAGTTGTTCAGGAAACCTCTGTGCTCTGAACCATAAGCAGAAAGACTCTGCATGACTTGTACTCCACAGCAATTACAATGGCCAAAACATTTTGTTCAGACTTCTAAGCAGCACATGCAGAGGCTGTGAAGAAACACTGCTGAGGCTTCAAATGTAGGTACTGGCATTAAGATTTCCAATTTGACCAGTTTTTGGTCTTGACAATGTGAACCTTCTCAAAAGACCCATTTATGGACATATAATTTCTATGGTTGTGAGGATGGGAGGAAAAAGGGACACACAGAATTTCCTTCCTGTATTGTATAGGGGGACAGTCTAATTCTAGTCCTGGCACAGTGTAGTGGCACCAGTAATGTTAGATTCCCCATAGCATGTGGAAAGGAAGAGCTATGTCCAGCATTTTCAGGACTGACCAGTAAAGCTCATCCTAAATCAACTAAAAGGCTCCACTGGGCCTACTTTGGTCTAGATCAGTGGTTGTCAACCCACGACCCACAGGCCTCATGCAGCCCAATCAGCACATTGCTGAAGCCCATGTGACATCCTGTTAAAAAAAAGGAAAGACATTTGACAGTGTAGAAATGAGAGGTACTACAGAATATTGTTTGTGTTGCATTACTGTCAGATAACAGACACAAAACTTTTTTTAAATTGATACACAGAAAGGAAGTTGTGTGGGTGTGGCATTGTCCAATGTCTTTAATTTCTGTTTAAATTGGATGTCACATGGGCTGGAGCAGTGTGCTGATTGGGCCATATGCGGTCCGCAGAACGAGAGTTGAGAACCACTGTTTTTCACTTTGGGGGTCTGGATGTTTGGTTCTTCTAAGTATCTAGCCAAATGTGTCTAAAATTGGGAACCTAAAATTGAAGACACCCAAAATTAATAACCACTTTCTAAAACTATTGACCATGAGAAAAAAATTTTCTCACTATGAGGGTGGTTAAACATTTGAACAGATTATTTAGAGAAGCTGCAAAATCTCCATCCTTAAAAGTTTTTAAGAACAGGTTAGACAAACACTTGTCTAGGATGGTTATGCTGAGCAAAGGGTTGCATTAGATGACCTCTGAGTCTCCTTCCAGTCCTACTTTTCTATGACTCTATAATTATCTGTATAATTATGTGTATAATCAGTCGTACTGAGATGAGGTTCATCTGAGTGCTAGGACTATAATGTTTTAACAACACCTATAGTAGGAGAAAGGACACTGCCATGCTCTCCTTTTCTTAAATCTTCTTTGGCTCTTGGGTAAAAAGATTTATAAAAACCAGCTATGGAAAAATCTCAAAAGGAGCAGAATTTCCATCCTGGTAAATACAACGAATAACAATGATTCACTTCAAAGCTTTTCTAAACTTCTCTGAACATGTTTGGTGTGGCAACTGGATTGAAATCTTGCAAGAACAGGCTTGCTCAGGGCACATCCTGGGTTTAGTCTAAACAGAATTATTTCAGGAACAGCTTCTATATGACATTTGGGGGCTTTGGTTTCATCCAGCCATAAGCAAGAAGTGTGTAGACTTTCTAAAATGAAAAATATCCAGTCCTGTAAAGTTGGATTTTTTTTTTATATATTTTCAGTGAAGAATGCCAGTTTCTTAGTCTAACTAAATTAGTTTGCTAATCCCAACAAAAATATAAAATATAAGGATGCTGTACTGAGATTAGAATGACTGAGGAGCCTAGCAATTTCTGGAGACAGTGGACATCCTAAGCAGTCCTGTTTCATTGTAAATATTCTGTATTGTTTTGTGAACTTAGATATAATAGTTATTGGAGTAGCCTCAGAACTCCATGGCCACCTAGGACTCTTTTTTTTTAAAGCATTTGTCACACATATTCATGACAGATTTACCATGAGAGAATTATCTAGGTTTGTGTCCCTGGTCCTGTCACCTTCACTGAATCCCCCAGGGAAAGTTACACTTTGGTGCCACCTTGTGGCCTTTTGCTCTACATAAAAGGGTCATCATCTTTAAAACACACACTGCAATAATTTGTCAAATTGCTACTTTATATAGTTCTGCTGTTCTAGTGTTTTAAGCAATTAAGTACTTTTTTGTCTCATTTACTTTATACTGTTTTATAAGGGATGAACTTTGCAAATATATTAGTGGGTAGTGAGGGTTTTTACCACACAACAACAGGAAAATGCAGGCTAGGAAAAGATGGATGGAGATAGAGACCCTTTGCATAAAGACTATATTCAATAAAGGACACATAGGGTACCTCCAGATGAGTGTGCACATGTGGTTTGCAGCGCTGCAAACTGCATGCACCATACATGTATACATTTTTGCATCAGAGATGCCAATATAAAAAAAAAAAAACATGCCAAAAAAAAGTGGGTTGGCATACATGGTGGCAACCTTGTGGCAGAGCACCTTTACTGTCTGCCACTTTAAGGCTGAAAGCAGGCACCTGGTAGGTGCAGGCCAGCCCTGATGAGGCAGCCATTTTAGACCCAGCCTGTCAGGGCTGAGGCAGCCGAAACAACACCTTGAAGGTAAGGGAGGAACTATGGGAATGGTAGGAGCTTCTTGGGGGCCCAGTGAGGTCCCAAGTCCCAGAGAAAAGGCTTTTGGCCTAAAGACAACAAGGCCCAGCCTTGGAAGGGACTTACTGTTTGTGGGTCTACACAGGGGCTACGCAAACCCCTGATTTATAACAGGCAAGGGTGAGGCCTGGGGCTCAGGTAACCCAGTTGAGAATAGAGCTGGTTATCAAGATCTTTGGGGCTCAGAGTAAGCCCAGAGTGAGATGGTTGTATGGTGGGGCCCAAAGGGGACCCCATTGTCTAAGGAGGTCAGCTACTGCAGGGCTGAGACCAATGAACCCCGACTGGTCAATGCAAGAGGGCCAGGGCCAGAAGGCTGAAGGGCAATGAAGCCCAATGTGAGGGGCATACCTGGGTCATGATGAGCTATCTGACACTCCAGCTAGCCTGGAGGTGGGGCCAGAGCCTAAGGAGTCTGAAGGTCCCCTCAATTGTGGGGGGGGACGACGGACGGGACATCACTGTCTAGGGGAAGAAAGGCTCAGCGAGACAGCAGGCTAAAATGAAGGAGGTTGAAATTCATTCTCTGGATGGGAGCCATCCAAGGAGGGGTATGGAGAGTTGGGCCAGTGAGAGGCAGCCAGCAGCAGACCAGGAACAATATAAACTACTTGGGCTAAGACCAAGGCAGGTAGGCCTGCACTGGTCCTGGGTATGACAGAAAACTGCACCCTGCTGGGGAAGGATGGCCTGGTGGGACTCCCTCTGATGGGGGGGGGGGTCCCCAGAAATGCCAGGCCAGTTGCCTCCCCAGTGAAAGGCAGGAAGGGGTGCCTTAAAACCCCAGCCCCCACATCCTGGTGGGATACTCTACTCCAGGGCCAGGCACAGGGGCCGGGCACGTCTCTGGACACTTGAGCCCCATAGGGTGGAAGACCCTGGAGGCCCCAGTAAGGGGGCAGATAGTTAAGGTGGTTCCAGTGAGGGGACAGGCCGGGTCAGGTAAGCCAGCATGATGCCAGAGTCCCACGGGGGGCGGGGGGTGCACAGGACCCCATTGGCCCCTGGAAAAGGGGACCAAGACCAAGTGAGGGGCTAGGGGCTATGTCAGCCCAGTGTAAGACACAAGGCCAGTGCCACGTAGAATAGGGAAGCTTGAGTGACCCGAAGGGCTGCATATGCACTAGTCAGAATGAAAGTAGTTAAGAGCGATGGCCCAAAGGAGTTGCTCATTCTCTGAAAGAATGGAGTGGAGCTCAAAGTTTCCTTTTAAAATGCAGCCATCAAAGAAAGAAGTGGTGAAGGTGCCTTCGGCATCCAATGGTAACTGAGCTGAGGCTTTTTGGGTCACAGTTTTGGACTCAGGCTCCTCAGTCCATTTGTCCTAAATCCTGTTTCAGACACCAAAGATTATGTCTACATGACATGATGTGTTGCCATGAAGTGATACCCATGCTAAGTCAGGTACTGGAAGCAATGTAGCCATGCTAGCTGTGTTCCAACTAAGCTAATTAGCCTGCTGAGAAGCACTACACTAACATGGCAGTACTGGGGCTAGCTTGTTCACAGTCAGCTCAGGTATTTCTACACAGCAGCTATACTGTGTCATATCAACCACCATGAATCCTTCATTAGATCTAGCTGTAACTCCCTACAAGGCCAGCCATGATGGGTCTATGCTGATCACTTGTCCCAAACTGGAGCTGAATCAAGACTTTTCTTAAAATTTCCAAATGTGTATTAGACTTCTTCCTCCTCTTCCTGAATTTCTGGATTCATTCTGGAGCAAAAAGTGAAATTATCAAAATACCTCTCACAATACAAGAAACCACTAAAAATCTAGGTTAAGGGACTGTGAGAAGCTCTAAGCTTTGTAATGGTTGCCCAAACAGAAGACAACTTTCTATACCTTTAGCATTATATCCTTCTCTGGCAGCATTTTTCTTATTACAACCTGTCTTATTTAAAATAAAGAGAAAAAAGGACAAGCACTGTCATTCCTTTACAATGCCTGCAGGTAAGAATTTGATCAGAGGTTCTGCCAGCAGCATTTCTATGGAATTAATGCCTACCTAGAAATCAATCCAAAATCCTGATTTCATTCCTTCTATTCTTTCAAAGTTATAATTAATTTTAACCTTTGGGTAAAGATCTGCTAAGAAGCTGAGGTAAGCAGGATATTTTTAGAGTGCATGTGACCACTGCATGCGGCAATTAAAAAAATCATAACTAGACGCACAAGCCAAGGGAACAGGGTGCTTTTCAGGACACAGCTTTGTTGACATGTCTTCCCCACTGAAATCTTCCTCATGGCTTGCCCATTCTGTGACTTGCTATAACTCTCCTAACTATTAAAACAAGTTACATGGACACAAGGCCTCTCCTACTTGCTGAATTCTCCAGGTTTCCCCTCCCTAGTTTAGTTAACACAATCATCCTTGCATCCCCTGCTTAGAAGAGTTATTTTCCTTCCTCATACGTGAAAGCTCTCCTTTACCTTTCTCACTAACTACAAACACCTCTGACATACCAGGCTACAAATCCATCTACCTAAAGTGTATATTGGCTCTTTAGACCCTGCAGAGTGCACTTCATACAAACCACTGCAACCTCTAGAGTACTGATTCTCAACCAGGGTGCTGTAGTACCCGGGGAAACATTGAGATCCTTTCAAGGATGTCATGGGGTGCCATGCAATGTTAGCACTGTTAGGTGTTCAAACAAAATTTGCAAGAAAAAACAGAGATTTAAATTTGGTTAGTATTAAAACCATTCTGACCTATTATGGTCTTTCAGGGTTCTGTGTAATAGAAAAAAAGGCATTATTATGTTTCTGCACTCAAAAAACAAGTAAAATCTAAGCTGACATATTCCCAGGAGTGCGCCGAGTCAATCTAAAGAAGCTGAGGGCCAACCCTGTTTAGGGGTGAATCAGATGTTTTTCCCCATTAATATAAGCACACAACATGAAAGTGAAATGTGACCATACTGGCATTCCATTTACCATTGGAGAATGATAGGAGTTGATTCTCTCTCAACCCAGTAGTGTAACTTGGAGTGGGTGAACAGGGTACCAGCCCCAGGCATTGACCAAGAAGGGGCACATTATGGTGGCCTCCCAAGGAGTCTTAGTCCCAGCAGCAGCAGCTTCATGCCACACAGTAGCAGCCAGGCAGTAGCAGTCCTATGCCATGGCACTAGCATCCAGAAGCAGACAAAGCCACACAGCAGCAGCAATAGGTATCTTTGAGTCCCCAGGGCAGGTAAGATTGAACACCCTTCCCCAGGGTTTTGCCCAAGGTGCAAAACTTTTTAGCTATACCTCTGTCACAACCTTTGTAATGTCAGCTACTATACAGCAAAAATTAGTTCCTTTTTCCACTTAAATATGCTTGTGACTGCATCCTCTTTTGAAAATGTTATTCCTGGACAAGTTTGCTATGTAGAAATGATGCCCCTTGTCATACAGCAGCAATCCATCTCCAGATGTACAGGAATGCATTGCTATTTCTTTCCAAGTGGGAGCTGTATTATGATGGCATTGTGCACAACCCTATCATTAAAGATGGGTTTCAATTACAAAATCTTCTTCCAGAGTTTAGCCATTAAAAAACACCAAACTCAAACCAATCTGCTTTGTCTCAGGCAGGTACTGATATTAGTTTTCTAAAAATATAATTAAATCAATTAAAACGGCACAAGTAAATCTGGGCATGGTTTCCTTTCTATTCTTTTCTCTCATTGTTTTAATAATACATTTGTAGAAGATCTAGTTGCAGGTAACATTACGAGACACATTCTGTCACCCAGCTCACAGACATTTGCACCTTACTACATGAGTACCTAGTAATTTTAATTGCAAATACTCACAGAGTTGGGTGGTAGTAAACTAGAGTAAGAATACTGGAACACAGCCCTACACAACTTTTGCTATGCTTGTTAATCCTGCTGTTCACAAGTACTAAAAAAGTATAAACATAGACTCTTGTTTTTCAGTTCCTGGGACTAGTGAGAGACAGGAGGCTGAGAGAACATTGGTTTGGGATTTACTTGTTTCTGTCAGTTTATGTCACAACATTGCAGCTATTTTAACAAGGGGAATTACATTGTGTGTGAATATGATAATTATTTAAAACAAATGGAAAAAAGACATAAAAGGCCTAGAGAATGTATATGTTTTATCCATTAGATGGATAATCAGACCATTCTGTTACATTACAGAAGATAAAATCAGATAGTTTTACATTATGGAATATAAATCTTTATGCACCAAAGTATAAAGCCAGGCCACAATGGTTACTGGTTAGCTAGAAAGGGCCTCTGTGGTCAGGGTATTTTACAAGTGTCCTCTTTGCAGATTTTTGCACCCTCTCTTATTGGTCATTGCCAGAGACACCATACAAGACTAGGTGTTCTATAGATGTGCTCCAGTATGATCATTTTCATATTTAATTCATGCTGTGATCAACATGAAAAAGCTTTAATAGACTGGTTTTCATGCTAACATTCTTTCAGCTCTGCACAACACAGTAATAGAAATTTTCTCTTATCCTGGCCACGTTTAAAACTTTGTTGCTTAATAATATTATGTGATAAGGTCTCATACCTTTGTATTACTTGAACCTCCTTTGCCTGCGACAGTTTGCTCTCAGTCTTCTTTTACTAATAGGAAAGACATCAGCTGTTCCCATGTTTTTTTATCCAAATGCAGGTGGTCATATTCATCTCCTTGCCCATCTGCTGTGTGCAGAGACGGAGATCCATTGCTTGGAGAGTGGACAGAGATCAGCAAGGTCCTCAGGTAAAACAGTCAACTCCCAATTCTTCTTAAATAAAACAAAATTAATATTTATTGGCAGTTTGCAAAACAGAGTGAAAAACAGAACTAAAAGAGTCTACTAAGAACTGGAAAAGTAAGGATTGCTTCCAGTCAACCCTACACTTAATCTGCAATATAATGATTGATTTTTACTAGATTCACTGCATAGTAGTGCAGTGGCAGTCATGTTTCCCTCTCCTCTATCAAAGCTATAAATATGACATGGCACTGGAAGGGATGCGTAGCTAAATTAAACCTCACCCCAGTTAGGCTAGGGACAAAAGTTACACACAAACTGGTATAAGCGATGAGAAATTTTTTCAAATCTGTAATACAACAGAAGTCCAGTACACAAAAACTGCTTTAAAAATGGCCAAAACTAGTTTAAGATAAACCTGGATGGATATAGTATCAGACTTAACTCATCTAGCTTAAATCAGTTTATTGAACTGCTGGCCCAGATCCCCTCCAGATTCAAGTTAACTCACGGTCCCTCAGCATCCCAGGATGCTTTGCACTTCCTCCACCAACCCTCCCTCACAGGGTGGGCGGGCTAACCTAGCCCAAGCTATCTGCTCCAGTTCAACAGTGAGGCATGCTGCAGCATCCCCAGGTTCTCACCTGGGCCATTCCAGGTATGTGGCTACATTTCTGGAATCAAAAGTGAATTTATATTCACTTGCTTATTGGTTCAGTCTACACAACTTACACTAACCTGTGAAAACTGAATCAGTTTTGACTGTCTGTGCTTAGTCTTATAGTTCACCTGATTTTATGTGGTGTCATAAATTAAAATATATACTAGCATTTAATTAATATTTCTTTTTTTGAAAAGTCAAATACAGAAGTACAATTTCCTCCCAAACTAATGCTGGCCTCTACTTAATTACGCCTTCCTTTGTATCACAATGCAATAAATTTAGTTCTTTTCATTAAAAACTTTCCACTTTCCACCCAGTCGAATAAAGATTCCTGCATAAATTTCAGTAATGAGACTTCTATATTGCTAAATATGTATTCAACCCACTTCAAAAAGACTTCATTTTCAAACAAATTAAATTGTTTCTTTCAGCTTCCTAATATGTGCGTGCGTGCATGCGTGTGTGTGTGTGTGTGTGAGAGAGGGAGGGCGGAGATATTCACACAGGTAGAT
>NW_017728992.1:147459296-147463533 GCF_001723915.1 Gavialis gangeticus
GTGTGTGTGTGTGTGTGAGAGAGGGAGGGCGGGGGGGAACGGGGTTCAGTATAGTCCTAAAAACTGTATGCTATTTATTTCTGGTAAAATTGCTAGAGATTTTAAGATGAGCAAGATATATGACTCCTCCTTAATTTTTGTTCACTGTTAACTGGCTTCCTAAGTACACCTGGTATGAAAACTCCTTTGCATTTTCTATGCCACATTAAATAGAAAAGGGTTCTCTTTCCTCCTGATCAACTTTTTTTTTTAAAAATTAAGAAACTCTTTACAACATATGACAGCTATTGTTCTGTCAATATACTCTTCTGTTCTAATGCTAATGACATTAAAATGTAAGTTCCAGAGTATAAATCATCTTGCTCTATTTATCTTTTTCAACATGATTTGAAAGCCAGAATCAAATATACATGTTCACATGCAACACTGACATCCATATGATACATTTACATTCATCTGTTTTGGCTGTCTTGCACTTCTGACTGCATCTCTGGATTTTTTCTCCTTAATCCAACATCTCATTCCAAGAGCCAAAACCCAAGCAAAGTCAAATATTTTAAAATTACCCAAGCACAAAAACTCTTCTTCCTTAAATATGGGACTTGTGCCAAATATTATTTGGCTCAAGTCCCAGGTTGGGCAAAACTGACTCCTGAACCAGGAAAACAGCATGATTATATAGTTTGATATATTACAGCTGTGAAAGTCTAGAAAGGATTTAGATTCCTAGGCTGCCTGTACAATGTGTGGGAAGAGTTAAAGAGCTAATAAAAGGGGTGCACAAATCTGAGCCACTGAGTGGAGAGTTACTAAGGAGAGGGATATGCCTTAAACCTTCCTCCTCAGAGAGCCTTAGGTTATGTCTGTACTTGATATTACTGTGCCAGCAGTACAACTCATTTTTCTGGCCCACCACCACATTAATGTAGGTACACCACTTCCAGGTTGAGAGATAGTACACGCAGGGCAGCGCAGCATGTTTCAGCATGATATTAGCTGGTATGATAAGTGGGAGGTATAGCTGTGTCTTTATGCCAGGCTGCAGGGAGATGCCTCTCTCTTCTTGGGAGTCATAGCTGTTAGTATCTTCCAAGTCACTCCTTTTCTCATAAAGCCTATGTCATTACCCCTCTATCCAATCAATACTATTCCAGGAGACCCTGGTTCAAAACCCTCTCCAGCCTGAGGGAATTTCAGCTTACAACGTCCACATCCTAGGAGAGGAGAGTGATTTAATCACTAGGGTATAAAGCATATTGTGGCAGGGATTTTCTCAATCTTTCCTGTCCAATTTTACATGGAATAAGTATTCTTTTGACGAGGGGGAGAGAATGACTCTCTAGCTTAGAGGGCAGGATGCTCAGGAGAAGGAAAACCTGAATCCTAGTTTCTGATTCAATAACTACTCAAAGTATTTGATATTAAATATTCATTAGAACAGCAACTACAAAGCCCAAGAAAGTACTCTCATCACAAAGCTAGGTGGTATTTTCATACTGATTCCTGTACTACTCAGCTCCGCTAACCCTTTGCACTACTCTTCATATCTTCATAGCTATGTTCTTCTGTATCTTCTGTTTCCTAAAGCACAGCAACAGAAATCCTGTCATAATGTAGAACCACACTACATTAAAAGATAAAAAGGAAACCCTTGCTTTTATTATTCAGTGCTCTATAATTCTCAAAATAGAGCAATGGGAGAATGTTGCTCTCAATACAGCCAGCAATGCACCCTCCATTTTTCATATATTAGCAAGACTATTCTTCATATGTCTTTAGCATAAAGAATTGAGAGGAAAAATTATGCCATTTGTTTTACTGCATGAAACCACCTGCAGGTATGCATTTTAAAAAGTAACTAGCATTGTTCACTTCTCTCTTTTCCTCATGCCACTCTCCACTGAGACAAGATGAGCAGTGATAGGTTGTTCTTTCTCTTGCTAAGAGGCTTCAGTGCATTTCAGCAGTGTAGTTACAGAGACTATGGTATGTTAAAAAGATCACCAGTTGCAGACTATATTTTTAGAACAACAGATGCTGATGCTTCTCTGAAGAAAGCAGAGGTCAGTGCTGTGAAGGAAAGAGCACTTTATGCTTCTTTCAGACTGCTACTCTTCTCTCAAGGAAACTTCCCAACAGCTCAGTTTAAGGCATTTTAGTCCAAGTAGAGATTTTACCAAGGACAATACAATTTAATTCATTGGTAAAAAAAAATGTCTGGAGCAATTTCTGGGAACCTGTTATTTGCATTACATATTGAATTTTAATGTACAGTGGATCTGTGACACATAATAGTTATAGTTATTTCCAAAAATCTAACCCTATGGTATAGGGAATTCCTAAAATACAGCTCCACTGGTATTCATTCTCATCATGGCATGTACTTGCTGCCAAATATATTTATGGGAATCAGATACAAGCTGAGTAGTGGTAGCAGCCCATCTCACAGCTGCTTTGGAAGCTGCATAAGTTTCAGTTAATTGTCTTTAAAATATAGTTTCTGGTCCTATTTGTAAGATTTGTACTTATGTCCAAACGCAACCAATGCTGGACTTGATCCAAAGTCTGGTAAGACAATATGAGATCCAAAATGTCACTAAGTCTGGGGAGACAGAAATGACTTTTGACATGAGATGTGATTGCTGCTTATTGTCCAAAACATGTTTATGATCTCACTACTTTTATCTACTTTCTCTTCCACTCCACTATTTTCTACACATTTTGCATCTTCTAGTTTCCCAGGCTGTAAGTCATTAAGGGATGGACTGGTTTTTTGTTTTTTTTTACTATGTCTTCACAACATCTAACAAAATGAGGCTCTGCTCCCGCACTTGGGCTACTAGGAAATATACAGTCTTCAGCTATTGAACCCATCCTAATAAGAAATCAAAGGAATCAAGATGTGTATTCAAGTGAGAGGCTGAGCAAAAAAGTAACACTGTTGCCAGAAAAAGTAGCCATTTTACCATATGTGCTCCCAGTTATAATTTGGGGCACTAAGTAACTAATAGGAAAATTTCTTGAAGCAATAACTGAATCATTTAATTTAGATTTCAGATACAGGCTATTACATGTGCGCAGGTGTTTCAGTCCAAGCCTATCTCCATCATGAGGCATCTCTGCCATCTGTTATTCTGAAGGTTCAGCTTAAAAATATTTTGTGTTTTACACATGATGACTTGAGAACATGAGAATGCACATTTAATTACATGTAAAACAGGGTTGATTTTAGCAGTTTTGCTTTAAAGTTAAATGTGTTTTTAATCATTAAGGAGGTTCAAAGCATTAAAACAGAACTGTGTGACATGAGTAATCTTCTGAAATGTGTTTGCTAGAGATGGTCCTGGAAGCAGAGAATCTGTAAACTAGTGGACACTGAGGTATAATGTGCATGATGCATTTGGTGTCTGGGAAAAATGCCAGGTGCCCTGCTATCATCCTGAATCTTTCAGCTGATCCATGTATCAGCAGCACTGACAAAGTTCACCTGTCCTCCAGATGGAAATAGCAGAACATCTCAGCTATGTCATAGATTTCATAGATTTCACAGACATTAGGGCTGGAAGGGACCTCAGAAGATCATCGAGTCCAGCCCCCCGCCCAGAAGGCATGTCCAGCAGCAGCTGAGGCACACCCCATCTGGACATATGTGTAACAAAAATGACTGGACCTGGGAAAGAACAGATTCTTTTCAATAGAAAGGTAAAAAAAATCTTTGTCCCTTAAACTGGATGATTTTTTAAATTTGTAAACAATAAGAACATTAACAAACTGGAACTGCAAAGTATTGACATGAGTCTGATTATACTGAAAAATTAAGAATTGTGATGAGAAAACACAGGTGATTGAATATTACTACTCACATATGCTATTGGGAGAATGGAACTGGAATGGAGGCAACCAAATGTTGTTTTTTAAAAGTCTCTGAAGCTTTTGAGAGCTCTTTAATGTTCAATGCTCTCTTTAATTACTATTATTAGAGTAAAAATCTGGTAAAACCAGATTATTCAGCCTTTGTTTTTAGTTGATTGCCTCCTGTATTCCCAGTTTAAGACAGTGCTGCAGAAGACTGCTAGCCAATTAAAGGAATTCTATGGCTTGCCTATAGTAGTTATTTAGGTTACCTATCATTTTCCCGTTGTTTTGGAGCCTTTTCCTGCTCCCCTACTTTGTTGAAAAGTTCAGTGATTTTATCATTGGTGTCATAATTTCAAGAAATCAAAATTTCTCTGACCTG
>NW_017728992.1:147468533-147478596 GCF_001723915.1 Gavialis gangeticus
AGAGCAACCACACATGCAAAGTAATTATCACACCACAAAAAAAGACTATCCAGCTATAGGAAGAGCCAACCAGTTACAAAGTTTGTGCTTGAATATATGTAGCAAACTATAGCTGGTTTCTATCCAGCTTTAATTTGAATGTGTTGGCAGGTCCCTTTTATACAGTTCCAGATCAAGCAGACATTTCCACTCCGTTATCCTAAAGCACATGCCTTAAATGACCTACATGTGGAAATGTTTGCAGGATCAGGCTAGTTCTTAGGGTCAGAATTAATCTCTTTTAGTTCTGCAAAACACTATATAAATGTATGGATTTATATAATCATGTTAAAACCTTAAATAATGTAAAGTTCACATCTCTGGAAGAAAGACTATTAAATAGGTATCTTGGTTCTAAGACAGAAAGAAAACAAAATTCTTAGGAGACTGAAGAGTTATTTGGAGAAAAATCTCTTTTCAGTAACCCACCTTTCTGGCAACAAAAAGGTTTGACCTTGCTGTACTTATCTCCCACTAGGGGGTATGGGGATGGTAGTTTTATCTTGGTTTTACTTATGAAAAGAACTACTATGGTAAAAGGTTAAAATCTGTTTTCTCCCACTGGCTTGTGCATGTCAGCAAACAAGGAAACAAACATTAAAAACTCTTCAGGTCAAATCTACCACAAATACACTTGGGAAAGAACTGATTTCTTTAGTCTTGGGTGGCTGAGGTGCTTACTGTTCTTCACCTTATTTCTTTTGTAGTAATTCATGTTTAAAGGGAGACAATCAATTATTTTAAGTCAGTATTTTTAGAACTGATCAAAACCTTTTTCATGCAAACTAAACATTGGCAAAATTTAAGTCTTTGTCCCAGACCAAAGGTCAGAATCTACCAATTTAAAATTCTTTGATCAAGTATACAAATATTATTAGAATTCCCCATCTTACCTACAGTAGACATGCAGTTTGAGAGTTACAGATTAGGTTGCTATTATTTGGGCAGAGAATCCACAGATTTTTACCTTTCTTACTTAGCCTAGCTATCTAGATATAATCTTAGCCTAGCTAACCTGAAATGATTTTGTATTCCTTGGGTGCATATACACGTGATACTGTCACCGTTAGCAACACGCTACGGCGATGCAGCATCTGCAGGCACAAACCGTGATGCTGCAGCTACATCACAGTAAAAATGCACTCCCTCGGTATAGTGTGTTGCTATGGTGACATAGTGGCTAAAAATAACTGGGCGCTGCTGGCACAGTGCAGTACAGGCTGTTACCGTGACGTCATTTAGTACTTCCAAAAGGAAGTACTAAATGATGGCACAGTAACAATGGCGCCATAGGGGCATGTGTAGATGTGCCTGCCGACAAGCAAAACATTCTCATTCTCAGTATAAAGGTTAAAACTACTGGGGCTGTGTGTAATCTTGCCTAAGTATAACAACATAATATGAGGTAACTGAATCAGGCTCTTTACATTGCATTTACTGAATAAAAGGGCTTCTTACTTCCTAATATAATAGTCCCAATTTCTACATCCATCCCAGACCTATCATATGTTAGATGGACTCAAATACTGAGCTAAAAAAGTATCATACCTATAAAGCTCTTTTTATAAGACTGGACTTTTTACTAGATTTTATTAAAAGGATTCAGAGATGTTTAACAGAAATAGATTTATGCATTTATATTGCACTCTTTATTGTAAAGTATGCTTTCAGCACTATCCTGACATAGCCACTGGGGAACTGTTGTCCCCAGAAAAGTTGTATTATTTAACAGTTTAGTAAACCTACTTGATTCTCTACTTTCTTTTTAATACTCTTTGGCTACCTACTGACTACATCAGAAATATTTCTCCTTGAGCTCACTCAGTTGGTTACTGCAGCTATGTGAATAACTCATGGTTTTTTTTCATTTGCAGTTGACCTGAAATTATTTTTTAAAGCTTTTTGCAAACAGAATAAAAAAACCCTTTGTTTTAGATCCAATTAAATGGCCTTAACTTAAAAAGTTAAGATTTTTTAAAAATAATACTGAGGTACACTTTAAAATGAAAATGTCAAATTATAGATTCAAAAGTTGTTGTTTTCAAAATATTGTATTGAAATCCTTTCAACTCCTTTGAAATGTTTTTCAGTTTTTAATCACCAAAATAATTAAGCAAAATTGATGCTAATTCACAACTTGTTTCTGTTAACTCAAATCTGCATTTTCACAGGTAAAAAACAAATACAAACAAAACAACAGCTGAAATGTTTTATCCAACTCTATTGGCAACCAATGAATTGACAGAAATGAAAGAACCAGCACTGGATACAAAAGTAAATGTTAGGTATGAGACTTACCTTCTTTAGGTAAAATAACCTGACAGAACTAAGTAGCAATAGTGGTAACCATTATGGGACAAATACTTTCTGTGTCAGGATGCATCTTTCTGCCAAAAAGGCTGATATCCCAAAGACTTGTGCCTGGCTGATACGCTGGGACAATACTGTAAGGCATTGTGTTTGATGAAAGGCCCAAATGCTATTGAAACACTCTGCAGGAAAGCATGCCAAAAGCCTGGATAATGAGTGTGGAACTTTCCCCAGCAAAGCTTTTATGGAAGTAAAATCCTTTTGCAAAACAGCCTCTCTGTTAATTCAGCCCTTTAGTGAATTAAGTGCCACAGTGAAGAACAGTGCACATGGTGCACTGAACCCTGAAACAGATGTAAAGTAGAGTAGTGCCTTGGAGTAGTGCTGTGCATATCTTAAGTTCTCCATTTGGGTTTACTAGTTGGCACACATTCAGCACTTCTGTATGACAGCTATATTACATCCAGTTGGGGGTTTAGTGTTTTTGGAGAGCTTATGCCACACAGCACTATGACACCTGCTCTGTTTAGAGGTTGTGTAAACCTACCCTGTGTGGTAGCTAAGAACATCCAGCTCATTTAATTAGATTTATCCTCTCACTCAACAACATTCCTGCTGTGAGAGAGTATTATATACTGTGTCCATCTCTACTAAGGCAGCCTGGTTTACTGTTTGCCTGACAAAACAGCTATACTTATGCCATGGAAATAACTTCATCTTCTAGCAGTATAAAGTAATGCATTACCAAGTACCACTTACATTCAAGGCAGCAGCTTTTCTGCAGCCTGCGAACGTCACTTAGCCAGGAAGATTATGGAGTGAAGTTCCATCCATCTAAAATGTATACTCTAACTGCGTAGTCCAGGGTTCAAGTCACACAAAATCTAGAGGTCTAAACTAGCTCTAGAGATTCTTGTTAGCAACAGCAGCTTTGTTCTATATGTAGCAGCACTGAAATTATGTTTTAGTTCTCTCTAATGTTTTTTTATTTATATTTTCCCATATCCCTTTCCCTTGTGTTCTCTTTTAAAGAGATTTTCGTTGTCTCCCTGAAAGACAAGTACAATATTTTAGAGCCATTTTTGGCATTTAAGGTACAGCAACTAGTGGTGCATGTGAAGAAACATGATCCTTATAGCCAGAGCCCCTTGAGCTAAACTAAAAAGTTACAAGTGACTAAATTTCTTTGTGGGTTCAGAAGGAAGGGAACATTGAAACTTGAACACCATCATTTTATGACGGGAAAAATCATAACTTCCATACACACACAGGGTAGATCTTCAATGACCAATGAACAGGACAAACAGTACTATCCTACTGGCCTTGAGAAGTTTCAAACTGATTATTAAAACATGAGGAAAGGTCATTGTTGGACTTCTGGGAGACCTCCTTAACCTAAAGTCCTAAAATTATTCAAAATGGGAAGACTTGATCCAAACTGACTGGAACTCAGGAAAGTCTGCAGCTCATTACTGCTTGCCAGCTTCAATGTAGAAAGTTGGTTTATCATTGCTTAAGTGCCACTGACATAGTCACTGTATCATTGAGGACACCGACAGCTCCCTCACTCTAACTCATGGCACCTCACAGAAAATGCTATGAGTTAGAGTGCCCCCTCAATCCAACAGATACTCACTGTTGGTTCAGGGACTGAGAGATTAAGCTCCACTTTGGAGCCAATCCAGGAGGAGCTGCCTGCAGCCTCTCTCCCCTATCCCCACCTCGCCCAGCTCCAGTGCTGTCTGCAGGATAGGAAGGGGGAAAGGGAAGGAGAGGGAGCTATGGGCTTGGCAAAACCCAGCCCACAGCTCCTTCTGCCTCCCTCCTCCTCCTACCTTTCTAAAGACAGCACTGGGGTGGGGCTGGGGTGCATCAGGCCTGCCCTGACTGCACACAGTGACAGACAGAAGTTAATGAAGGTACTCTACACTGGTGCACCTTCATCTGAACCCTCATTAACTGAGGGTTAATTTGTCACATGATCAAGAACTTTTAAAGCACTCTGCAATCATGTACTTCTGTTATGGCATAGCTGTACAGTGCTTTCAGTTTGGCCCTGGGATTGGCATGAGACACATAGATGTAAGCCCATAGTGCCCCTACACCCTGAGGCCCACCAGTGACCCCCAGCAATTGCAGAGCACCCCGCTGACCCCCAGCACTGTGGGAGGTAAGTGGGGCCGTGGTGGGAGGGACACAGAGCAGCTGCAGGGTGGCTGAGTGGAGCCAAGGAGGGCCTCGCCCTGCCCTGGCTCCTACTTGGCTCAGCCCCCCAGGGAAAGAGAGGGGAGAGAGAAGAGGGGGGAGAGGGTACTTACCAGTCCCTCTCTGGAAGATCAGGGTCCCCCAAAGTCCCAGGTAGGACCCCCCTTGACAGGGACCAGCATGTTGCTGGCAGTGGGCCCACTGCACATACGTGGAGTTTAAAAGGGCCTACCAATTGGAAAACAACCTCAGTTTGGCCCCAGGAATGGCATGAGATGCATGGGTGTAAGCCCATCAAGCTCCCCCACTCCAAGGCCCCCCCAGTGACCACAAAGCACCCCAGTGACCCCAAGCACTGCCAGAGGTAAGCGGGGCCTGTGGTGGGAGGGACATAGCTCAGCAGTGGGGTGGCTAAGTGGAGCCGAGGAGGGCCTCACCCCACCCCAGCTCCTACTTCACCCAGTCCCCCAGGGAGCCGTGCGAACAGGAAGCACAAACAGGCATGTTTCTGGACCCAGTGCGCAAGTTAGCATGGGAGTTCAAGCAGGAGGGTGAGTGTGAGGGCCCAAGGCCCTGCCAGCAATCCCCCTAGGGTAGGCAGTCCCAGCCACAGCTGGCCTTCCAGCAGCATCATGCAGATGGGCAAACGCCGCAACCCGAAGTTCCCCTCAGGGTCTGTGCCCCACCCCCAGCTCCTCAGAGTACTTCACCTAGACAGAACCCATGGTTCTGGGCTGCATGCAGATGGAGCCTCTGACTCTTGGCTGCAGGAGCTGCCTGACATTTTTTCAGTCTCTGGGGTCTGAAAGCATGGCCACCTCCCCTTGTGAAGTCTGCTTCCTTTGGGGTCTCTGGCATGCCAGCTGGAGGAGCTCCAGGCTGCAGTCCAGATTCCAGTCAGGGATGGTGAGCAGGATATAGACTCCTACTACCAGGCCCTTCTCCCCCTGCTGGCAGAGGGTAGACCAAGGTCTCCTTCCAGGCCAAGGGAGGACTTGGGGACCTCCCATGCTGTCCAGCCAAGGGGTTGGACCAAGATGGTCTAGGGCCCCAAGGCCCACTGCACCAAGGTCCCTGCCCCACTGGAGCTTTGCCGCCCCAGCAGAGCCTGCTAAGTTGTCAGCTCCCACAGGCAACAGGCTCAACTGAAGCTACCGCCCCCACTCTCCCTAAGACAAAATGCAAAGTGTTTGTCAAGGGAGACTCCATCCTGAGGGTACTGAGGGGGCAATCTGCCACCCCGACCCCTTAGCCCAGGAAGTCTGCTGCTTCCTGGGAGCCCGAATCCAAGATATTGTGGAGAAGATCCTCCTGCAGACCACTGACCACTATCCTATGCTCCTTATCCATGTGGGCACAAATGACATGGCTCAGAGCGCTCCCAGCTGGGTCATGAAACACTACAGGCATTTGGAAGTGGGGCTTAAGGGGTTGGGGGTGCAGGTGGTGTTTTCATTGATCCTCCCAGTTTCAGGCTACAGGCTGAGGAGGGAGAAGAGGATCGAGGTAGTGAACCAAAGATAGCAGCGCTGGTGTCATCGGGAAGGCTTTGGCTTCCATGACCACAGTCTGCTCTTTGGTGAGAGAGGCAGTGAGCTGCTGGGAAGGGATGGCCTCCTCCTCTCTCTGCTAGGAAGGAGGCTCTTCTCAGCCAGACTGGCTGACCTGCTCCACTGGGCTTTAAACTAAGCCTGCTGGGGGATTGAGGGGGACCATTGCCACTGCTGGCCCACTGAGCAACCCTTGCAAAGCCAGCAGGCCAAGGCACTTAAGGGAGCCCGTCCCTGCCCCAGCCCTGGAGCAAGCTGTAGGCAAGGCAAGGGCCCCCATAGGTACACAAATGCCAGAAGGTTGGGGAACAAACAGAAGGAATTTGTCCTCATACTTAACGCAAATAATTATGATGTCATAGAGATAACGGAGACCTGGTGGGACTCCCCCCATGACTGGGCCACAGGTATAGATGGTTATACCCATGTACAGGACAGATCAAGTGGACAAAAGGGGCGGGGGTGTAACTCTGTATGTCAAGGAAAGCTATGTGTCCCTGCATTGGCACCCAGGGTGGATGACTGGAGACCCTCTGGGTAAAAATCCATGGGGAACATGGCACAGGCGACAGAGTGGTGGGGTTCGCCAGGGAATTGGCTGAGGCTGGACCCTCCTGGAGCATGGTTATCATGGGAGACTTCAACTATGCAGACATCTCATGGGAAGAGCGCTCGGCCAAATCCGAATAGTCGCAAAGCTTTCTCTTGTGTGGATGAGCTCTATCTGATGCAAGAAGTCTATGGGCCAATGAGAGGTAAAGTGCTGCTCAACCTGCTTCTGGCAATGGGGGATGACCTAATCAGTGACCTAATGATTGAAGGGAAGCTGGGTGACAGTGACCATGAGTTGATCACCTTCACCATCCACCGTAAAGCTGGCAAGTCAGTCAGCAGTACAGAAGTCCTCAACTTTAGGACAGCTCACTTGACAAGTTCAGGAGGCTTGTCAGTGAGGCTCTAAAGGGCCTCAGCCCAAAGGGGAGGGGAGTTCAGGAAACATGGCTGTTCCTCAAGGTGTTTAACACTGAAAAATGCAAGGTTCTCCACCTTGGAAGGAAAAACCTGTAGCATGTCTATAGGCTCGGCAGTGCTACGCTGGCTAGCACTACAGGCGAAAGGAACTCGGGGGTCATGATTGACCACAAGATGAACATGAGCCTTCAATGTGATGCTGCAGCTGGAAAAGTGAGGAAAATGCTGTGTTGCATCCATAGATGCTTCTCAAGCAAATCCCAGGACGTCATTCTCCCCTTGTACTTGGCTTTGGTGAGGCCACAGCTGGAGTACTGCGTCCAGTTTTCTACACCCACAATTCACATCCACAATTCAAAATGGATGTGGAGAAGCTTGAGAGAGTGCAAAAGAGAGCCACACGCATGATCAAGGGTTGGGAAAACAGACCTTATGATGGGAGTCTGAGAGCCATGGGACTCAAAAGCCTGGAAAAGCACTGGCTCAGGGGTGATCTGGTGGCCACCTACAAGTTTATCAGGGGTGCTCACCAGGATCTGGGGGAATGTCTATTTACCAGAGCACCCCAAGGGGTGACAAGGTCAAATGGTCACAAACTCCTCCATGACCATTTCAGGCTGGACATAAGGAACAACTTCTTTACTGTCTGAGCCCCCACGATTTGGAAGACTACCACTGGAGGTGGTTCAAGCATCTACTTTGAACACCTTCAAGAGACATTTGGATGTTTATCCTGCAGGGATCCTATGATCCCTGCTAACTTCCTGCCCCTGTGGCAGGGGGCTGGACTGAATGATCTTCCAAGGTCCCTTCCAGCCCTAATGTCTATGAAATCTATGAAAGGGGCCAATATGTCAGCACTCAGAGAATCTTTCAAAAAGTTCATAGTTCCTTGGGCAAATAATCATATAAGAAAAAAATATGCTAAGAAATTCTGGTTACCCTATGCATGTTTTGCCTTATGCATGATTAATTGTAGCAGTAGTACTTAGAAATTTTACATAGAACCTTCTGTGACAGGGAACCCTAACCCTGTCATGAGGAAGAAGGTTCACCTTTATAAGGCCAGAACCTTCTGCGCATGGAGGGCTGGTGAGGAAGGGTTTAATTGCTAAACTGGGATGGCTGGTCAGCTGACCGGAAGAGGCAGGACTATAAAAACCCTGGGTGGAATGGCAGTAGGGAAGTAAGCAGCTGAAGGGGAAGCAGTCCTTAGCAGGAAGCGGGAGCCTACAGAAGCCCCGCAAGATGACCACTGCATCCACAACCAGGATGGTAGCCAGTGGTGCAGAGCCAAGACTCAAAGAGAGTTCATGTAAGCTAACCCACTGCATTGATTAAGCACGTACAGTTATTATTATTATTTTTTTTTGTGATTCTTGAATAACACCAGTGGTTTGGGGGAGGCTATTAGGGGATGGAGGAGGCTTCATTTTCAGGACTATCTACAGAGTGCCAGCGAGGATGCAGTTTTGGGGGCACAGACCCCAGTGCCAGTGAGTGCGCAGTTTTTTGGGGTGGATGCCAGTGCCAGTGAGGGTGCAGTTTTTTGGGGACACAAACCCCGGTATTCAAGGGACTATTTTGAAAAGGCCAGGGAGGTCTGGTGTACTGGAGTGTGGTTGTAATGTGTCTTTTTTTTTTTTCTTTTTGTTTGGACTGACCGAGTCGGGTTTGGGTTGCACTTGGGTCTTGAACCTGCAGCCCACTGGTTGTGGGTCTGGCTCCTGTGCCTCTGGGCCAGAGTGCCATGCTTCATAAAGGAGCAGGAAAGGCTAGAGCCTCGGAGTCCAACCCTGTTTAGTGGGTTTGGATGGGGAGGCCTAGCCAGAGGAAACAGGGGGCAAGCCCTAAGAGGCAAGACCCCAACATACCCAGAATAATAGGCAATCTCTCACTCAAAAAAAAAAAAAAATTCCATCAAGACGTGGCAGGTGGGATTAGGGCAGGACTGAAGAATTACAAAACAGGCCCCAAGGGCGCCCCACGTGTGGTGCAGATAACCAAAAAGATGGCACCAGGGAAGGCGACCTGTTCCACCTTCCCTACAAGATTCTAAAAAAACATGAATAAGCAGATTCTCATGATGCTCTGGTGTACAATGTATTATTACTAATCTCTCTCCCTTTGGTACCTCTGCCTCATTTTAAACATAGATAAGGAAATAGAAGCATTCAGATATGCAGAGATTCCTTTAAGATCACATTAAGAAATCTGCAGCAGAGTGGAAAAATAGAACCTACATAGATGTATCAGATAAATAAGAGTGACTCATTGATATGTCTAGTAAAAATAAATGAAGAAAGATTTGTTCTGCAATGTCAGATCTGATATGTAAAACTGTCAAGAATGTGGGAAATTGCTGTCTATGGCTAAATACAGACAGTCAAAAAGCCCAAGGCTGAATTGATTCAATCTTCGCAGGTTAGTCTAAACTGCGCAGACTGAACAGATAAGCAAGTGAACAGACATTCAGTTTTAATTCTGGAAATACAGCCACATGCCTGCAGTGGCCCAGGCCAGAAGCTGGTGGGTATTAGAACATGCCTCTGTTTGGTTGGACTGGACAGCTTGGGCCAAGACTAGCCTGCCCACCCTACAAGGGCGGGGGTTGCAGGGAAGGTGCAAAGCATCCTGGGATGCTGGAGGACTGTGAGTGAACTTGAATCTGAAGGGAATTTGGAACTATAAGTTCTATAAGCCAATTTAGCCTAAATCAGTTATGTCTAATACTGCATCCATCCAGGTTTATCTTAAACCAGTTTGGGCCATTTTGAAATTAGTTTATAGTTTCATAGTTTCATAGTTTCTAGGGTCGGAAGGGACCTGAGCAGATCATCTAGTCCAACCCCCTGCCATGGCAGGAAGAGCACTGGGGTCAAATGACCCCAGTAAGGTGGTCATCCAACCTCCTCTTAAAAACCCCCAGGGTGGGAGCCTGCACCACCTCACTTGGAAGCTGGTTCCAGACTCTAGCCGCCCTGACC
>NW_017728992.1:147478858-147483027 GCF_001723915.1 Gavialis gangeticus
AGAAGGACCCATCCACTACCACCCTCTGGGTGCGACTCTCTAACCAGTTGGCGACCCTTTGGACTGTATGGGTGTCTACGCCACAGTCCCCCAGCTTCCTAATGAGAATGGGGTGAGAGACAGTATCAAAAGCCCTCCTGAAGTCTAGGAAAACTATATCCACTGCCATCCCTGCATCCAATGATTTAGTGACCTGGTTGTAAAAGGCCACCAGGTTGGTCTGACAGGACCTGCTGCTGATGAACCCATGCTGGTTGCCCCTGAGCATGCCATTCCCTGCTGGCCCCTCCTGGATGCGTGCCAGAATAATTTTCTCGAACAGCTTGCCCAGGATCGAGGTAAGGCTGACTTTATGTGCACTGAACACCTGTTGTGTTACTGATTGGAAACTGGTTCACATCTCTTATACCAGTTTGTGTAATTTGTCCCTAACCCAAGTGTCTGCACTATATTTTTTCAGTTCTTAGTACTTATATCTTCTTAGATATGGGGGAACAATTTATAGGAAAATGCCAATGCAAAATTCACTGTGCTACAATTTTGAAAATTTGCAGACAAGAATAAATTAGGAATATAACTGGCACTAGCTAAATTTTTTTAATATTAAAAAATCAGTTTTACCTTGTTATAAATAATAATTTACAGTCTTCAAGAAATACAATTATATGCTGAAAAAGTAATAAAAGAGAAGGAAACTTGAACTGAAAACATGCTGTGCTCTAGACTCTTTTTCCTTTTTTTTAATTATACCTCAAAAAGGCAAGTTTTATTTAGCTTTAAATCTCACCTTTCCTCTCTTTTCCAATGGAAGGTACACTGTGTTTGCTGAACTGATGTACATATATGGATTATAACAGAAAGATCAAGCATATAGTTCTCAAAATAGGCTGCAAGTACTCAAAATTCTGACATGCAAATGAGTATTAATAAAAATCACCAGTCAAGACCTTCATATGACATGCTACAATTTTTCTGACATTTTATATATTTTTGTCATATCCCATAGCCAATTGCTTGCATGTTTGTTTGTACTCACAGCACTTAACTGAGGGGAAAAAAAACTAAGATGCTTAATGGAAAAAATATTCCATAATTAAATACTTTGGCCAAGATATTCGGCTTTATTTAGAAATTAGAAAATGTATTACTAGTTATTTATGCATCATACTTTCCTCCTTCCCCCCTTATTGTTAGGGTAGTTTGGGGCAGAAACCATGTTTTCATGGTCAAATACATAAAAAACCGTTGCAAGTTTCAATACAGTACAAATATTAACTAATTATAATAAAATTGTATCTATGCCCCTTTGTCCCCCTCTAATCTCAAGGCCCATTGTAGCCTACAAAGCCCTATCAACATAAATTAGACTCAAAGATGTTGTTCCAATAGGTGTGGATCACTAGGGCAGGCCCAGTCCTGACTTGTATGCTAGCTGCAGGAAGAGGCAAGGGTGCAGAAACATCCATGGCAGCTCTGCACCAATCAAGGATCTCTCAGGGTGGACAGTGTTAGGCTACAGCCAACAAAAAAATAGTTTTAAAAGCAGTACTGACTCAAAAGACTGGCACAAGTTGCTCACAGCATGCTGGAGAATATCATCTTTGTTTTAACAGTATGATGTCTTTCAGCAGGATTTTCTCTCTAATCTTATATGCCATATGCTAAGCAAGTGTCAATCTATTTTAGTAATCCTTTTTTGTAAGATTGCATCTGTAAACATACACACAGTATAAGCATAAAGCCATGTTAGAGCTTGGGTTAACTTAACTGCTGTTTAAGACCACTTCCTATCTCTGAACAAAATACTTCATCCAGAAGAATGTGTCAGCCACCTTCAACACTGTCCGCCATGTTTCTCTCCTGAAATCATGTATTCCTTTAGCTTCCATTACTCTCCTGTACCGGTTCCCTTTCTAGCTCACTAATGTCTCCTTCAGAGGGTCTTCCTCATCCCACCTGCAATTTTCTGTGATGATTTCTTAAGGGTCTATTGTTTGTCATCATCTTCTTTCTCTGTCTTCCCAATGGTACTTCCTTTATTCCCTCTAAAATTTTCTGAGATACCTGTAAAAACTTGATAACAGTTAGGATGCTCAACAGTAAAGACCACTGCTTATTATGCAGACCAAAATCATCTCACTATTCCTTTGTAGTCTCTCATGTTTTTATTCATCTGTTATCTCATGCTTGTTTTGTAAGCACTTTGGGGCAGGGGCCATCTGTGTTATGTTTGTACAACATCTAACACAGTGGCTAGGGACAGACATTCAAAAAGCCTGAGCCTGAATTGATTCAGTCTGTGCAGGTTAGTCTAACCTGTCTAGGCTAAATCAGTTTTGTAACCAGACGCATATCCCAGAAATGCAGGCACATGTCTGCAGTGGCTAAGGATTGAAGCCAGGGGGAGCTAGAGCAGCCCTCCCTTTCCTTCCACAGAGCTGAGCTGAGGTGAGGGGGCATGCCCACACAGGACACTGTGATTAGGGAGGGGTCCCCCGCTCCTGAACAGCCCAGGGGGGAATGTTTATCACCTCTGACTTGGTGTGTATCACTCCATTAAAAAAAGAGAGGGACATTACCAGCTATCTGTTGATTCTGCCTTTGTCCCATGTGCCTCAGCTCAGAAGTAGCCAGTATGTGGTCTGCTAGTTAATACTGAGAGGTGTCTGTGAGAGATGGGGGAATGCCTGCTTAGCAGCAGGGGGGTGGGGGGAGCAGATGCCAAGCCAATGCCTGCTGAGACTGCTGAAGCTGTAGCCAAGGAGAAGATGGGAGGGGTCAGCCTTGCTATGGAGCAGAGATCCCATCCAGCCCAGAGAGCATGCCAGGATGCTGGGGGAGTCTTATTTAATTTAAAGTAGCATAAACTGGTTTGAGCTAAATCAGTTAAACCTGTTTGAATGTGGTATCAGATTTATCTCAAACTGGTTTCAGCTGTTCTCAGACTGGTTTATGTGCACTGAACATCTGTTCTGTTACAGGTTTAAACCAGTTTCTGATCATTTAAACCAGTTTGTATGTAACACCTGTCCCTAGCGAATGAGATCCTGGTCCTGGATAGCAGTGCCTTGCTGCTAGCTGTTACAAACAGTATACTAGTCCATACAGCCTGCTGTTGAAAGAGTTCTGCTAACAGAGGTAAGAGGCCCATTTAGATTTAGTCTACCCTCTGATTACAGAAGACTTTGGGTATCATTCTTGAACTACTTGCATTTGTAGATTGAGTTTGCCTTCTTATCACAAGGCGTTCCAGATTTCAGCTGTGACACAATTCCAGTACTTGTATTACTACAGCAAGTTGAGGAGGTCACGAGGGCAGCACAGTGCTGAGGAGAGAAAAATCTGTGGACTCTGTATGAACTCTAGCTCTGCCCAAAATATTTCACAACACATAACTTGTATACAAACTTTGTTATAGGAACATACAAACTGTAAGGATCTGGGAGAAATAAATTATCATCTTGTTTCTGAAAATTATGCTGCACAGTATACGTTGAATTTTACTTAAAAAGTCACATTTATTTTCAGTTTATTCTGATTATCTCTTCTAAATAAATTATGGACATGTCAGGGAAAATACATTGTGTTCAGCAATATTCAGTATATTTTCCAGAGAGAAATTCATGTTCTAATCTGTACGCTACTTATTAATGTACAAGAAGTGCTCTTACAGAGCCTTTACATTTTAACATCTATTAACTATAGACATGATAGTCCTTTCTTTGAAATCAAGGGCAGTATGGCCAATGACATGTACTGAACAAGGTCATGCCCCTGTGACACTCAAGGCCGCGCACCAGGAGAGGCTGGGGTGGGAGCCTGGCCCGGGCTCCACTGGCTCCGAGGAAGTGCTCCTCTCCCCTGCATCAGGGCCAGGGAGTGGAGCACTTCCCCAGAGCGGGTGGAGGGAAGGCAGGGATGGAGGCTGGCTCAGATGGCTGGTGCAGGCTCCGCCGGCTCCAGGGAAATGCTCCACTCTCTGGCCCTGATGCGGGGGTGCAGAGCACTTCTCTGGAGCCAGGGAGCCCACACCAGGCCCCAGCTCCAGCCCCTGGTCCCTGGCTCCAGCACCTGGCCCCCGGTCCCAGCTCTTGGCCCCCACCCCCCAGCTCCAGCCCTCCACATGGCTGCCCTGCCTGCCCCAGCTCTGGCCCTTTAAGAAAAAAAGA
>NW_017728992.1:147483522-147484732 GCF_001723915.1 Gavialis gangeticus
GTCCCAGCTCTTGGCCCCCACCCCCCAGCTCCAGCCCCCTGCTCCCAGCCTCAGCCTCCAGCCCCCGGCCCATCATCCCAGCCCCTGGCTTCTGGCTCCAGGCTCCAGCCCCTGGCCCCCAGGATCCAGCCCTAGCCCCCTTTGGTAAGTATCCCATGCTGGACCAAGGTGGCACACTCATGGACCAAGGCAGCATGCTCACGGACCACTGCTTCTTAGAAGGAACATTGCAACTAAGCATTGATTACATCAGATGATGAACAAATACATACAGTTTCCAGTATGAAACTTGATATAGATATGATAAATGAAGAAGGAAAAAGTCCTTGCAAGAAAGTGGCAGGCAGAACTTGTTTTAATACCCTTCTCCCCACCTTTTATATTCAAATCACTCACTTCATTTTATACTCTGCTCTATGCTGTCCTTTCACAGCATCTGAAATAAGCTTCTGTGAGCTCAAGTTAATGCACAATACCATATTTACTCAATTCCAAGCCTAGGTCCCCCTGCATTTAACATGGGGGGGAAAAAGTCCCTCATCTTGGAACTGAGTATAAAGGTTCCAAGGAGGGATGGGGGGGAGGGGAGCCGCTGTGGCTCTGGCCCCAACCCTGGGGCCAGGCAAGAGCAGCAGCTTCTGCCTGCCCCCTGTCACCTCTGCACCTCCTGCCTCTGCCCTCTGCAGCCTCAGACCATCACCATCATTGGCAACGCATAGGGGGTGCACACGGGTACATGTGCACCCCCTGAGATTGGCAGTGCACCCCCTGAGAGAAGCCTTGCTGACAGCACCTGCGACTGTTCGCTGCTCACCAGTCCCCCCCACCTTGCTGCCAACACTGCTGGCAGCATCTGCAGACAGTCACCAATCATTGCTGGCTGCCACCACTACCAGCGGTGTCTGCAGCTGGTCACCGACTGCTGGTCAGTGCTCACCACCTCCCCCCACCACTGACACTGCTGTGACCACCTGTGGGAGCTCTCTGCTCGCCACTGCCACATCCCCACTGCCTGCAGGTGGTCGCCGTCCCCCCGCCCCAGTCTTCAGGGGCATGCATCATTCATGCTCACCATCTCACTCCTTACCCCATCTCCTACCATGCCACTTCTGCCCCCTGATTCCCCTTCCTCCCCATCTCCCCCTAAGTATCTCCCTCCCAATCCCCCTTTAATTTCACAAGACAAAGCTGGGGGAACCGGGCCTTGGGA
>NW_017728992.1:147489732-147504328 GCF_001723915.1 Gavialis gangeticus
CTTTCCCTCCCATTCTTACCCTTGCTCCAGCACTGGCAGGCTCTGTCCGTGATGCAGCCTGGGGCATGAAGTATGCCCCTACCCCAGCCCTGTAGCAGAGAAGCCAGCTCTTGGCCGCTGCTACATGGCTAGGCTGGGACTGTGCTCCATGGCTGGCATTACCATACAGCCAGGTTTTCCTGGACATGTCCTCTTTTTGGGTCATCTGATCTCCACCCAGGCAGTTTTTGGAAATCTGAACAAAAGTCTGCTGGTGAGAGCAGGGGGAGGATGACTGGAGGCAGGGGGCACCACATGTGTCTGCATGCACACACGTGGCTGGCATGCAGCCAGACAGGGTGGTAAGAGCAGCCTCGGTAGCTGGATGCAGGTAAGTCTATGGGGAGGTGGGAATTGAAGGGCCAGGGCTCAGGGACTGTCCAGGATGTGTGTGGGTATCAGGGTGTGTGGAGGGAACAGGTGTCTGCTGGCAGTGGGGGAAGCTATCTGAGTGATGGGGCTATGGCAGGCACCTGTTCCTCCAGCAGGGGAAGGGGGGACACTTTTGAGGTTGAGGGCAGTAGGGAGCTCTGTGGCCAAGCCAGTGGCCAATGCTTGCAGAGGTGGGGCAGCCAGGAGATGCTTGCAGGAGGTGTGGCCAAGTTACTCTGTGTGGCATGAGAGCCCCAGCCCAGGGTGTTTGGGGTGCCACAGGCATCCCTTCCTCCTTCCTCCAGCCAGTGCTGGGGCCAGATTCACTCTGCCACTGCCCACACAAACAGGACTTGCCACGCTCCAGCCTGGTTGGGACAGGGACAGCTTGGGGCTCATCTGGCAGTGCTGGCAGGAGCAGGAGTCTGTGGGTTGGGAGTGAGGGGCACCAGGGGAGTGGGAGGCTGTGGGCCAGGAGTGAGGGGCACCAGCAGGAATGGGGGGCTGTGGCTTGGGAGTGAGGGGCACCAGCATAGCCCAATAGGGTGAAGGACTCTGGGTTGGGAGTGAGGAACACTGGCAGGGCTGGTGGACTGCAGGTTGGGAGTGAGGTGTCCCCCCAACAGGTGTCCTCTTTTTTGGAACTGGAAATATGGTAACACTGTATGACCTAAGCTGTAGATGCAATGAAGACTGCTAGAACCAGATCAAGACTGATGGGTGGGCAGGGAGGGGAGGGCCAGGTGTGAAGTAGAGGCTGTGGGGGGGAAAGGGAGGCAAGGGCCTGAGGCTGCAGGGTAGGAAGGCACAAAAGGGAAGTTAGCAGGGGAGAGAGGGACAGGAGGCAGGGGGCAAGCTGCCTGCCTCCACACTGCCTGTCCCCCTATAGCCTGTCCCCCATTGCCTCCCTCACTTCCTGCCTCTATAACACTGCTTTCTGCCCTGCAGTAGTGGTGGTGGTGGCAGGAGGGGGAATTTGAGATGATCCTCTAATAATTAGATTCCATACTTGGAAGAGTGTAACAAATTTATATTTTTTTCATGTATATAAATCTAATTATTAGTAGGGGTGCAGCAATAGAGATTTTGGGGTCCAATACCAATAGCCGATTTTTAAGGAGGCATATAGGCCAATACCAATCCTATTTCTGATACATCTGTGTACAGCTGGTAAGTCTATTGTGGTGGAAGGGGAGGGAGGAGCGCAGATCAAGGCCCTTGCAGTGAGAGAGGGAATGGGGCTGGGGTAGTGGCCAGGGCCAGGGTGGGGCAGGGATGGGATGGAGCCACAGCTCATCTTGGGGCTGTGGAGTAGGGGGCAGCTCCCACTGCTGTGTGCATGCCAGCAGGGCATAGGAGAGGTGTGTGCCCCCCAAAGCTTAACAGGGTGGGGCAGGAAAGGCTGCAGCTGTGGGCTGGGGCTGGGACAGTACTGGGTTCTTCCCAAATCAGGGCTGGGCCTGGCTGCACCTGGGGCAGGTGGCAGTGGTAGCACTGGAAGAGGAGCTCTGGGGAGGGGGCTGCAGCCACCCCAAATTCTGCTGTAGCACTCCCATAACTCTCCCTCCCAGTGCTGCCACTGCGCTCCCCAAGCACGGCGCAGCCCAGCCCAGCCCAGCCCCCCTCCCATGCAGAACAGCCCAGCGCAGCCCCAGCCCCAGCCCCAGCCTGCCACTGCAGTCCCCCCTATCCCGCTGCACAGATCCAGGGGCACATGCCTCCCCTCTCCCCCCATGCCCTCCCAGGGTGCACGCAGTAGCAGAAGCAGCACCCCCCCGGGGTGAATCACGGCTCCGTCCTGTGCCCTGCCCCGTCTTGGCTGAGCAGCCCCTTCCTCACCCCTGCCCTCACCACAGGGGGCATTGATCTGCCCCCCACACCCCTTCCCCCACAACAGACTTACCAGCTGCACATAGCTCTCCATGCTGCCAGGCTGCACTCCTCACTGCCTACATGCTGTGCTATGGCTGTACATATTCACAGGCATTTAATCTGCCAAATTATTGCCCACATCAGGCTGATTTCCAATACAATCAGTTTTCTTTATATGTGTTGATCTGATATCAAACCAATGTATCAGTTTACCTCTAATTATTAGGGGGCTGTCTTAAATTCAGGGTTGTCTTGAATTCAGGTAAATAAAATATATATCTTATTTAGTTTGTCTATAGGGTGGATATCTATTTTGTTGTTTGCTTGACTTCAGACTAACTACCTCTTCTCGTGAAGGACCTTCTCAAAAGTTCATTTAAAGAGAAATTAAGCAACATCCAATTTGGTACACATAGTTAGCAAGAGACCATTTCATAGCATATAAATCACTACCTAGAGAAAGGGTGTAAAAATTAGCTAAGGCTTCCATTGCTTTTGATTCAACCTTTTCTTCTAATGTTTCTAACAAATGTTGCCAGTAAGTTCAGAATATGTTAGTAAAAGCGCTTTTGAGTCTTGTCTCAGAAGAACCATGCTCTTTTAAAAGCACTTTATAAAATAAGAAAGCAGTGTCACTACATTTTGAACTGGTAAAAAAAATACTGCTAGGAAGTAAACTAATTATCTCTTTTGCTTGCTAGACTGCTACATATTTGTAACAGTGTAACAAAACTACAAGGACAATGTTACACATAATGAATGTATGTGATCAACAGAAGTCAGTGTGATAAATGTTTCCACAACACACACCAAATAAATTAATAATACTATAGAAATACTTGAAAAGAGCTGCCTAGATCTGCAAAAAGCCTTTTAATTTCTTATCTTATATTTAAACTATTTATTTCTGGCCTACAGTAGAGACACATATATTGATCTTTATATGTCTTAAAAGCAGGCGCAGCTGGTGAACTCAGACTGGTGGGGCGATGGAGTGTCCCACAGGAGCAGCAGGGGCGATGGAGTGTCCCACAGGAGCAGCAGGGGCGCTGCAGCCTCCCCGCTACTGGCCAGAGTGCTCTGCTGGCTGCAGCTGCCCGGGTCCTCCACTCCCAGCTGGCTGCAAACCCTCCTCCCCCTCCCCCCGCTCCCATGGTACGCTCCACCACCCCACCAGTCCAAGTTCACCAGCCATGCCTGCTTAACTACCAATTGCATCAATGTGAACTTAATTTGAAACTTTATTCCTCTTCCTCATATCAGTGATTGTAAATAATAAAATCATAGAAAATGAGGGTAGGGAGGGACCTTAAGAGGTCATCTAGTCCAACCCCCTGCTCAAAACAGGACCAGCCCCAACTAGATCTCCCAGCCAAAGCTTTGTCTAGCCGGGTTTTGAAAACCTCCAAGGACAGATATTCTACCACCTCTCTGGGTAACCTGTTCCAGTGTTTTACTACCCTTCTAGTGAGAATGTGCAAGAATGCTAATGGGAGATTAAAAAAAAAAATCAAACTTATTTCAATAACTAGAATAATGCCTAGCATTTGTATAATACTTATTTATGAGAGAAGCTCAACACATTTAAAATGTAAATTCAAGGTAGATTCAATCTTGATTCCATTTAGGTTAATGGTTAAACTCCCACTGATTTCAAGAAACACAAAACTGAGTGCAATTAAATTAGTAGGTTATACTTAAATGGGGAAACTGAGGCCCAGATAGGTTATGGGACTGCCTGAGAAATTCAGTTCAGAATCATGAAGAGTTTCCAGAAGTTGTGATGGTATCATCACCAGGCCATACTTCTTCCTTTGGGGGGAGGTATTAAGCTAAGCTCCATTTGTAACCCCAAACCAACAAAACTATAATATACCTTTCATGTATATACACATACTTTCTTTCTCTATGTGATAGAATGAATGCTTTTGTGCACTTTTTTACTGTTATAAGAACAAAATGCTTTCAAGCCTTCTATATATGGACACTGTAATGTCTATTTATCTATATTTATATATCCTTATACTTCTATTTCCTTCTATGAAACCCCTGTGAAACTATAGTTTACTACATTCCTAATGTGACACTGACAATCAGCATTGCCTGGTACCTGCATATTGTCAGTGCTCTTACCCAATTCTGTTTAACCAAGTGATTGTTTGCCTTTTAGTTAATAGCAGAGTATCTAATCAGACTTCACATTCACTGGATCTGAGGGCCAGAATGTCATGAATGTAGCAAATAAAGCCTGATTTTGCTCCTCTAGACCAACTCTCTCTTTAACCCACATCCTGAATTGCTTATCTCAGCCTAACTTCCCTAAAAACATGATGTGAGCACCTGACAGTGTCACCAACTGGCAAAGATGAACAGTTATTGTTTGGGAAATTTCTCATGGCATGAGTAGACAACCCTGCTTTAAAAGAAAGACATTATCTAAGAATTTAGCTTATAAATCTATAAAGTAAGTGCTTCTGTCAGATTAATAGTTTTAAGTGCTTTCTAATAAACTGCAAATTGCATGCAGTAAGATGTATGCGTGGAATTTGACCATCTACTTCTAAGTTTTAGATATGTCAGAAGTCACACATTTTTGTTAAGCGTTAAACAAAAGCATGGGGAATGACCCATCAAAACTTAAGTACTTCTTAGATACAAATATTCCAGGTTAGCTTGATTTCAGTAAAACTGTCTGAATGACCTCAGTGTCTGTCAGAACTGAGGCTCCAGTCAGACACAAATTGCACTCACATGACTTGCCATTACAGTTTTTGTTTTAACAAGCCCTTGAATCAGCCGAGTGGCAAACCTAATTGTTAGCTTAAGTCTCCTCTCCATAAATAAATGTTTTAAATTTTTACCACAGCTACAGTACAGTTTTGTCTATGTTTACACTATTTAGACTTGAATAACTACAGCTGGAACAAGCAATTATTTCTGCAGCAGACTATCTGGAGACTAGTCCGTCCAGAACATGGACCTCTGCATGTGTTTTTTGTCTCTCAGTGCTTTTATGCTGTTCAGTGAACTGTGAACATTAAATAAGCTCGACTTTGATATAATTACGCCATATCAGATTTTGATCAGAAGAGGTACAAAACCAGGATCCCATTACTGTTCCAATAACTGTGTTAATGAATTATAAGCAGTATAAGGTGATATAGTGCTCCCTACCATTTTCTTTTTCCTGTCCTATGAAAACCTGCTTTGCCATCTTCCCCTTTTTGCTGTTTTGCTGTTCTGCTCTTTGACCCAAAAATCTTCCAGAAGGGTTTTGTGCTACTTTACATGCTACCTTACACCCACCCCTGGAATGTTGTTTGCTCTTATGTCCACTCCTATCTCACAATATCCAGCAAAAAATGATACTTCCTTATAAAACTGCACTTACTACAATTCTCTAGCAACCACCTGAGCAGGTAGTTCCTGAGACCTACTTTGGAAGTTGATAGGGCAGTAAACTACTAAAAATACTTATGCTGCTAAACCTGGGACAATATGGTACTGGATACATGCAAAGTTAGAACAGATGTCCTTAAATACCCTAGAGGAGAAATCCTGTAGTGTTTGCTTTAAATGTGAAAATAAGAGGACAGGGCTACTAGAGAATGTAGGTCATTTCCAGGTACTAAACATAACCTTGAGCCAACCTCCTAAAGCGTTTCACTAGGAGCATGGTTTGGGTCTGGGCCCAGCTGTGGAGTCATTCAAAAGTAATAAGGTCAGATGTCTCAAAGAACTCTGGCTGGGCAAGAATGGAAATGTTTCAGTGTTGTAAATCTGTTCTCCTGGTCCACCTTCACATTTTGGATCCAATCCTGCCTGAATAGGTATTAGGCCTAGTACTCTCTTCCCCAAATTGAATGAACCAGAGCAGAGACTAGATAACTCGTTCCAACAATAGTACATACGACAGTATGTTTGCAGGCAGCTAGGATACACTAAACCAGCATTTCTCAACCCATGGATCGCAACCCAAAAGTGGGTCACAAAAATATATAAATGGGTCATGAACAAACTTTAAAAATGGATTCTCCTTAAGAGGAGAAAAACACAGGTAACTGTGGCTTTTCCTTTGTGGGCTAGTAGAGTTCCAGCCTGCCAGGGGCTGCTTGGGGCCGCCCTCACCCCACCCCACCCCACCCCATCCCACCCCACCCCACCCCACACATAGTGGAGCTGGACCTGGGGTGGGGAGGGTAGTGGGTCAGGAGTGAGGGGCAGTCCTGGAGGTATACAGGTTGGGACTGGCCACTGATATTTACAGCTGGGTCCTGGTACACAAAAAGGTTGAGAACTACTTCACTAAACATAATGGGACAGCTTTGTGCGTCTGCACCACTGTTCAGTGATGCCTCAGTCACCCACCACCCTCAGGTAAACTAATTCACTATGCCTTTCTTGGGATGAGATTAGAAATTACCATTAAACATTGTTAATGACTCTTAAAATGTGAAGAATCACACATCAATGCTTCTTAACAAGTGTTTAGTGCCCTCTAGGCATCTTAAAATTATGCATTTTGAAGTGAGGGTTATCTTTGAGCTGTGCTCAGGGTTCGAATTATGGAGGGAACTTGGTGGGAAGGGGCTGAGCCCCCCATAAGAGATGACAGCTGCCCCAGCAGTGAGCAGAAACTGCTATTTAGTGTGGGGGGGAAAGCAGCCCCTCCCCCTCATCATTGCCAGGCACCTTTTCATGCGGTAGTCTGGATCCCACACCTGGGCTGCCTTGGCGCTTCTCTCCACCACTGCCATCGCTGCTGCCACCTCCAACTTCCCTAAGAGTCAAACTGTAATTCAACTGAGCCTAACTTCTAATTGTTCATGGGAGAGCAAAGGACCAATTCACGGTTTTCCAGTATCCCAGGAGGCTTCACTCCCAGGTTGACTAGTTATCCTCCTGGACTCCAGATCTCTTGATCCCCAGACAGCCTGGTTAATTGCACAATTAGCTTGAGACCAGCTACATGTGCAAAGTACTATCATGCCATAAAAAACTCCAAGCACCTGAGGCCAGACCTCAAAAACATGTACTAACTTTATAACTTGTTGCTACTGCACTTTAATTTGCACACATAGCAGGGTCTCCCCTGTGGCTGGGAGGCCCATCAGGTGGCAGGACTCCCAGCCACAGGGGTGCACCATGCCCAGCTGGGACTGGGAGTCCCATTACTGACAGGACTCTCAGTCCCAGCAGCTGCCAACTCTGGGTCCTGGAGCTGTACAGAACACCCCTGCAGCTGGGAGCTTGCTTCTTGCCTGGGATCAGCCTCCCCCTGCACTGGCAATAAGAAGTGATGGGATCTAATGCATGATTCCACAATCATATGCCCTGCCATGTATGTGTGGTATGGCAGGAGATGCAGTTGTGTGGACTGTGCATTAGATTGCATCACGCCTTAACTGCATGGGTAGAGGGGCCCTTAGAGCTAGGAAGTGGGGCAGATGCAGAGCAGACTTGTCAGCTCCTAGTCATGCCCCTGTTCACCAGCCCTCTGATGGCAGCTCAGAGCTGTGCAGGTAAACAGAGGCTATTAACCCTGAACATGCCACTGCTCCCAGCATATACTAACTTTAACTACTACCTAAAATTCATTAAAGTTTGCAGGTTTTAACTGTAATGTATAAGCACACCCAAAGGCTCCAAAAGATCAAAGAAACTCTTTAAAATGACTTGTAATATGGCCCCCTAGATTCAGCAAATCAGAGATGAGCACTTTCAACCTTAATTCATAAAGAAATTTCAGTCCTGAGCCTAATATTAGGAGTTTGTAGCTGCTGAATAGGGTGTGAAGCAGATCACAGAATCATAGAAAATTAGGGCTGGAAGGGCCCTCAGGAGGTCATCTAGTCCACTCTCTGCTCAAAGCAGGACCATCCCCAAATAGATCATCTCAGACAAGGCTTTGTCTAAACGGGTCTTTAACAACCTCCAAGGGTGGAGATTCCATCACCTCTCTGGGTAACCTGTTCCAGTGTTTTACTACCCTCCTAGTGAGAAAGTTCTTCCTAATATATAACCTAAACTTCCCTTGCTGCAGGTTGAGACCATGGCTCCTTCTTCTGTCAACTTCCACCACTGAGAACAGTTCAGCTGCATCCTCTTTGGAAGCCCTCTTCAGGTAGTTGAAGGCTGCTATTAAATCCCCCTTCAGTCTTCTCTTCTCTTGACTAAATAAGCCCAATTTTCTCAACCACCCGTCATAAAGCATGTTCCCCAACCCCTGAACCATTTCTGTTGCCCTCGCTGCTAGACTCTCTCCAATTTGTCCACAGCCTTTCTGTAGGGGGAAGCTGAAAACTGGGCATGGTACTTTAGATGTGGCTTCACCGGTGCTGAATAGAGGGGAATAATCATTAGTAACACTCCTAACAGTGCAACTCAGTATGCCATTAGCCTTCTTGGCAATGACTCACTGTTGGCTCATATTCAGCTTATTGTCCACTGTAACCCCCAGGTCCTTTTCTGAAGAGCTACTGCCCAGCCAGTCAGACTGCACCCTAGACTGATGCATGGGATTGTTCCATCCTAAGTGCAGGGTTTTGCACTTGTCCGTCCTTATCAAATCTTATGAGAGTCCTTGTGGTCCAATCCTCCAATTTGTCTAGGTCTCTCTGAATCCTAACCTTACCCTCCGCCTATTTACTACTCTCTCCAGCTTGTGTCACCTACAAACTTGCTGAGGGTGCACTCTGCCATCTTCCAGGTCATTTATAAAGATATTGAACAAAACTTACCCCAGGACCAACCCCTGGGGCACTCTACTTGATACCAGCTGCCAGCTAGACATTGAGCCATTGACTACTACCCTCTGACCTTAATGATCCAGCCAGTTTTCTATCCACCTTACAGTCTGTTCATCCAACGAGGACTTCCTTAGCTTGCCTGCAAGAATGTTGTGGGAGACCATATCAAAACCCTTGCTAAAATCAAGGTATACCACATCCACTGGTCTTCCCACATCCACAGAGCCAGTCATCTCATCATAGAACACAGTCAGGTTGGTCAGGCATGACTGAATCCATGCTGACTGTTCCTAATCACCTCTTTCTCCTCCATGTGCTTACAAATGGATTCCTTGAGGATCTGCTCCATTATTTTTCCAGGGATTGAGGTGAGGCTGACTGGTCTGTAGTTCCCTAGCTCCTCCTTTGTCCCTTTCTTATATGTGGGCACTATATTGGCCCAAACTAAGAATTGCCCTTTTCCAGTCATCTGGGACATCTCCCGATCACCATGAGTTTTCAAAGATGATGGCCAATGGCTCTAGAATTGGCCAACTCCCTCGGCACCCTCAGGTGCATCCCATCCAGCCCCACAGACTTGTACACATCCAACTTTTCTAAATAGTCCCTAACCTGTTCTTTCACCACAGTTGGCTGCTCACATTCTCCCCAAACTGTTCTGCCAGCTGCAGTAGTCTGGGAGCTGACCTTGCCTGTGAAGACTGAGGTGAAAAAGGCATTGAGCACTTCAGCTTTTTCTGCATCCTCTGTCACTAAGTTGCCTCCCCCATTCAGTAAGGGACCCATACTTTCCCTGATCCTCCTTTTGTTACTAACATACTTGTAGAAACCTTTCAGGTCCCTTGCTAACTGCAACTCCAGTTGTGCTTTGGCTTTCCAGATTTCATCCGTGCATGCCTAAGCAATGCTCTTAACCTCTTCCCGATTTGTTCATCCAAGTTTCCACTTCTTTGAAGCTTCCTATTTGTGATTTATTTTACCGACGAATTCCCTGATAAGCCAAGCTGGTCTTCTGCCATACTTGCTAGTGTTCCTGCACATTTGGGATGGTTTATTCCTGCACTCTCAGTAAAGCTTCTTTAGAGTACAGTCAGCTCTCCTGGACTCCTGTCCCCTTAGGAAGGCAGTTTGCTTTCACTGGGAAGGATAAGAGGAATTTGGAGGGGAGAGCAGGGGCATATGCAAAAAATATTTAGAAATGCTGGAGTTGTTTTTAAAAGAAATGGAGAATACTTTTTCTTTATAAATGGCCATGTCCTCACTGTCCAACAGCTGCAGGCTCAACCAGATGTGGAGTTATTAACACAGTGAGCTGCTGATTAACCCTGTTCCTCCTTGCTACGGCTACCATTCTTTGCATAAACTTGAGTTTACCTTGGATATGTTTGCTAAATGAAAACCATCTCAAATGCAAATTGTTATCCTTAGAGAGAAGGCTCTAACAATTCTACTTTACACTGTGGGGAGGGTGGAAGACAAGAGTGAAGAGTCATTTCTAACAGGGGCTTAGGATAAAAGACTGCTAAGCCACTTACAGAATTTCAGCTAACAGAAAAATAACCATCACAGCAACACTGCTTTCAGTGCAGGTCACCTTCCAATTTTTCCATCTTTTGGCTCAACAGTGCAGCTCTCACTCCAACTGAATTGACTATCACTCCAGCTTAGAAGTAATTAACAGTAACAAAGTAATTACTTACATGAAAAACACAAAAGATAATGCTCAAAAAAGCCTATATTTGGGCTGCTAATTATGGTAACTAACTGACACGGCTTTCATAAATGGTGGCTCTAACATCCACTTAAGATTTTAAGAAAACATTAACTGATCAAATGCTGTTTTACGGTTTTGCATTCCGTTAATTACCAGCCCACCCAGAACACAGCCTGAAGGTCATCTGGAACAGTCAATGCTTTTTTATTCAATATTATTCTGGGGATACTTGCTTCTCATTGGTTCTCCCATGGGCATTACTAGAAAGGGGTGTACTTTGTTCCCATATTGCATAGTTTGCCTTGTGGGAAAGTAAGCAGTGCTTCTCATCAGTTCAGGGTTCTATCACATGCTTTACAGGTGTTCTGATATAACCAAACCTGGGTGGGGTCTGACTGTAACAGAATATTTAGTCCATTTCTAAACTTCAATTGCACACTTTCTTCCAGTGTTTGCATTATGAGGACCTCTCTGTAGGTTAAGGACTGTCCTTGTGATGGCAGGATTTATCCAGTTTGCACGCTGGTTCTAAACAAGTCTGTGCTGGTCACTGCTATTATGTCCCCTATCAGAAAGCTATTTAGATGATCCTATCCCTGTAGCTACACAATGCCTAAAGCAAACCTTTATCAAATGGTAGTGAACTGTGTAGATTAATTCTAGTACCAAAACACAGAATAGAAAATGACCTACATTATTTTCAGTAATGTCCCATTAAATTAATTGCCTGGGTGATTGCATTACTATGTGAGTCATTCCAACTCAATTTAAGTCAGTCCAATCAATGTATGCACAATTCCATACTGAATGATACAGCCTTAGTCTAGTGCTTGAAATCTTTGCTGAAATTACTGCACTCTCCTCCCTGGGTTCATCTACATAAGACATTTACTGTGGAGTCGTCTAATTACTTAGCTCCTCAGTAAACATCCTGGTGTTTACACTTGCAGCCCTATTAGGCTGCAGAAAACTAATAAATGCTGCAGCAGGATAGTACTTGTAAATACAAGTACTATCCTGCTGCAGAGTTTGTTACTCCACAGCACTGCATGTGTAGATGCTGATGCATCTGGCTAGGGCACAATGGTGTTTCAGTGTGGTAGCGTCTGCCAGTTAGCCTTGCACTGGAGCAGCCTTGTGCCCCAGCCAGCCCCTCTGCAATACATTGGGCTATGTTGGAGCAGCACTGAGCTGGTAGGCTGACCCCCACAAGCTCCCTAACAGCCAGGGCTGTTCAAACCCAGCTCAACATGCTGCAGTCCCAGGCACTTGTTCAAATGGCACATCCAGAAGCAATAAACTCCTGTATATTGCACCAGAGTGTATTGCTCTGCATTAATTGCACATGTAGATGCACCCTGTGTCCTAAAAAAAAAAATTTCATTTAGCACACTGTAAACTACTGACAATCTTGAATGATTAAAACCAGATCTTTACAGGTACTATGCTTCCTTTGTGTATCAGGGCAAACCTGTTTGCACCCTTTACCTCAGACTGTACATATTTTGAACATTATCTTGTTATTTGACATCACAGTACGTTTATGTAATGGAAAAATATGGCTGACCAAAAAAGCTATTGCTTCTAATGCACAGCCAAAAGTGTAATCCCACCGATATTTTTCATTAAATACATAAAATGTATAGAAGGAACTACAGTTTTTCACTGCCTACATTTTGGGAACACTGAAAAAGAACCCCCTTCCCACCTGCTTGCACATACATACCCACACAAAGTTAAATCAAAATAAATTCTTGTTTAAAAATAAAATAGGAAGTGTAGTGTAAAGTTTGTCAGAAAATAACACCTAATAATGACACTAGTAATTTACATAGTTAGCCTGTCTGCAAAGGGATGCGTTTAGAATTAGAAATTTTCCAACAAAACATATTTTTATCAGATTAAAATGCCAGTTTCCTGAGCCCAAAATGCTTTGTTTGAAACATTTTGGGTTCAACAAGCTTTCTCCAGATAGAAAGCGGAGCTTTGACACAACCCTTTTAGATTCATGGCATACTTCCTCAAGGCCAGAGATCCCAGAATTTCCGAGTCCCCTTCCCTCACTGACTGTGTGGGGGTCTATCCCCTTTAGCAACAGGTGTTCCCTGTTACAGAATATTTCTTCTTTTTTTTTTTTTTAGTTTTGTTTCTGTTTGGTTGACCAGAACCAAGTTTTCAGGGGAGGAGAGAGGGAGGAAGAGGGAAGAACCACATAACATGGTATGAATTGAACACCCTTCTTTCTAGCCAATCCTAGATGTAATATATGTTTGACATATACATGAATTAACACATATATAGTGCAATAGACATTGCTATTTCAGAACACTTAACATGTATTAATTATGATCTACACAGTCCTATGAGGCAAATAAGCATTATCTTTATTTTACAAATGGGGAAACTTAGGCACAAAGCAGAAATGTAATCTGACCTAGGTCTTACAGTAAGTCTGTCAAAGCCATGAATTGAACCTTATTTCCCTGTTCTCAGTTCTGTTTCCAGCTGTTTTGTGTTAGGGTGACAGTATTTGGAACTTGGGAAGCACTGGATTTGCAGTTGAATAAAGATTTTTTCTTGTGTCTCAGCAAAAGCTGCTGGTCACAAGGCAGGATGATATATTAGAAGTAACCAATTTTGTAAATGCTTAAGCAAGCAGTTTTCTAACAATGGGATAGTGTGTAGAATACATGGTGTAAGAAGAACAAGATGCAGCTCACCAGCTATCATCAGGAGATAAAGCAGAAACAAAACCTTGGACATGAAGGAGTCAGCAAGAAACCAGAAAGAAGCAGCAAGTGACTGGGAGAAGCCAGGTTTGTGGCCTTTTGCATGCGCTCTTAGCAGAGAGGCATGTAAATGAAGGAAATGCATAGGCAATTCCGTGCTAATGAAGTAAATAGTAAACAGAGAAGGAGCTTGAGATGGGAGAAGAAATGGGTGGAACAGAAGGAGGGACAAAGGTGGAATGAATTGTAATGAGCATGAACCAAGGTGTATAAAATGTGAAAAGAACTAATGTTCAGTGCAGGTCCCCAGTTTGCTGGGTTTTTTGGGACCTTTGCCCGAAGCCGTCTCCATTCTGAATAAAGATGTTGCGAGCAATGTGTGCAAGTAGTGTTTGCTTCCTGCTTGCTCTGGCTAATGAGTAACAGAATCCATGAGTGATTGGACCGTTGTCTCCCTAGCTGTTGGGCGCCACATGGAGTTAGGCCCTAACACTATGAAAAATATTTTAAGTACACAAAAGATAGAGAAGTTCTCCCACAACTGACCAGAAAGAATAATACAACATGTGAGAATAAAAAGACATAGGATAAGTCCCCAGATAGACATGAGCAAGTACAGAAACAGCAAAAGCATAGTAGTGTGAGGAGGGCTTGCACATATGGTGACACCTGGACTAGAGTAATCTGGATGTTCAGACCCAGGTGTCCATCACCCGCTTGCATATGGACTCAGACAAGCCACCACTTTTACAACAACCTGTGTCCCCTAGTAAGTGATAGAGTCTAATACTCCCCATATGGGTGACAAACTCCCTATGCAAATCAAAATATTAATCATCTGCATGTATATTAAACTACCACATGCATGCACAGTAAACAAGAAGCATGTGCAAAGGGCAAAGTTCAATCCTAAATCCAAAGTCCTTGCTTTAGGCACACTTCAGAAGCCTCAGGAATAAGGTCAGAGCAAAAAGAGCAAATACAAAAATTCACATGTCAGTTTACACCCTCTATTTTGGCTATACCAAAAGACCACTCTATCATATGAAGACAGACTATGAAGGAATCGAGTCACTTTTCAACTGCCTATTGGGTATACTAACAAAAAAAAAAAAAAAAAA
>NW_017728992.1:147509328-147527288 GCF_001723915.1 Gavialis gangeticus
ATGCTATCATATTGCCCTTCTGCAAACTTTTGAAACTTCTTGTAACAGAGTTTAAGTCCAGAAGCCTCTCTCTCTGTATGAGGAGGGTGGGGGGAGGGTGGAATATAGTTAGATATGTGACAAAACAATGCTCAGAGTACATACAGGTGTTCATAACATCATTTTCTTTGGTATTAAGATATGCAAACACCCATTGAGCCCCTGAGTTTCACACTGAAAATCAGCTTCAAGCAAACAGAAATTTTCAAAGAAACATTTCACCAGAACTGACAAAACTCATCTAGTTTAATCAGTGGAAGCTGGCAATGTTTGGTAGTGGCTAGGAAAACTCATACCTTGAAGTGCACACAGAGTTGGTTTACAGTAGCAGGTAATTATCAGTTACCTGACCTAAATCAAACTAAGCCACGGCTGGAAAATCTCTGTTGGGTTTGTTATCTAAACATTGTGAAGTCGTACATTTTTGCATACCTTTGTCAAATAAGAAACCACATGGAGCTGTCTTCAGTGTGAAAAAAGGTTATTCTTAACTTCAGCAGCTAACAAGTGGTAATTAACATTAACAGTCATAGTGAAAATGAGGTATGTTGTAGTCTGCACAGAATTAGGCAGCTTGAGGTATACCTTAAGCTATCCAATAGTCTTTACCTCAACTTTACCTTATGCTAACACACATGAAAACTACAAACCCACCTTGTCTTTACCAAGATTTACTTAATGCTAGACTTAGCTCAGGTATGTTTATGCTACTCTGCACTGACAACCGTGATTGGGATATAAATACGTCCTTTATAGTTTAGTGACAACTTCGCAGCCTAAAAGGCTATTTGTCCTTTTTTTGCTCCCAAATGCTGTTTTTAAATGAATTAGTAACAAGGGACAAGATTTTCAAAAGTGGCCCATTATTTTGTGTTCCTCAGTTTTTGGATGCTCAATCTTTGATGTCTTAAGAGCTGGATTTTCAGAAAATGCTGAAAAACCACCTTCTGGTTATGGATGGTAGAAGATAGGCATAAAAGATATTTTTTAAAAAATCCCTGAGTTACACACTAAAACTATAAAAGACAGACCAAACTATGAATTTCCAATCTTTAATTGTTCATTAGAACACATTCCTTCCCTTAGCTTGACAGTATTCTTCACAGTCAGTCAAAGATTAGACAGGAGACTGAGGTCCCTGCCACATGTTACACTTCAGGCATGATTAACACGTTAATCATGTCTTAAGTTGTGACCTAGACACATGTTCAGTCAATTAATGGTTTGATAAAATGAGGAATAAACCACAAAAGTGATTCCTCAAAAAATGTGTGGCTGGTTCCTATCAAGCCATTAATTGAACATGTAGCTAGATGTTCACTGAGGCTAGGTGTTCCCCATCAGCTGATCAGGGCTGCCAGTCACAGGGGTGCACCATACTCCCCTAACCCTGGGAGCCTGCAGCTGATGGGTTCCCAGTTGCTGAAGCACATGGTGTGCCCCTGCAGCTTGTAGCTCCTTCAGCTGAGTGGGCTTTCAGCTGCAGGAGCTTGCTACTTGCTGGTGCAGGGGGAGCCTGGGATCATGATCCCCCTGCATCAGCAATAAAGCATGATGGGATTTGATGCACAATCCCATAATCATGCCTTCTGCCATGCATGTGTGGCATGGCAGGAAGTGTAATTGTGTGGATAGCGCATCAGATCCCATTGTGCATCATGGTGCAGGGGGATCATGATCCCAGGCTCTCCCTGTACCAATAAGTAGCATGCTGCTGCAAGCATCTGGCAGGGGCCTGAGGATCACTTCTAGCCTATGGATTCTGAAAGCATAGACGGGATAATGAAAGAGTTACCATGATGCTAGGAAATGGAGGTGCACTTCACTTAAATACTACATTGCAGTGTTTCCTGTGCAAAACACTGCAGTCTGGGATGAGAGATTATCACAGTTGCTAATTTCCTATGGAATAGGAAACAGAATGAAAAAGAGAAACAGAGGGCACATCTACACAAGATGTTTACTGCAAGTTGCCTAATCAGCTCCACAGTAAATTTCAGTGTCTAAATGTGCAGCCCTATTAGGCCACAGTAAACTAAGAAAAGCCACTGTAGGTTAATACTTGTAAACACAAGTACTATCCTGCAGCTATGTTATTTAGTGCACCACAACACACATGTAGATGCTGACTGGAGCACAAGGGTGCTTCAGAGTGGGGGCTGCCTGCTGGTTAGCCCTGTCCTGGACCACCACCATGCCCCAGCTAGCCCCTCCGTAGCACACTGAGTTGGGTTGGAGCAGCCCTGGGCCGGCAGGCTGACCCCCTGGGCCCTCTGCCAGGGGATACTCTGATCCAGTTCAACATGCTGATCTCAGATGCATGTATAAACGCAGTACCTGAGAGCAATAAACTCTGATGTAACCTGTGCCAGTTTATTCAGTCAAATTAATTGCACATGTAAATGAGCCCAGAGAAAACTAAAATTCAGGTACAAATCAAGTCACCTCAGCTTGGATTCTCCCTTTACAAACATGGTCCTGTAGAGGGATTTTCCCCTCTATCAATACTTTGACTTCAGCTTGAATTCTCCTTCTACATACATTTTCAGTGTGGTGTGCTGATTAACTGCACAGGTACAGATCTTATTAATGTAATTACCTAACTAAACTGCACATTATGGAGAAAACTGCTCAAGTTGAACACTAGGGCTATTAAGCCAAAAGACAGGCTTAAAAGTTAGTTTAAAAGGAAACAGGTTTTCAATATACCTCTAACCATTGAACAATGGTATAAAATTTTCAGTTTCACTCTTCTTCCATTATGTTTATATTCAAACAAATGTACCTGCCTTACTAAAAATTCAATTTTAGTATATCTTACAAAGGACTCTTATAAATGCAACAGCCTCACAAGCTGTTACTTAACCAGAATGATGTTTTTCCCTTTCTCCTCTGCAAGTACACAGATGGGAGGTGTTTTCAAATACATCAGAACGTGTCATAATCTATAGAACAGAACTACTTGTTCATACTGTTTCCCCTTAGTTAGAAAAGTCTAGATATATTTGCCAGGTTTTAATTGCTATACATATAATAATTAGTTTAAACTAAATTTTAATGTGATTTGTTTGGTTAGACCATTGATTGTGAAAAGATATCCAAGCATTAGTTTTTCAAAGCACCATTATCTTGCATTCAGTAGAATCAAATTACTAAGAGAATACTAAATAAAAAAAAATGATGAATGCACGAAGGACAAATTATTTAGATGAGGCAATTGGTCTCAGTTATCTAAATTGCTTATGTCTGGAATTCAAGAACTTCCAGAAATTGATGACACAATTTTCTAGTAAAGTAAATTAATGGAAAAACAGCTTTTGTAATTCTATTTAAACCTCAAAACAACTTTTCGGTATATTTTACCCATTAAAAACAAACTAAGTAACTGTTGTTATCCACTTCAGCATGAAAAGCAGAAGCAATTTCTTCAAAAACCCAATCTGAAATGCATTTACACTTGTCGATTAGGACTTCTTGATTTTTCCAAGCAGGATTTTTCCCACAAAATTATTTCTGTGCAGTGAGAAACTGTTACATATAGTAGCTGAAATACACCACCTAGTGACTGCAAAATGAATACATTCACCAGGGAAATGAACAGAATAGCCAACTTTTACCTTAAAAGTGGGAGTACAGCAGCTGATGCAACAGTCTTTCTCCCTGCAGAGGTAGGGAGGAAGGAATTACCAAGGTCGGAAGGGAAGAACAGCTTCCATTTATGCACTGAATCACACACAAGTTTAGATTTATAAAAGTATTAATGAAGGGGTTTCCCCTTTTGAGAAATGTGTTGTAGTTGACTATCATTTTGCACATTTCACACAATGTATTGTGTGACAGTTCTGGTTATAGGAATCTGTACTGAATATGGTTTGCTACATAATTGCTTGTATAAGCAGCATCTTGCATGTTGCATTGTTCAGTTTTCACAAGTTTTATCCATCTATGAATCATTATGTATGGCAACTCGTAATTGGGTTTGAACCAAAAAATCCAAATTAACCTAAAATGTACACTAAGCTTTTGTCAACAGCTTGACTAGATCAGTTTAAAACTGCACTTCTGTTAAATTGGTACAACTCAAGCAGCATATAAACAACAACAATAAAAGGTCTGGTAACTTAGATTGTGATATCCTGTTAAGGACATCTTATGCTGGCAAGAATGAAAAACTCAAGTCATTTGTGATACTATCAGGGCTAGGAACAGACATTACGTATAAACCAGTTTCAGTGATCAGAAACTATTTTAAATCTAACAGAGCAAATGTTTAGTGCACATAAACCAGTTTGAAAATGGCTGAAATCAGTTTGAGATAAACCTGGCTGAATGTAGTATCAGACTTAACTGATTTGGCTCAAATTGGTTTCTGCAATGTCTGTACCACACCCCTTACTGTTTTAAGATAAACCAGACACCTCCAGCATCCCAGCATGCTCTCTGGACTGAGTGGGGGGCTCTGCTCCTCTCCCCTCCCCTCCCCTTGACACAGAATTGCAGGCACAGAGTGACTGTCTGGCTTCTCCCTGCTAAGCAGGGATTATTCCCCCCTCCCTTCTGTCCTATGCAGACACCTCAGCATTAGCTAGAAGATCACATGCTGGTTATGATCTATGCTGTGGGAGAGGACAGAGGCAGACAGGCTTTTTGGAGTTAATCAACAGATAGCTTAATGTCCTTCCTTGGAAGAGTTGTTTAGGAAGAACTCCATTAGTTAATGGAGCAAGGCTTTGTTTTCTTAATGAGCTGATAAACACTGAGTTAAGGGCAATAAACATTCCTTGCTGGGCTGCTTGGGGGTGGGGGGGAGGGAAGGTGGGAAATAATCAGAGCATCCTTCCTGGGCATGCCCCCCTCAGCTCTGCCCTGTGTGAGGCTGCTCTAGCACCCCTCAGCTTCTAGCTTGAGCCACTGCAGGCAAGTGCCTGCATTTCTGGGATGTCTGTCTGGGTTACAAACTGATTTAGCCTAGCCAGGTTAGACTAACCTACAAAGTTTGAATAAATTCAGGCTCAGGCTTTTTGAATGTCTGTCCAGAAGCTTGAGCAGCATTCATAACTCCATTCTGTTTCCCATTACATGTTTTTATACATTTTATAACCCTCATGATAATTTAGCCTGAAAACATATTAACACAATTAAAGCTTCTATAAGAAAAAAATATGTAAGAAAATATTCTTAGGTATTTACCAGCTAACAGTTTTATTTTAGACCATCTATGGTGCAATTTGTAGATGGAGGAATTGAGGCATGAAGGAACTCAGCATGCAGTTGATTTCAGTTCATTTCCATGGTACAGTCCTTTTGATTAAAATGTGAAAAAAGTTTAATTTTCCTCCCTGCAAATATTAAATGTCACTGCTGTGAAGTTACAGCCATGAAATACAACTTTCTGTTAAATGCATAAAATTTCTGCTAACTACCAGCAGGATGTTTATTAGATCCATACAATATTTTGCAGCTCTCAACCTAGCAAGAAGATTATCCTATTTTTTTGAGAAAAGCAAAAGTACTTTGTTCCCCCAGCCTCATTATGAAAAAATCTTGATCTGCTAAGAGATGGAAATAGAGGGTCACTAATGCATTCTGAAAAAAGATTAAACTTTTTAAAATTTTAAAATCCTATGTTTAAATAATATTATAGGTCAAATTCTTATATATACACACAAAAAGACATTTTGAATTAATGTCCCTATATTATTCCAATGAGTCAGAGTTGAGAAAACAATTCTAGGAGCTGACAAATAAAATAAATGTATGTGAATTTTTTTCTGAATGGAAAACAGAGCTGTGCTTTCTAATCTACTGTTTCACTCTGATGACACCTCTTTTATTAGTCACAGAGGGGGTCAATGTGCCTCAAATACCCAGTCCCACATTGGGGTGATTAGAAGTTTCATGTTCAGAGGAGCTCTGGGAAGAATTCCGTCTCAGGAACAACTTTTTTCTGGAGCCATCTACACTGTGGAGAAAGCAAACCCCGTGTTACATCGCTACATGAAGGGAAGCACATTATCTCCAACTACCAGACCAAGTCTCCAGGGACATTTTTACACATGCTCTTTGGATGTGGGGGCACTTTAATTAAAGTGACTCTGAGAGCTGCTCTAATTAAAGTGCCAGCAGTGTCTTGTGTATCAGTATTCTCATGCTTCAAAATGGCGGCAGAGGCATGTTAACTAAAGCTTGTCAAATGACCTTTAGTTAAAGCACCCCTGTCGCCATTTTGAAACATGGGGCATGCTAATTAGCACACACCAGCAGACTTGATTAATTAAATGTGTTCCAATGCACTGTAATTACAGCACTTCACAGCAGCCTCCCCACATGCCTACAGGCACCCCTAATTTCTAGTTCTAGGTTCTAAATGCTAGACTGTGTTGTTTCTCATAGATTAAAAAGAATTAATCTATGGAAGGCCTGATACAACTCAAGCTTTTTAAATAGTTCAGAAAATTATTTTTCTCTTGCCATTTAAAAATAACTATAAAATACTCTTGTTCAATATATCACAACTGCAATGTCCAGCAAAGGCCAAATCTGGATAATGTCTGCTCCAGAGGTGGTAAATTGAGAAAACTACAAACAATTGCAAACTAAGATTAAAGTGACTAACCCGGTCTAGATTTTCTGAGACAGTACGACTATCTGGTCTGTATGCAAGGTTCCATGAGGACTCCCTGAAAAAGGATTTCCCTCCTAGATCCCAGTCCCAGATCATTGCAAGGCAGGATCCTGATCAGAACTGTTGTCTGTGGGCAAACATTAGGGCCCCACTGTAACTCATGGCACTTTACATAAAGCACCAAGAGTTAGAGTACCATCCCAATTCCACAGGTGTTCTCCTGTTGGTTCATGGGGGAGGGGGTGGGGGTGGGGGGCTGAAGCCAGATTGCATCGGCCCAGGCCAGCAGGTAGGGGGAGCTCAAGCAGCTTCCCAAGAGGCTGCTGAACCACCTTTCTACCCAGCCCCACCCCACCACCTCTGAGGCTGTCAGAGAGGGAAGGGATGACGGGAGCTCACAGCATCTGAATGGCCAGAGCTGAGGGGAGGGAGGGAAATTGAGCCCCCTTGCCTCAGAGGCCAAATCCACTCCCCACAATATCCCAGCCAGGGTAGCGAAGGGGGGGCTGCAAGGTAAAGGACCCCCATTCCCCACCCCCTCCCTCCCAGCTTTGGCCATTCAGCATTTGGAAACTCCCTCTCCTCGCTCTGACAACCCATGCCCCCCCTTGCCCAGCCTCACCCCTCACATGAAAAATTAACCCTTGAGAGGACACAAGTACCCTAAGGCACTATAAGTTTAAGCACTTTAATGTAATATCTGATTTAACCAAGGTTATTTTTCCCCATGATTGGCCATTTTAAAACCACCCTACAGCCATGCATGTATGTTATGACATGGCTGTAGAACACTGTCATGGACCAAATCACTTGAAAATGTCACTTCTCTCTGTACCCACAAAACCATGCAACTATATAATTCCTTAAACCTGATTATCTGCCCTTGATTCCAGGCCTCTCTCTACTTGTAGCCAAGAAAATGACTAGTTGGCCTCAATTTCATGACTAGCTAGTATTCTGTGGAGTATTCTGTGGAGCATCTGGGACTACGTTCAGGATGTTTGCTCTCTGAAAACTAGTGAGTTGAACAACTGTTTAAAATGAAAATGTCTCTTGGAGCCATAACTGCAGCTGTAACTACCATTCCCAACCCACAATACTACCTTTCATACAAGAATCTAAAATCACCTCATAGAAAATTCTTTGAGAATGAAATCTTTACAACAACTAGAATATTCAAAAGGTCTATAGAGAGTTAGATGCTTAACAGCCATTGATTTTCAGTGGGAACTGGGCACTTCATTCCCAGTTATGAATGATTTCTCTACTAAACCACTTAGCTGCACTGAAATTAAAGGACATAACTAAAAAAAATGGCAGCTTTCCGACATGCTTGTAGGTATGTTCTTTGCCACTTCCGTTTCTTTCTGAAGCAGAGACCTCACTGCTTCCTGTGAGCAACTGTAACAAGAGGAATAAAACCAACTGGCCTCCAGCCAGATAAGAATAAATGCAGGATAACAGACTGCAGAAGTAGATAATTATCAGATCATTTACTATACACACTAATTTTATCTGACTTGGAAGCACTTGTTCAGAATAATCAGGTTAATTGACTTCATGTGATCAAAAGCAAAAGCATATGTTGTGCTTTCCTTTGTGCACAGTGATGCTAAATGAACTGTGATATGCTCAGAGTAAACTTCAGCTTACATTATTTGTTTGCTTTTTTCCAATTTTGCCTTGGGAGCAGGTAAAGACTCCTGCACAGGTCAAAGAGTGACAGCTTATAAACTAGAGAAGGTTGCATCCCACTATGGAAAGCTACTTGGACTGCAAAGCTCAGAAAGTGGTACAGCCAAGGCGCACAGAATTCAGCTGTTAGCATCCACTCCTGCCAACTATCAAGCAGCCTCAACTTTCAGGCTCCTACTGTAGAAGGTATGTGCTGTTACAAACTAGCACTGAATAGCAGAAAGTTACTTTGCAAGTGAACTTGCAGAATTAACAGTTCCTCCTACAGCTCTGCCTAAAAACAGGAACAATCCTCCTATAACAGAAGTTTCTTCCATTTTTTCTAACCAAATCTTCTTCCTCCATATGAAAAGCTATTTTCTACCTCAGTTAAAATAAATATAAATAATATTTTGCAAAATCCTACTTATATTTACCATAAACAACAATGAAAAGTAATGGACAAATGTGAGCATCTCCCAGCTCTCTATAGATACGTCAGGTTTTGTACAGCAAGATGTGCAAAGCATACAACAGCAGTTTCACACACAGCAGCAATCCTTCCTTGCTGAGAAAGTAGAATGCATTCAAACATTCAATTTAGACAAACAGAGCAGCACTTATTGCAACTAAAGCAGTTTTAAAGGAACACAGTTCTTGTCCCAAGTAGAAGGATGTCTCCTAAATTTGCTACTATGTTTACTCAGCATCTTCATCAGCCAAATACTATCATCAGATTCAAAATGCTATTACAGAGACAGCTGAAGCAATACCCATTATTTATCATAAATAAATTGTGAGAAGCCAGAGCTTTCCTTTTACACCAAAGCCAGGAAGAACTGAGGTGCTCACAAAACTGCTGCTAGAATGAGATAGCAAGGGCAGACTTTCTCAGTCCAAGGATGTACTTGGATCTAATGCTGGGACTTGGCTGCTGTAAACCTGCTCCCAGAACATGGTCCATCACATTAAACAAAGCAGTGAATCTGGACAGTGAACATTACACATAAACCGGTTTCAGTGATCAGAAATTGGTTTAAACCTGTAACAGAACAGATGTTCAGTGCACATAAACCTGTTTGAAAATGGCTGAAACTGGTTTGAGATAAATCTGGTTGAATGTAGTATCTGACTTAACTTACTTGGCTCAAACCAGTTTATGCAATGTCTGTCCCAGACCCCTTGTTGGTTTAAGATAAGCCAGGCATCCCCAGCATCCTGGTATGCTCTCTGGACTGGGTGGGGCTCTCTGTTCCACAGCAGGGCTGACCCCTACCCTCTGCTCCCTGACTGCAATCTCTGCAGGCGTTTGCCTGGCTTCGGCCCCCCGTCACCTCCTGTGAAGCAGGCATCCCCTGTCCCTCACAGACACCGCAGCATTAGCTAGCAGACCACATGCTGGTTACTTCCAAGCTGTGGCACATGAAACAAAATCAACAGATAGCTGGTAATATCCCTATGTTTTCTTAATGGGGTGATAAACGCTGAGTTAAGGGTGATAAACATTCCCCACTGAGCTATTGGGGGGGGGGACCCTCCCTAATCACAGCATCTTGCTGGGGCCTGGCCATGGTCCCTCCAGTCCCCCCTTAGCACATCTCTGTGAAGGGAAAGGAGGGCTGCTCTAGCACCGCTGGCTTCTAGCCTAAGCCACTGCAGGCATGTGCCTGCATTTCTGTGATGCCTGTCTGGTTACAAAACTGATTTAGCCTAGCCAGGTTAGACAAACCTGCAAAGATTTAATCAATTCAGGCTCAGGCTTTTTGAATGTCAGTCCCTAGCCTCAGTGCACATAAACTAGTTTGAAAATGTCTGAAACCAGTTTGAGATAAACCTGGTTGAATGTAGTATCAGACTTAACTGATTTGGGTCAAACCAGTTTATGCAATGTCTGCCCCAGACCCCTTCCTGGCTTAAGTTAAATCAGACTCCCCCAACATTTCGGCATGCCCTCTGGGCTGGGCTCTCTGCTCCACAGCAGAACTGGCCCTTCCCCTCTGCTCCCCGGCTGGAGCTCCAGCAGAGACCACAGGCATCTGCCTGGCTTCTCCCCTGCTCCCCTCCCCCTTACCACTCTCTGCTGAAGCAGGCATTCCCCCCTCCCCTCTGCCTTACACAGACACCTCTCAGCATTAGCTAACATACCATATGCTGGCTACTATCCATGCTATAGCAGACTAGACAAAGGGAGACAGGACAGTGTTAGGGCTCTTTGGAGCTCATCAACAGGTAGTTGGTAATGCCCCTCCTTCCTTGAAAAAAGCTGTTTAAGAGCTTGAACTAATGAGAGATCCTTTTGTTTTGCTGGTGTTAATTGTTAAACACTAACAATTCCCTGCTGTGTAAGCTGACCAGTGAGGTTGGGGGGGGGAACCCCCCCTAATCAGAGCATCCTGCTGGGGCCTGGCCACACCCCCTCAGCTCAGCACTGAAGAAGGTAAGGGAGGGCTGTTCTAGTGCCCCTTGGCTTCTAGCCCGAGTCACTGCAGGCATGTTCCTGCATTTTTTCAGTCCAGAGGGGATGTCTGTGTGGTTACAAACTGATTCAGCCTAGTCAGGTTAAGCTAACCTGTAAAGATTAAATCAATTCAGGCTCAGGCTTTTTGAATGTCTGTCCCTAGCCTGACTGCTTCAGCTGCCAAGGAAGCAAGCAGAGATGTAGAGCCAAAACTCACTTTGACACCCTTCTGCAAAGAAGAGTAGAAGAACAGAAAGAAGCAAGAAAAGTGAGAGAGGAAGACAAGGATGTCTAAAAAAATTAAGAAGGACTAATAAATGAGGGAAGAGGACAACTGGCTCAATGCTCTGTAATGCCTTCTTTTGTGGGGGCTGAACACGTTCAAGTCCTGTAGCCTCCACTTGTAGGGCCTGCCTTGCTGCCCCCGGATCATGTGAGTGGCCCTCCTCTGGACCCTCTCAATGCTGTCCACATCCCTCCTGAAGTGCGGCATCCAGAACTGGACGCAGTACTCCAACTGTGGCCTGACCAGTGTTGCATAGAGGGGGAGGATCACCTCCTTGGACTTGCTCAAGATACATCTGTGGATGCATGACAAAGTGCAGTTAGCCTTCCTGACCATGTCCCCACATTGGTGGCCCATGTTCATTTTGTCATTTTAGTCACAGTACATTTCTTCATATATTATTAAAAAGAAAATATGGGCACTCAAACAGAAAGGGAATCTGAGTTTCATTAATTTATTTGCCTCCATCATGAATAACACTGATTTTTTTTCCATAAGCTGCATGAAAACACTGTCATTTTAAGATTCTCCCTCAGTCTGGTGCATTTTATTAAGATCACAACAATACACCTATTGCAGTACCCAAATGAGTGTGGATTCTGTCCTGGGGAAAAGTTTAAGAGAAGAGTTCTCTTGAAAGAGACAGAAAAAAAATTAACAGATGTGCCATTCATGAGGGGGAGGGGGAAGAAACTTTAAACACTGTAATTGGAACACAGGAATGGAATTCAGAGACCCGAGTTTTTCTATTCTGTGTCTCAGTTATCGAATTGTCAAAGGTCTCAGAGGCGTACTAGTTTGGGTCTGCAAAGTGCTCTTAAGATCCTGTGATAAAAAAGAATTGTAAATGTGCTAAGTTTTATTATATTGCATGTAAAAAAACAATGAAACCTTAGTCCCTGTGATGTATTTCTATATCTAGAAAAATTATGAAACTAACAGTTCATGAATCTTTCACAAATGAATGGGAAAAGTGCATACATTGCGTTATACATGCTTCCCAGGATTTCCTCCCCAGCCTGACACTTCATTGGAGGCAGTCCCCACTTAAGGAGATCACTATAGGAACGCTTTCAGCAGTACCCTAGCATGTGGGGGGGCCAGGGGAGGCCGAGCAGGGCGACTGCCCTGGGTGCTGAAGTGAAGAGGCACCAACAGGCACAGCCCAGCTGGAGTGGGGCATGAGATGGAGCTGCCAGGGTCTCATTTAGGGGGGGTGCGGGGATGGGGACAGGGCATATGCCCCCAGATCTGTGCACAGGGTGGGGGTGGGCTACTACTGTGGGTTTGCCCTGGGCACCAAACTTGCTTGCTACAGTACTGACTTTCAGTAAACTGTTATGATAAAAATACTCTCTCATTAAACTGATGCCATAACAAAACAAAGAGAAAACTTCTGAACAATCCTTAGAATATTCTCACCTGATACTGGTATTTTGCTAGCATATAAAGTTGTTAAACTGTTAGGTTTTGGAAAACTGAATATAATTTAATTCTCTTTAGAAGGAAGATGAACTATATTTGTGACAGGATATCAAATGGCTATGTTGGCTTTTTGTAATGGTTTGACAGCTGCTATATCTTCTTTAAGAAAAACTATCTTAAGTATTGCTGCATCTCTCTTAGAGTGATTTGTGCATTTCAAACCTATCTAGTTTCCCTCAACTTCAGTACTGGGATTTTATTTCTCACTGGCTTTGGTGATGCGTCATTGTAACCTTGGCTACAGGGCACCTATTGATTCAGAATACAAAGACATTATGAGAGAATTGCACTGCACAACAGGGTTATTGTGACTGTTCTAAGCAGCCACAATTTCTGAAGCAAAAGCAGGCCCTATTCTATCACCTCACTAGACATTTTGCACTGCAGTATCCTGTCTGTCCAGGATCCCTTAGTTCAGATTTAAAGACCACAATGGATTTACTACATGCTGTTCTGTTAGTAAATAAAACAATAATTCATTTTGTTCATTTTGCTACCTACACTGAGAAACACTAGTAGGTCAGTGGGAAAGTAGGCTAGGAAAATCAGTTTTAATCATGTTTCTAAATGTGTCATGTCTAAGTCAATGACCAAAATGCTGGTTATAACCTCTGTAAGAGAAACGGAAGGGGACCAGCTCTCCCACACTGAATAAATAAGCAAGTGATGTCACTTGTCAAATTGCTTCCCAGTAGGAGCTTTAAAGCAAGTTGGAAGCTTGATGCTATGTCATGTTGTGTTTCTGTTCATGGAATGCAACAAAACACTTTGTTCTCCTGACTGATGCTCAAATATTTTTTGGTTTAATTTCCCAGGTTTTTTCTCAATGCATTTTAACTTCATTTTTAGGTCCCCGGCTGTAGACTAAACATCAGCTCAAGCAATGTATTTCTTCTTTAGGACTGGGCAGTTGCCTTGACAAAAATCTATTATTTGTTAGAAAAATATAGATTTAGAAATACTTATTTTAAAATTTCTTGTTAATAAAATGGTTAAATAGATAAACAGTCCATTTTTTCATCTAGAAATAACCCAATTCACCACTGACTTATATTTTATGTTGTCGTTAATGCCCACAGAAAGGGAGTGCAGGAAGGTTGTAGAAGGCAACCAAATCAGAATGAAAAAATGAAATGCAAATATAAACAATGCAAGCAATAGAGAATTATTTCCAGTTGTTTTATCTGTGAAACTCCATCTCCAGAATACAACACACATCACACATACTCCAGCTGATCACAGCTCCAAATGATGAAGCTTTTTACTTGGTTAACATTTCAAAATCTAGGAAATAACACATATAGGCAGAAGTTAGACATTAACTGATTTAAGTGATCAGAAACAGGTTTAAACCTGTAACAGAACAGAAGTTCAGTGCACATAAACCAGTTTCAAAATGTCTGAAACTGGTTTAAGATAAACTTGGTTGAATGTAGTATCAGACTTAACTGATTGATGTCAAACTATTTTATAGAACTTCTGTCCCAGACCCCTTCCCAGTTTAAGTTAACTCACAGTGCCCCAGCATTCCAGCATACTTTGCAACCCTGGGCTGGGCTGTGCTGTCAGTTCCAGCAAGCAGGGTTGGCCCCACCCATCTCTTCCCTAGCTGGGGCACTATCACTGCTTTGGCTGCCTGTGAAGGAGGTGGGGGTGCGAAACCCTGATCTGAAGTGCAACTTGGTCTACATGGCAGAGTGGCAGCAGTATTCGCCAAGTGTTCCCAGCCCCCACTGTCCCCTCACTGCTCCAGAAACAGGAGCAGGGATGTGGGCAGACACTGGTAGCCTGAGGGGAAGGGGGAGCTTAATCCCCACATTGCAAGGGGGAGGTGGTACAGGTACCGATAGGCTTCACTCATGCACGGGGGCCATAGAGGCCAGACATCAGTTGCCTGAGGGGAGGAGGGGTTTTAATCCCCTCATTGCAGGCGGCAGCAGTGTGGGCACTGACACACTGCTGGCTCCATCCCACACTGAAGATCCCCTCAGGGAGGGCCCATGCCACAGTGCCTGGGCCAAGTCTCTTGGAGGAGTGGCACCCGATACCGATGCAGGTTCTGCTGCAGGGAGGGGGTAGGATAGAGGGCAGGGGGGAGGGAGGATCCAGGGCCAATCACAGGGCCTGACTCATCACTGCCTCAAACTACAGCTGTGCAGCCTGGGCTGGGGTAGCCCTAGGAGGTGGGGGTCACTGCCTGCTGCCTCCTGCCTCAAGGTTTGCAGCGGCCTGCAGCTGGATCATGGCTACCCATTCCCCTCCCTCTCTTTGCAGTAGCAGAATGAACCATTGTGGCAGGCAGAGGTGAAGCACCTGTCACCCACAGCCTGCTTGCAGCTGCACCAGGCACTTGGGGCAGACAGCTGTGTGCCAGTTGCTGCCTATGCCCCTGGGCTGCAGAGGTGGGCTGAACCAGGCTGCAGCAGTCCATTGCCTCCCCCCGCTGCTGCCTACACCCTTGGCCTGCAGCAGCCTGCCCTGAGCACCCAGTGCCACTGTGAGCAGGCAGTGAGTGACAAGTGCCTCACTTCTGTCCACTGCTGCTGCCAGGAGAGGGAGGGGGGAGTGAAGCCATGCTCCAGCTACAGTCCACCTGCAAACTGCAGCCCCACCATTGGGTTGGAGGCGGAGGGAACTGACCCCGCCCCCTAGGACCATCCCAGTCTGGGCTGTGCTACAGTGGGAGGCAGCAGTGAGTCTGGCTCCATGATTAGCCCTGGCTCCCTTCCACCCCTCTCCATTCATGCCTGCAGCCAGGTCACATCCCCTCTCCTCCACACACTCCCTGTGGCCGGACCCACATCAGCATCAGGTGCTGCTCACTGCTCCTGTGCCGCTGTCACCTGCAATGGGGGGATTAAATCCCCCACCTTCCCTTCAGGCTACTGATGTTGGGCCACCATGGCCCCAGTGCATGAGTGGAGCCTATGCCACTGGGATCTCTAGGGACACGGTGTGCATTACCCACAGACCAGATGAGTGGTGCAGGGATGGTCCATAGGCTGTATCCCATGCACAGGGTTAGTCTGCACACAAGACACAGCATGGGGTTGATTTGTTGGGTAGGTTGCCATGTGCCAGCCCAGCCCAGTGCATTCCAATCTGACTGTGCACCAGCCTGGCCCCTTCTGCATCTACCTACAGAGCAAACCCATGCACCGGCCCAACTGTATGCTGGTGCAATCTAGTATGCAGAGCCATGATATCTGGGGCTCCCCATGGGTCCAGAAATCTGGCAGCAGAGGAATGGCAATTAATGTTGCTACCACTCCCCTGCTGTCAAATTTCTGGACCCACAGGGAGCCCCGCTGGCCAGCTGAACCAGCCACATGAGCTGGTCTGGCCTATGGGATAGGAATTGAGCACTACTGGTGCAGACATACCCAGTGTCTTCAGTTTTAGCTTCAAGGCCTCCGCCCATCAATAAATAAAATATCAAACTCAAACTGAAAACTCAGGATATGAGAACCATTATGTTAGTGGCCTTTTTGTAAAAAGTATGGATTAAGTGATTTCTTTAAAATTACATGAGAAATCTGTGGCAGCTTCAGTTCTCCAGAGCAAGATTCAAGTGCCTTAACCATGAGACAATCACTTCTCTTCTTCTGTGTATATATGAATTTATTTGATTAGTATGCTGCCCTTCCCAACAAAGGCTCAGGGAAGCTTACAGTGAGAAAACCTCCTATCTTCTACAAAGAACAATGCATAAGACAATTGCCCCCCCTCCATAACTGCAAAACCTGATTAATTCATATAGGCCTGTATTATTACATTATTGTCATGAAATATAAATAAGCTGTATGAAAGCTTTAATGAGTATATCAGTAACATGTTTATAAAATGGTATAATCACACTGAAGTCCCTAATTTACTTGTCAATAATCCCTAAACTCCTTCCTCAAATTGTAATTTCTTCTGGCCAAGGAATGTATCTTACCTATGTATGACAAACATTTTGTAAATGCATTCCATTATGAAATTGCTAGTACTTCACAATTGCTGACTTTAGTAGTAGTACACATCTCACTTTAACTAAGAATGTTTTTATTTTTATGCCATTGAAGAAATGGGATCAAGGACTGCTGGCCCTTATCTTACACAGCAGGCATAAAAGGCTAAATGGTTTGTGTGGTATGTGAGAACTACATATGAAAACAGCATTTTCATTAATGGTAACTATGTATTTAATTCCCAGTGCAACATTCTGAAAAATCACCTTAATGACTTGATTACAAGCCACCACTTGCTTTTTTTAATGAAATAGGAAAACTAAGTAGCATGACATATTTACCCAGCTGCAGATCCACATTCTGTTGGCTACCTGCATTGTCATTCTGTGCCTACCAGGACTGATTCAAAACTGGAAGAAAAAAAATGTACTTAGCAAAACACAAATGATCTGTAAATATATTACAGCAAGTACGGAAATACTGAAGGTATAAAATTATGAAGTTAGGGAAGCTGGGCATTTTGAGTCATGTGATGTCATCTTACACACTTTTTTTACAGTACTTCTATAGCAATAGTTTGGGTCTGTAGGTTCCCCACCTCCTTGCCAAAGCATTCCCCATCATGTACACACTTCATATATAAGATTAATCATAATTTTAGGTGCACCTGAAAGAATCATACTGCTAACTGATCCCATTTCTATAAAATGTCATACTAACTCTGCACAAAGTGGCAGGATCACTGTTCTGAGGTGACAGTTATTACTGGTGGCAGGACACATAACTACCCTTAACTGTGGGTCAAATTCTAACTTGAATTTTGGAAGGATCTGGATATGAACTTGAAGTGAGGGGAGGGGGGTGGAACATCTGTTTCCAAAATTCAGGACTTGGGCAAACCTCCAACTTACTGAACCAAGTGAAAATTTGAACAAGATTTCATATTGTGAGGCTCACATCCAACTAAAGAAATAATGATTTTTTAAAGTATCCAAGCCTAGAATTTTAGAAGGTTATGGTTGTGATTTTGAAAAGCTTTTAGCATTGACCTAATTCTATTTTATGCTGAAATCAATGGTAAGAGGATAATTAGACAAGTGCTGAGAGTGTTGGAATATTTTCCCTTATATTTTAAAAAAATCCATACTCTTAAACGTGTTACTGAAAACAACTTTATTTTAAAGATATTCAGAGCAGCTATTCCTCATATAAAATAATAGCAGTTATACATTATTACTACTTATCATATGTGAGCCCACTGACATGGCTTAGGTATCCTAGCCCAGTATTATTTAAATACAATGCATTTTCTGAGTAAATACTGTAAGTTGCACTAGTATCCCCACAATACAGGAGTCTAGATGCAGTACTGAAAAATATTAGAGGTGCACCAATATATCAGTCACATATCAGATTGGTACTGATTAAAGGACAATAAAC
>NW_017728992.1:147527320-147530077 GCF_001723915.1 Gavialis gangeticus
AACATTATCAGCAATTGGCTTTTTTTGGCCAGTGTAGCCAACAGTGTCACCAATAAATACTGTGTGCATGCACACAGACACAGCATGCATGCAGTAAGGAATGTAGCCCGGCAGCTTGGAAACCAACGTCTAGCTGATAAGTCTGTGGGGGAAAGGGGCATGGGGGAGAGAAGCAGCAGAAAGGGGCAGATCAAGGCCTCCATAGTATAGGAGGGAGTGGGGCAGGGGAGGGCAGTGAATGCAAGCCCACCAGGAGCAGGGTGGAGTCATGGGTGGCTCATCTGGAAGGTGTGAGGGGTGGGGAGGAGCAGAGGCTCCCCATCGCTGCATGCACCCCCAGGGGGAGGCATGGGGGGCATGTGCCCCCCCCCGGATTTCTGCACAGGGGAGCGGGGGGGCAAGGTGGGTGGTGGCAGTGCTGTGAGGGGTGGCTATGGCAAATTTTGGGGTGGCTATAGCCCACCCTGTAGTCACCCCTCCCAGTGCCGTTGCTGCCCTCCCCACCCAACCTGCTCCAAGCACAGCCCCCCCACTGGGAAGAGGCCAGCACAGCCCCTGGCTGTAGCGGGCAGCCCTCCCTCACCTCGCACACAAATCCAGGGGGCACATGCCCCCATGCTGCCCCAGAGGTGCATGCACCCCTACCCCACTTTCTTCCCTCCCTCACCATGGGGGCTTTGATCTGCCCCCATGCCCCTTCCCTCCTCCACGCCCCTTCTTCCAATAGACTTACCAGCAAAGAGCTGCTCTCCAAGCTGCCGGTCTGCATATAGGCTATCAGATTGGTATCAGACGGTATGGCTGGTTAATAATCAGCCGTTGGTATCAGCCAAAATGTTTTTTTTTTAAATCAATGCATCCCTAGAAAATATATTTAGATTATACCAAATTATTCAGTTGCCAAAGCATGTAACTAGCCCTAATATAGTGGTTCTCAACATTTTTAGAATCATGGCACCCCGCCGTAATTTGTTAGCAACCAATTGAGAGCCACTGTTCTACTGCCTCAGCTTTGCTCAGTGGTTCTCAAGTGGGGTCTTGCGGCTGCCACCACAATCTGGTCAAACTGTCCACATACTTTCTGCACATCCAGATAAGTCTAAAGCAGGCAGAACTGCCAACTCTTGTCACACCCTTTTCCAGTCCAGCCACTCTATGCTCCTCCCAGAAACAAATGAGTATGGAGCAGTTCCTTCTTCCCTGTGTGCCTCTGTTTCCAGGAAGAGCATGGGCAGTTAGACCAGTAAGGGCTGAGGCTGGACCAGGAGCTCCTTACTGTTGGAGTTGTGTCAGATGTCTTTAACACAGGCAAGAAAGTATGTTCATACTGTAGCCCTTCCTGATCTGGGTGTACACCAGGTGTGCCAGTGCCCATGCTATGGCACCCCTAAAAGGGTCTCAAAGCACCCTGGGATGCCACCGCATTCCTAAAGCCTATCCTGTGAATAAGGGTTATTTATCAAGTTTATATAAATATAGTGTAATAGGATCAATCGTGCCATATATCCTGTCCTTTGGACATGAATCTTCATGCACGTTGATTTGGGCTCTGACTTTGTGTCATAGATCAAGTGGGATACCAGAGTGCCTATCCAAGGCTACAGCTCAGGATTTAGCATGCTAGCAGCTCTCTAACGAGAGGCTTACTGAATTGTGCCAGGAGAGGGGTATAATTTTTGGAAAGGCTGATACAGCACACTAACCCCACTCCTGGAACAGAGTGATCAAAGTCAGAATCCTGACCCTAATGCACACCCAATAACAAGACAGCTGCCCAATTTACTGGTGGGCAGTGTCCATTCCATCTGGTTACAGCATCAAAGATTGATCAGTGTTCACTCCATTGGATAAAGCATCAGAGACTGATTTTGGAGGGAAAGAGGCTTCAGATGGAGGATCTATGGATCAAGATGGAGGATTGCCAGCACCAGAGAGAATTTAAGCTGGAGATAGAGAAACTGAGGAGTTCCAGGACTCCTGATGCAGTAAGCCAGAGAACCATAGGGGCAGCCCACTCTTTGTGTTGTATAGGTCCTAAAATATGACCTTCCTCTGATGAGAAGTGAAAGGATATGGTCTCTTTTTGAGTGGACAGAGGGGCAGAACTACAAACAGTTCAAGCAGGATCCGCTACCTAAATTTAAACTGACTCCTGAAGCTTATAGAAAAAAGTTTACTGGAGTACAGAAGACTCCGGAGATGTCATATGCAGAAATTATAGCCAAACTCAAAGATTAAAGTGGAACAAGGGGGTAGTAGGGTCTTCTTTGGAGGGGATGCTTGATCTTGTCTGTTTGTAGCAATTGTCCAAAATATGCCCTCCATACATTAACACTTGGATGATGGATGAAATACTATGGATCTGAGTGGTGTCAGTTGTTGGATAGATGAATTTGTGGCCAAGGGACTATGGCCTTAGAAAAAGCAAAAAGGAGAATCCTTTAAGTCAGAGTCCAAAGGTGAGGCCAAACAACAACTCTGGACAAACCTAAGTTCAAGGGACATCTGAGCAAGGGAGGTAATCTCTGAGGGACCACAAAGATATGTGATTTCTGTAAAACACTGGGGCACAAGATGGCTAACTACTCCAAGTTAGAAGGGTTAACCTAGTTACAAGGGCTGATGTTCAGCCTGCAGTTGATGGTGAAAGAGGCCTGCTTGATCATTCCTATGGGGAGGGAGGTGGTTGGGGTCACTGAGCTCAACCCCAGGCCTCAGAATATTGAGTTTGCAATATGCTTTCAGAGTTATCTGCAG
>NW_017728992.1:147535077-147536781 GCF_001723915.1 Gavialis gangeticus
AACACTGGGGCACAAGATGGCTAACTACTCCAAGTTAGAAGGGTTAACCTAGTTACAAGGGCTGATGTTCAGCCTGCAGTTGATGGTGAAAGAGGCCTGCTTGATCATTCCTATGGGGAGGGAGGTGGTTGGGGTCACTGAGCTCAACCCCAGGCCTCAGAATATTGAGTTTGCAATATGCTTTCAGAGTTATCTGCAGAGCAGAACCCATATCTTGTACCTGTTGAGGTAGATGGGAAACCTCCTGAGGTGCTCTGGGACACCAGTGCAGAGATAAACTCAACTGGCAGGGAAGTGATTAGCCCAGGCAAGCTGATTTCCAATTAATATATGGGTGTTCAGGGAATGTTTAGTCCCATGATGAGGATGCCTGTGGTAAAACTGCATCTGAAATGGGGCTATCTGATGTGATTTTAGGAACTGATTTACAATAATGGCCAGGTGACACCCAAAACATGTTAGTTCTCACCAGAAGCCAAAGCTGGAAAGGAAAAAATCCTAAGGTGAAGATCACCCTAGGATGCTGTATATGTAGCCTCCAACCACAGCATTTATGAGAGTTTGAGCAGGGAGTAAATCCTGCTCTAGACAGCTTGAAAGCCATGTGAGTCTTGACCCAGATGTGGAGGAATGCTGAATGGTTTTCTAGGGAAAGGGGGACTCCAAGCAAAGACACACCAGTACAGTAGGGAGGAGACTCAGGGAAGCGGTGTTTTTTAAAACTCACCGGTTCCATTTAGAGCTGCCATTTTGTCTACACGCCTTTAATACGTATCTGTTGAACTGAAGCTCTGCATGCGTATAGCGAATTCTATCCTAACTAGCAATTACAGTATGATGAACCATACCATGGACTGCACAATCCAGAAGGTGATGGCATACTACAATATCTAGTAGAATATGTTGTGGGGAGTTTCAGAATTAGCATGTAAGAAAACCTAGAAGGTACAAAATATATTTAAACACCACCTGAAATTTTAATTATTATTCACCACAGTTTGAAAAATATTTGCTCTAAAGATTCATAATAAAAGATAACAAAATTAGTTACTCTGCTTTACATAGAGTTCTCACTCCCCACAGCCTGAAGAAAAATTTTAAAGAAAAGCTTGGTTATCATCATGTTGTAGACACATGAACAGTGCAAACATATTATTATAGAGGCATGGATACTTAAGACTAGCTCTGGATTTCCATTCAAATCTTACTTTCAACTCCTTTTTAATTTTTGACTGAAGTAATCAATTTGTTTGCAAATTGGAATACATATAATAAAGTATGAGAACACATTTTCTTAGGAATGTGGAAGGCAAGGGATTAAGATATTTTACACACAACTTACTTTTAAAAGTTGTCATTTTTTCCTTGTCTCACATTTTTATTTTGGCTCAGACTCTGCACTACAATCCTCCTCCTAAACACCTCCTAAACTCATTGTTTTTAAAGAACTAAGCACATGCAAAATAAAGCAATCACAGTTTAGCCACTGAGCCCCACTGCTCAACAATCTTATAATTTGGCAATAGTTGTGAGTAGTATATAGGCTCTCCGCCCTTCAATGCAAATGTGACAGGTGCCCCCCCCCATTTCCCCAAGTATGGTGTGTGACGTCACCAGCCCTGACCCCCGACCCCAGTCACGTGATGCGTGACATCACCAACCCCACCCCCTGACCCCAGTCACATGGTATGTGACATCAGCAAC
>NW_017728992.1:147536792-147538535 GCF_001723915.1 Gavialis gangeticus
GGTTGGGGTGGGGTTGTTGATGCCACACACCACGTGACTGGGCGGGGCTGGTGATGTCACACACCATACATGGGGAAAGGGGCGAGACTTCTGGTCCCACCCACCTGTCACATTTGCATTGAAGGGCGGAGAGCTTATATACTACTGTTGTGCCTTTTTGTAGCTTTACAGCAATGAAAACATGCATTGTTTTAATTGTTAAATTATGTTGAAGTAGCTTAGTATGCAGTGAGTAAAATAAATAATTCATTTAAACATTTGTCTAAAATGATCTTGAATTTCTACAAAATGAGACAGTGCATTATTTACAAACTCCAGACAGATTTACACAGCCAGATCTAGGATTTTCAAAAGTGGGGTGCAAATAGTGTGGTAATAGAATCATAAAAAATTAGGGTTACAAGGGACCTTAGGAGGTCATCTGTTCCAAGCCCCAACATCATGACCAGGGATCCTGGTTTTTTCCGACTAAAAAAAAATCCCCAATTTTCATCTTAAAAAGTAACCCAAAATCCACATTTCCCGTGATTAGAACGAAACACCACTAATATTTTAGGTTCACATTTTTAGCTAAGGCTGTGTAATAGGTGACACATTACCAGAAGCGGCTAACAGACAGCAGAATGGCAGAAGAAAAAATAGCTTGATTAATGGAACATCAAGACCATTAAAAAGAAGAACGGATTATTAGCACCTGTGGAATGAAGAGTTTAGAAGGAATCAGGTAGATTACAACCAGCCCTGAAGTCAAGTGACTCCCTCGCTGCTGCCTGAACAGAAACACTGCCACTGCCAGGTACTTGGTTTTAAACTCTGGGTGGAATCAAAGCTCAATCCAACCCTGCAGATTTAGTTCTCTGTGTACAGTAGAATAATAAATTCCTTTTTGATTTGCAGTGACAAAAGAGGAGTGCCATTGGCATGGTCTAAAAACCACACATTATACAGGAACTGACATGTTATTAGGATCGTGGATGAATGTCACTAGTACAGCATGAGAGAACAAGAACAAAATTTGACACAGCTAAATTCAATGACCAGGCATTCTGAGGCCATCTGAAAAAAACAGTGCTTTGCTAATTACTAAATAAAAGCCCTTGTGATATTCTTCACGATCATTAATGAATCAAAAATTAAATGTCAAATGAACTGTACACTGTTCACAGTACTCATATGCCTCAGAGCCCCTGATAGTGTATCTGTATCACTACACGATCAAGGTGACTTGCCTTTTCAATTAGGATTTACACAGAGTTGTTCGCATAGACTAATGAAAGAAGCTGGGATTGAGCCCTGGGGCTTACTTAGCACTGCCTCTGCCCGGTCCTGTGTGCTGGGATCAGGTGCTAATCCAGCGTACAGGGCCTGGAGCTCCCCATAGGTACAAAAATGTGGTAGTGGTAGAGCGGTGCCACCACGGTCCTGCCTCCAAATTTCCAGACCCATGGGAAGGATGTGGAGAAGGCTGTGGAGAAGCTTGAGAGAATCCAGAGAAGAGCCACTTGTATGATTAGAGGCCAGAAGAGCAAGCCCTATGAGGAAAGGCTGTTTAGCTTAGAAAAGAGAAGACTTTGCGGGGATTGGGTGAAAGCTTACAAATATATCAAAGGAGAGCATCGGGGCTAGGCAAATAACTATTCACCAAAGCACCCCAGGGGAAAACAAGGAGCAACCATCATAAACTCCTGGATGAAGGTTTCAGATTGGATATAAGGAAAAAGTTCTTCATAGTTTGTATGACCA
>NW_017728992.1:147543535-147550506 GCF_001723915.1 Gavialis gangeticus
GCTGTTTAGCTTAGAAAAGAGAAGACTTTGCGGGGATTGGGTGAAAGCTTACAAATATATCAAAGGAGAGCATCGGGGCTAGGCAAATAACTATTCACCAAAGCACCCCAGGGGAAAACAAGGAGCAACCATCATAAACTCCTGGATGAAGGTTTCAGATTGGATATAAGGAAAAAGTTCTTCATAGTTTGTATGACCAGACTCTGGAATAGACTCCCAGCATGGGTGGTGCAGGCACCTACCCTGGAGCACTTCCAAAGGAGACTGGACACACACTTTGCTGGGGCTATTTGAACCCAGCAGTCTTTCGGCCCAGAGTAGGGGGGCTGGACTTGATGATCTCATGAGGTCCCTTCCAGCTCTAAACTTCTGTGAATCTTCTGTGACTCTGTGGAGCCCCACACACCAGATGATTATGGAGCCATGGGTCAGATTTAGCCTATGAGGCAGGAGTTGAGCACCCTGTATTAGATGATCCAGGCCTTTTTGTCCCAACTGCCTTCAAGATTTCTAAGAATAGAGCTTCCCATCAAGTACAATAAATACATGACATTTATAATGCAATATTGGGCAATACATTTATTGTGCAATAAATGCAATTTATCACATAGGCATTATTCCACCATAATCACATGCTATATATGGTGCAAGACTTTGCATAAAAATTAGAGATGAAAATTATCCAAATTCTGATATAACACATGGTGGTTTGCAAAAAAGTTTACAATACTTTTCCCCACCTCTCAACCAGCTCTATTAAACTACAGCTAAAACTACATGAGGAACATTGGGTACAGTTGCTTCTTTTTATTCTCTTTAATGTTCATATTTAAAAGCAAAGTGACAAGCCAACATAGAAAGAGCCCCAAAATTTCCATATCGAATTTGTGCACAGGATCTCAGAAAGGCTGATACCTATCTTTCAATGGTTAATCAGCGTGTTGATGACTGAGTAACGTTTCCACAACCAGCAACATCAGCTTATAACAGTAGTTCAGAGTTCTGCATTCCCCTTGTGTTGGTTGAAGCTATAGATCCATTTTCTGCTGCAATTCATTCTGAAAAAAAATCTAACCCAGAAATATGCCCGGAAAGAAGATTGGAAGCTAAAAGCAGTCATAAGATAATGGAAATCCCAAAGGCGTAGTTTTGAATGATGGTCAAGCTCCACAGAGGGAAGAGCTATCATCAGTAAACCTCCATTGTGAAGCCTCCATTTAAATTTTCACTAGACAGAGCCAGAGATTATCAGCCTTCAACAAGAATGAACATGCTGTCTAGTGCTTGGCCCCTAGCTAGCCAGGAGGGTGCAGGTTGGACCTCCCAGACCAGACAAGGGTTGCTCTGGGCAAAAGTGTCTAGTTTTATCATCATCAAGTTTTTCTAAATGAAGTGAACCTAAAATACAATATCATCATTGATCAGACAAACAACAGCCTGCCTATAGAATTTTAGTTCATAGAAGCTTGGTCTGATAATAACCTTCAGTCTGCAGCCACTTTCCTATGAACAATATCATTTAATCTGATTTCAGGAGCAGAAAATTAAATCATTTACACTGGATAGAACTTCTAACAACATTTATCTCACAGGCATCAAGGCTCTCAGAGCTTGCAAATAATTGGGATTAGAAATTGGTAATGCTGCTAAAGCAGCTGAATAAACAGAAGTGATTATTTAGCACAGACTGCAGTTAAAATCTTTAATATAGATTTAAATGGTTTACTGGAAAAGTTCCACTAAGCTACATGACATTTAGCTTTGCCATATATTAATGTGCACAGAGGTTGAGGTGATTTTCATTCTCTGACCTGCCAATCCCCAACAATCTGTCTACAGATCCATAGTTATTCATATCCTGTTTGTTGAGCTGTGGTGGAAACAACTTCTATCATTTGGGAGTTTATGAAATCTAACAATCTAGTAAAATTCATAACTCTATCCTAACCTAGCCTTTAAAAGAAAGAGTCTGCATTTTTAATAGTACTGCTACATTTTATTAATATTTAATTAGAGAGATTATGTGCAAACAATAGAATTGCTTGCAGAAGTTTTTAAAAAGCAGTAAAATCAATTTATAAGACACCTGAAGCTTTTAAAGTATTGCAGTTAAAGCAGCCAAATTAACTTAACTCTTCCCCGTAAATATACTAGTCTCCCATCTTCTTTTCTTGAGCTGAAGCAAGAAGATTTACTAGCTGTCTGCTTTTTTAAATCTGTATGTCTCTGATACCAAAAGTTGTCTTTATTGCCATCTTAACTTCTACTCATTTAATTGTAATCAATATTCACTGAGCACAAATTACTAGAATTATCATTTGCTTTAAATCCCTCCCCTCAGGGTCACTCCAATTCAAAATGTCTCATTAAAATGGAATGCCTTGTAAACTCATTTTGTAGAAGACTATACACTGAGCCACAGAGATTAAGCAACCTGCCTGGGCCATTAAGGAAGCCAGTGGCAGAGAGTGATGTCCAACTTATTGTCTAAGTAAACCTAAAGGAGTCAATTTTATGGTTAATAGTTATCTTCTTATACAGTAATCTTATATTCTAATAATGCTAAATTAGGAATAGATTAATATTTATCTTGCATTTTAAGTGAATGGGGTTTTTCATGTGATGACAGTTAACTAGATGCTGTCCCCAAAACTCAGTCCCAACAGAATTATGGCCACAATAACAAAACAGGTGACAATACCCTGAAACTGAAATGACCTAAAATTCAAAAGCCAAGTGGTACCATACACATCCTGCTGGCTTTCTCCATTATAATTTCCACAAAACAGAGGGAAATGCTGACTGCTTGAGGAGCTTCCCGACCTGCTCAGAGGAAGCAGAAATTGACCAGATACGTCTAAAACTGGCCTAACACAGAAATGATAACAAACTGCTCCTTTTTCCCATTTCACCTTTCCTGTCTTCTCTCAGCCAATTACAACCAGCTAACAAAAACAATAATTACATGTTTTTCACTTCCTTGTCTTCCTTTCCTGCCCCCTATCCCTATGCATCCCAACACTGAACTAATTAATATTTATAAATAGCATGCATCAATTGTAACAGTCTATGCTCCACTACAAGGCATAAGCAGCGTAGCAGCCAGTGCAAAATAAAAAACAAAGCAGAAGTAATAATGAGGGGATATGCTGCCTTCTAGCCAGTTAACCAGTGAGGGCCTTCTACAAGTTTAGGCTTAGCTTTGGTATGACCAGATTAATAAAAAACAGGAAGAAGTCCCCCTGAGAGGCATACTTTTCAAGTGGAAATCTGCCTAGACATTATTGCTGGTGACAACACTGTGCTGCTCCCAACCTCTTTCAGGGAAGTAGGAACTAATGGAATTCGCTAGCTCCTCTGTGGGAAAGTCCAAAGAAAGCTGAATGCTCATAAAAATAAAAGATACTACTGAAAAATAAAAACAGGGTTCAGTTCTCAGAGTGTTACTCATCTGAGTCTGACTTCTACAGCTTTTAAACTATACTCCCTATTTCACTTACTAGCGTGGGAGCTGAATTTGTGCATAAAACCCTTGGGCGAGTGGATAGACCATTTTTATGCAGGTTACATGGAAGTATATCGTTTTGACTCCTTTTCAGGTGATTAACCGTTTGAATGTTTCATGGTATCAATCCCCAAAGAAACAGTAGTTTCCTATATTAATTGTGCATTGTAATACAGACACGTATTCATACCTTCTAATTTCTGTCATTCTACTAAGTCACATATTTTAAGACATATTAAATGCACATTTAAAACACAAAATACATACAATTACTGATTTTTTTGCTTAAAGTGTTAAAATTTAGAAATGTTATAATCTCAAGCTCATAAATTATTATTTTTAAATAAATGGATGTCAAAATCACCTTCTAAGGTGCAACTATTCTGAACTTCAAGAGTTATTTTATATGCCTTGCGTTTAAGGGCATAGATGGAGTTACACTTCTTCCTGGGTGGAATAGTACTGCAACAGTCATAACTGGATGGAGCAGATCCTTCTGAGCATGTTCAAAAGGATGAGGTGAGCTGTTCATGGGTGAATAAAATTAAAAATCTACATTAGTGACCCAAAATGTCAACTAACTTTAGCTATGTGAAAGCTATTTATTCACATCAAAAGGGGGCTATAATGTGTGTGTACATGTGTATGTATATGTGTGTGTGCATATATATAATTGTTAAATGAAAAATTAAGCTATGTTTTCCCCTCTGGGTTTTCATTGGATTGAAAAACAAAAAACCTATTTTCAGGTGAATTTGTGTCAATGGTGCCTGTGTCACCTGTATCTTTCCAGAACAACAAAGAATATCTTTTCAGAATATCAACATGCATAAAAACTCTGCTAGACTCTTCTCAGAGCCATGTAGTCACATGAAAAGAGGAAATATTCAGAAACTCTACTAAAGTTTCCAGGAAAGCCTGTATCTTATAGAAGTACGAAAAACTGAAATTTCACTGTAAAAGCTATTAAACTAAAACATCTGCTCTAACATTTGAAAAGCAACCATAAAATAATGACATCAAAACAAAATAACTCAGTAACATTAGTGTTAAGAAAAAGGATTGATTTTACCTATGTAGGCTGGTTCCTTTTATTTTCAGTGAGGGGTGTAAAACCAACATGTGAAGTGGAAAGTGGATGTCAAAAATGAGAAACTGTCAATTAAAAAGTAGCATGAGTGGCCTGGGATGGGGTTGGGGCATCCAAAATTTAGATTCTCATTGTCATAAGTACATTATAGTGAACAGAGCAGATCTATCGCCTGCTCATTAATCCCATCTCTGCCTGTGATTCCCTCTGTGACCATAGCAAGTTATTTAGTTCTCTAGAGTTCACTTTCCCTGAATGTAGAATAGGGATGCTAATGGTTACTTGCTTCACAATAATGTTATGAGAACTAATTAGTTAACGTTTGTACTGTGCTTCTGAAAAAGCAAAGTGTCACCTTAGTGCTAAGTACATTATCATCACCTTCAGGCCTTTAAATCCAGTGAGATAAATGCTAATTCTGTATACAGTTACAGACAAACTAGTTTTATGGTACAGCACACATCTGTATTTAACTGGAAGTTTCACAGCAAGGAATAATTTATTTTTGCTGCTTGAATTAATGCACAACAGACCAAGTTTACCTCAAAGGAGGACTCCAAAGGCAAGTTACAACAAGCTAGAGAGCTGAGATTACGGAAAAAGATGCTTCATTTGTCAAGTCATACATCAGACAGAAGTGATTTACTAAGCAATTATGTCTTGCATCAACATGTTTTGCAGCTGCAACAAATTAAACTAAGCAAAAATAAGTGTTCATTTTAAAGTAGTATTGTTTTCTAAATTATACAGTTATATAGAGTTTAGTATGTGGCCAATAATTATGACTGTAATTACCTGAAAAGAGTTAAAGGAAACAGACTAACCTAAAATCCATTTTCCTAAAAGGACTTTGCAAATAGAAAAATAACTTAAATTTATTATTATTATTATTATTATTATTATTATGTGTAGGAATATAATTGTCAGAGTGGATCAGACCAGGGTTGATCTAACTGTTATTGTGAGTGTAACAGTGATCAGGACCAGACAGTTCAGAAGGAAGTGAAACCTCCATAACAGAGAATTAGTGAATAACAGTCCCATCAACAAGTGTTCTACTAAATCAGACAGTTGGTGGTTCACTAATAGTGTGAAAAATGAGGTTTTATATAATCCAAACAAATAGTTATTCTGTCTAACATAACACATTTCTTTCTGCTACTGTACTGTACGGGCGTGTCTTCATGTTCATTAATATATAATAGTTACTGCACATTTAGTTTAGTACTTGTTTAATGAAGTACTAACTAAATATGCAGTAACTACAGTTACTGCACAGTAGCGCTGGCGTATAGTCTTTTAGTGACGGTTACTGCGCAGTAGTCTAATATTACTGTGCAGTAGTATATTAGCACAATTTTTGCCCAGCACGCTACTGCACAGTGTTATTAAGCTAGAGCATTAAGCATCACATATAGACATGCGTTATGTGTAGCACACAGACACAACGTTCTGATACTATTGCTGATATTTGTGCTGTTGCAGTACTATTGAGAGTCCCAGGAATTATTCCAATTCTTCTCTCATAGTTTAAAAAGAAGAATGACACAAATGGCATCTTTGAAAAAAAAGAAAAAAAGAAATTAACATTCATGTGGATTAAATTTTCCTTTGTTCTTTTCTTTAGAATTACTATACATGCTCCTGTCAAAAAACCAAAAAGTAATCCAGGGTGATATGACAGTCAGATCTAACAACTCCTATATATCTGACTTAAAGGGGCCATTCCAACAGCTGAATTATTAGAGGCTATTTATCTCTCTTCTTCTTCATCATGTTTCCAATCCAACCGTTCTATATGGTCTGTTCCCAATACTCTGCACGGGCCACTGCTTCTGGTGTTGTTATTGACAGATCTTGTGGGGTTCATTTATTATTCATGGTAAATTATTGTAATCCAGTTCCCACTGAAGAGGATTATCATGCAAAACATGTATATCAAAAAATGAATGAGCCCTTAGCACATGGATCAGACCGCAGAGGATTATATCAATCATTGAAAACACGTACGCAGTAGCTGTATATTTTGTAATATGATCCTTCAGCACTGTAGATGTAGATATACCTCAAATTCCCACCTAACATGCATTTAAAATGATATATAACCCCCCCAAAATATTAGTTTTATATTATTATTATTTTATTTTTATTTAATTTTTAAATTTATTTTAATAAACATATGTTTCATAGTTTCATAGTTTCTAGGGTCGGAAGGGACCTGAGAAGATCATCTAGTCTGACCCCCTGCCATGGCAGGAAAGAGTACTGGGGTCAAACGACCCCAGCAAGGTGTTCATCTAACCTCCTCTTAAAAACCCCCAGGGTAGGAGCCTGCACCACCTCTCTTGGAAGTTGGTTCCAGACCCTAGCCGCCCT
>NW_017728992.1:147550714-147551996 GCF_001723915.1 Gavialis gangeticus
GTCTATGCCACAGCCTCCCATTTTCTTAATGAGAATGGGGTGAGAGACAGTGTCAAAAGCCTTCCGGAAGTCCAGGAAGACTATGTCCACTGCTACCCCTGCATCTAATGATCTAGTGATCTGATCATAAAAAGCCACTAGGTTGGTCTGACAGGACCTGCCACTGATGAACCCATGCTGATTGCCCCTAAGCATGCAGTCCCCTGCTGGCCCCTCCTGGATGTGTGCCAGAATTATTTTCTCAAACAGCTTGCCTAGGATCAAGGTAAGACTAACTGGCCTATAGTTTCCCGGGTCCTCCTTCCTCCCTTTTTTTTTTTTTGTGTGTGTGTTTGTGTGTGAATGCATGTGTATGTGTGTACACACACAAACACAGAAACAATGTTAAAAGGCCAGTGCAAAATCAAGAAGCCAAAACCTAAGGCATCTATAATTTGGTACCCTTGTATGCAGACACTATGAAAATCTTCAATCACATTGTCATATTATTTTTTCGACAGTACTATTCCCAATTCAAGGCATAAATCATAAAAACACCTAAGAGAATATTAATAATTATTTCTTTAGAGCAGTGTTTGGGCAGTTCACAATAAATAAGGCCTAGGACCACAGAAAACAAAATATTGAACATTGGTAAAAATTTAGCAACTGCAAAAAGTCTTATAAAAAGTATTCAGCAGCTTTAACTGGTTATGCTAATCCTATGTGTTTTTAAAGATACAATTTTAAAAAATGACCATATTTTACAGAAAAGACTGTATCAAACAAAATGTTCTTTTACGTATTTTCAAAATGGGAAGCTGCTTCAAGCTGCCTAATTAGCTCTGCAGTAAATATTTTGGTGTCTACGCATGAGGCCCTATTAGGTCACAGGAAACTAATTAACTTTGTAGCAGGATAGTACTTGTAAATGCTAATGTAGTTTGTAGATGTATAGATGCTGACGCAACACTGAAGCACCCTCATGCCCCAGTGAGGCCCTCTGCAGCATGTGGATCCAGGTAGATGCAGCCCCAGGCTGGCAGGCTGACCCTCAACCCCCCCTGTCAGCCAGGGCTGCTTTGACTCAGCTCAGTGTGCTGCAATCCCAGGCACATGTTCAAATGGTGTGCTTGGGAGCAATAAACTCCAGTGTGGTCACTATTAAGCAGAGTTTATGGCTTTGCATTAATTACATGTGTAGATGCACCTCGTAGGTAGATGATATGGGGATAGATTGGATTTAGAGGCTGAGGAGGGAAGCTGGTAAAGCCAAAGTCTTGAAGGAACAGTAATCATTCTA
>NW_017728992.1:147556996-147581075 GCF_001723915.1 Gavialis gangeticus
TATATATATAAGGGGCTTTGTCTGTCTGTGTGTCTGTCTGTCCATAACACTCTAGGTCAAGTGCACATGTGCCACCAAGAGGGCAGGTGGTGATTGGCTGCACGGGCCCAGGTGGGCACAGGACGGAGAAAGGTGAAGCGGGGTATCACAGTGGCAGCTGTTGTTAGGGCCAGGAAGCAGGGAGGGAGGGGAGTGGGAAGGAGAGCAGAGGGGAGGGGTCATGGTGGCAGTGCTCCCCTCCACTGCCCAGCCCCGACAACAACTGGCAGGGAGGGGTGGCGGTGTGGAGGGATGGAGGCTGCGCCGGCCCAAGCAGGTATGGGGCAAAGGGAGGATCACGGTGGTGGCTGTGGTCAGGGCCAGGTGGTGGGGATGGAGGGGAGCAGTGGGGGGGGGTCACAGTGGCACCCCCCTGCCACCTGGCTCTGACAACAGCCGGCAGTGAGGGGAGGGTGGCAGAGAAGGAGAGAGCCCCCGCGCCGCAAGCTGGAGGAGGAAGGGGAGGCAGCAGCAGCAGGAGTCTTTACATGGCTGGCCGTGAAAGGTGAGTGGCAGGCGGGAGCATGTAAACACTCCCTGAAATCCATCATTCTTGACACTAGTCATATTCATAATGGGGAGACTATGGAAAGGAGGTATATTAATTTACACAGATATATAGAAGACTCAATGTACCTAGTGAAATTCACTGGAAATATATATTATTTTTTCTAAATGTTGATAAAATTATTCTTTGGTTTAAAACACCCATGTGCATAGGCTGTATTTAGAAGCAAAATTCACTGTGCCCAGGAATGATATCTTCAAGCATGCTATGATACTCCTTGGAAGCTCCCTCCTGATTGGAAGCATCCTACCCACGTTCACATGGTACTTTGGGCAGGCTAATTAGCAGTGATGCCAACTCTGAACTAGCTATCTCACATTTTGATATCAATGTAGCCAGAGATGACCTGAGCAGGGTGTGGGGACCAGGGCAAATCAGCCCACATGCGGCCTTGCCCCCACTCTGATCCCAGATCTGAAGAAGCTGCCACCACCATCAGCAGTGGTGTTGGTGGCCAAGGGTTGGGGGTAGAGAGCGGTTGGATGCAGAGCTACCACTCTGCTCTGCCCTGCGCCACTCCACCCCACTCCATGGGTCCCCCCAAAGTGCGGGGCCTGGGGCAGTCACCCCCGATTCACCCCCTGCCAGGGAAGGCCTTGAATGTAGCTGAGAGTGAGTATGTGTTTCAATATGCAAAGTACAAACTCTTCTTGAATATTGGGCATGTAATTCATCGCTGAAGCTCCTCTTGCTGAACCTGTATGGCTGCTTTGGTTACCTGAGCTGGCTGCTTTAAAGTTACCTATGTAAATTGAATTCTCTGATTCACTCCTCTGAACTAGGTAAAATATTATTTTAAAAACAACCTTTGAGAAACAGTCAACAAGCATAAATATTTAGAATTCCATATTTAGCAACTATTAAAGTACTTTTTATTCAGGGAGGTGTTAAGCTGTTGCTTAATTTTATCTATGTTTTATTTGGATATAGTAAGTATTGTAATGCATTGCTGAACACTGTTGTTTTCCTGACTTGGATATTAATAAAGCCAGGTTCTTTAATTTTAAATGTTCCTTAAAGACCATTAAACTCTGAACATTCATATAATTCCTATGCATATTTTAATTCTGGTTCAATTTTGTTTCTAGAGCATATTAAACCTTTTGACTTCAGAGTGTTCAGCAAAACCCTTGACATTCACAACCACAAGCTAGTATTTGAATGGATGTAACAAAATACATTATAAGGAAGGAAGAGGCCTATTAATAATATTTAAAACAATTTGTTCTGACAAGGGATTTCATCCAGTGGGCTCCCTCATAACACTCTATAAACATTAATTTAAACATTTAAAAGTAAAATGGTGAAATATTAATGAGTTACAACTTCAAGAAGCCTGGATTTACTGCAAACATTTTTCTGAGGTGGTTCAAGCTTACTGGATGGTTTTCTGTGCATGTGGCTTGTTTAACATGCTGTGCAATTAGAGGAGCAGTGGAATGGGAGTCTCAGGGCTCTGCCCTAGTAACTGAACATAACCTGTACCTAAGACACTAATCAAAATAAGAGCCTGACATGAAATAAGTTGGACAAAGGCAACAGGGGTTACAGGTTCAATTCTTTGTGAAATCTAGTAAAGCTGGAATAATCAATTGACTTAATTGTCAAAACTTACGTTACTTTGTCTTCTCCTTCAGACACTTAAATCTTTAGAACGTCATTGAAGAATACAGCTGACTTCTTTATTTTGTAGCATTTTCCAAGAGTAGTAGTTATTTTCCAGGGATAACCAAAACTAGACAGGTAGTTTGAAAGCATAAAATACTATTCTGTTCAAGGGAAGGATAAAAAGGAATGTGTATGACATTGCTATAACATTATATTGCTATGACAATACAATCACTGTAAAAATACCTGTGCAATACTGAGGTCCAAATGTATTTCACTTTGTATTACAGGACTTGTATTCATTGGGGACCTGCCCCAGTTGCATCCACCAGAAGTACTAGACTCTGAAGTTAATGTAGACAAACCAGTTTGAGTGTTTAAAAACTGTTTGAAACCTGTAACAGAAGAGAAGTTCAGTGCACATAAACCAGTTTCAAAATGGCCAAAACTGGTTTAAGATTAACTTAGTTGAATGTAGTATCAGATTTAACTGACTGAGGTCAAACCAGTTTACGTAACTTCTGTCCCAGACCCGTTCCTGGTTTAAGTTAAATCAGTTAGTCCCCCAGCATCCCAGCCTGCTTTTCAGCCCTGTAGTGGGTTCTGCTGTCTGCTCCAGAGAGCAGGGCTGGCCCCACCTATCTGCTTTCTAGCTGGAGCAGGTGTGGGGTGTGGCCAGACACCAGTCCAGCATGGCTGCCTGAGACAAAGGGGGCAGGGGGGGGCAGTTATTCCCTCTTCCTTCCCTTTGCCTGGCCAGGCCTCAGAAGACCCTGTCAGGCATCCTCCCAACCCACTTCGCTGGAGTGATGGGGGGTGAGGCTAGCCCTGGCAGGAACCTCAAACAAACAGGGAGATGGAGGGGGCATTAATCCCCCCCTCCCTCCCCTGTCCCTCTGGCAGAGACAACGGCCATGATTTGCTCAGCTTCCCCCCCACCCCACTCATGGCTTAGCACTGCCCAAGACCCCCAGAGCTCCACTCCCAGCTAGGGGACAATCTCACCGCAGCTTCCCAGCTGCCAGGGCCAGGGTTTCTCTTGGAGAAGCCCAGGAGCAAAGGTCAGATCAGAGGGAGGGAGGGGAGTGAAATGGCCCCAAGCCCAGGTGGGGACATGCACAGAGGGATAATGGCAGTGGCAGTTCCATCCTGGATGTGAGCCCCATCAAACAGATGGACCCAGGCTGTGGCCAGGGGTTGGGGAACAGGCTCAAGTGTGTTGGTGCTAGTGCAGGGAGAGCTGAGCTGAGTATGCAGCTGGGGGAGCAGCTTCTGCCCAGCAACTCCATCTACCCACTGGAGAACGGTGCCTGGGCTGGACCTGGCCCCTGTAGTGGCATGCACAACATGGGCTCACTTCCTCAGCCCTGAGCACTGTTACCTGTGTCCCGGCCACCTGGCATTGAGCTGAGTGTGCACTGCTCACTCTTCCCTTACCTGGTGGCAGTGGCGGTGCAGCATGGCCCCACGTACTAGGTGCCAGGCATGGGGTGCTACCACTATGGCTTCCCCATCACTGCTACTGTCCACCTGCCCAGCAACTGACACCTACCAGTATGGCCAGGGCAGGTCCCCCCTGACAGCAGCGGCGGTGAAGCTATGGGGTAGTGCCTGGCACCTGGTACACAGGGCCGTGTTGCACTGTCACCACCGCTAAGTAGGGGAAGAGTAAGCAGTGTGCACCCAGTTCAGCGCCCAGTGGCTACGGGATGCAGATAACAGTGTTTGGGGCTGAGGGGTCAAGCTCATGCCTTGTGCACCACTGCAGAGACTGGGGTTGGTCCAGGTGCTGCTGTCCAGCTGTGGGGGTGGAGAAAGTGGAGGCAGCTAGACAGGGAGAAAACCAGTGGCTCAGCCAGGCCTGGCCAGACCGGGTTGGGTGTGCAACGTGGTGGGCCATGGCTGCTGGGTGCAGGCTATGACTGAGCTGGAGCTGCTGGCAGGGAGCAGAGCTGGGAGTGGTGTGTGACTGGGACCTGCCAACAGTGGGGTAGCCCCAGTGCAGCCAGGTCCCTGACCCGGCCTGGGTGCAATCCTGCACATTGGCTTGGCACCGCTGAAGCTACCCTTGACGTTACATGGGGTCCTGTGTGACTGGCCCTGGGCTCCAGCTCCAGTTCCAGCATGGAACTGTGGGCAGGGGTAGCTGCAGCTCCTGCCCTGAGCATGGGGGGCAGTGTGTCCTTCTCTGGCCACTGCTTCCACTGCACCAGCTGGGGATGGAGCCTATGGTTGCAGGGAAGGCACAGGTCCTGCAGGGCAGCATGGGCAAGTCAAGAGGAGGAGACTGGAGCCATGGCTCAGTGGGAGGGGCCCAATGGTGCCTGCAAGCTTGGGTAGCCACAGCGGAGCACTGCACAGGTCGCTCTGGGCTTGGCTCCATCCTGCAGTGTCAGCAGCCCAGCACCCCCAGGCAGGAACTGCCTCGGAGCCAGCACAACCCAGCCCCTGCTGCCCCATGCTCCTGGCCCATTCAAGCCCTTCCCCACCTGAGCTTCCAGGAGCCCCACCCTACTCTGCTCCCACTTCCCTGCAGTGCCACTGAGTGCATTCGGCCCCATGGACTGGCAGCAGCAGTGGGGCCTGTGCAAAGGGAGCAGCTTGCTCCCAGGGTGGCACATGACTCAGAGCAGGACTCAACACCATGCACTCTGCTCCAGGAGCCCCCATGCACTGTGCAGATACAAACGGCAGGGCAAGAGTGGGTCCCTGTGCTCAGCAGGGGTCAAGTCCATGGTGGAGCCACTGCTACCACAATCCCCCTGTGTATGTCTCTACCTGGGCTTAAGGCTGTTTCGCTTCCCTCCTCCCTGCCCCTCCCCTGCAACTGGCCTTTGGTCCTGGGCTGTCCTAAGTGCAACCCCAACCCCAGTGGCTGGGAAAGTGAAGCAGGATTGCCCCCTGGCTGGGAGGGGGCCTCTGGGGGTCCAGGGCTGTGCTGTGCCATGAGCATGGGGGAAAAGCCAGGCAGACCCTGGCTGGGGTCTCTGCAGGCCAGGGTGAGGGTTTAAACCCCTCCCCCATCATACTTATCTTGAAAGGGCCTGCCCATGTCCACCCTCAGCTCAGGGAAGGGAGGGCTCACTCTAGCACACCTCAGCTTCTAGCCTGAGCCACTGAAGGCATGTGGCTGCATTTCTGGAATCAAAAGTGAATGTCTATTCACTAGCAAATTGGTTCAATCTATGCAGGTTAGACTAACCTGCAAAGATTGAATCAATTCAGGATCAAATCAATTTTGAATGTTGGTACAAACATATATACAACTTATATATACAAACTCAACAGCTATAAACAGCAGTTTCACAAGCACAGCTACTCTGGTTTCAATGAGGTGTAATCTTTGACTACATATTGAATTCACACTACTATAGAGGGGGCAAACTGTGGTTTTGGGGAAAATATCCCCAGCCTGGACAAGGTAAAAAAAACCACAGGGATTAGTTATGCCAGTAACACAAATTAAAAAACACAAAGGGCTATTATCTCTTCATCATTTTGTGGAGGAACTGATAACAGATTGTGCCTTGCAAAAAAGAAAATGTCAACTTGTTCAAGAGAATTTTGAAAGATAAGGATGTTCAGATAGTGGCAGCTGACAGTTAAGGTTATATACACCTCATCTTGGTTTTTATGACCCTGATCATTTTCTTACTAAAATCAGAAGCTCATCATTCTTGGGAGCAGAAATATTAACTTACCTACTTTTAAAGTGTTAAAAATGTGTTTATAACAATTACAAAAGGTCTCAGGGGTAGGATCAATAAATATTTTGGTTCCTCCTGTTGGCTGTAAGGTAGGAGACTATGACAACACAGGCAGAGATAGAAATAGAAATAGAAAAGGTAAGGCAGTATTGGCTCGAGCTTGCAAGGGAAAAGCAATAATGAATTGCCTTTGTTTTCTATGCAAGCAGAGAAAGAATTCCCCTTCTTTTATCTCTTGTTCTCTTCCCTGACTTCAAATGTATGTATGTGTGTACATATTTGTGTATGTTTATGTATATGAATATCCAGGGGTCAAAAAAAAAAACAACAAAACAAACTACTGGGAAAAGACGGTGCAATGCACACCTGGCCATTGCATGCTGCTGAAAAGTAGAGCCAGGCTGCCCAGAGCTGTGCTGAGGCTGCTGGCAAGGCTTTGTGTGGCAGAATCACCATGGCTGCAGCCCTAGGAGGCCCCCAGGACCCCAGCTAAGGCTGCTGGGGCTAGCCCAGTGCTGGCCCCAGCCTCTCCTACCCAATCCAGGGCAACTTGCTGTGTGCCAAAGCATGTGAGGCACGGTCATTCCCTGGGGACAAGTAGCAGCAGCGCAAGGAAACCAAACATCCATGCACATCTGGGTGCACCCCTTGGGTACGCTGACAGCACTATCAGTAGTTCTGTATTGAAGGAAACTTCTGTAACTCTAGTAGGTAATCACTGAGCACAAAGCAGGCTCAGTAAGCATTTAGTTTCACATTGTTCTTTTTTATCTTCCTTCCTAGTCAAAACCTTTGGCAATAGTGTTGATTGTTACTGAAATATTTAAGAAACCAGTTGTATACCACTAATTGATTGTGGACTCTGAATATGACTCAAATTTTAGTACATATTGAAGGCACCAATAACCACTGGGGACAGACAGATGTTTTCATAAGCAGATGGAATATAATTTTTCCCAATTCACCACTGATTTTTTAGAAACCATGACAGATTTTTCAAAGGCACAAATGGCAGTTTGGTACCTAACCTCACTAACTTCCACTGGGAACAGGGAATCTAACTCTTTTGTGCCTTTGAAAACCCCCCCTTCCCCTCTCCCAGAACTGCTTTACATAGGAAATAAGCTGGTCTAAACCTCTGTCATTGGCCTGCAGGGCTCCCCACAGGCCTGGAAATGTAGTGGTAGGGGAGCAGTGGCAGTGAATGCTGCCACTTCTCCCCACTACCAAATTTCCAAGCCCCGCTGCCAAATGACATGATCCCATGTGCTGCATCGTACTGAATGGTGTGCAGGGCCCCAGTCCAGCACACACAGGGCCAAGGCTGGATTATGCCCACATGCCAGCTCCATGCTGGATTGGATTGTGCACTGGATCTGGCCTGCAGACCAACCCTGAACTACTTATTTAACCCATAGCTGGGAAAGGTTGGGCAGAACTGGTATAAAACATTATACCTTTCGAGAGTTTATTATTCAGCTTTTCCAAGGGAAAGCTACAGAAAGATACTGTGTTTATTTAACTATAATTCCCATTAACACCTTTGAAAATTGCCATTAAAAATTTCTAGTTCTAACGTAAATGGGTCATATTTCTAAGTATCCTTGATAAGATACAAATGTATTTCAGCCCTTGGGCTAGGGACAAAAATTACACATAAACCAGTATAAGTGATAAGAAATCGGTTCAAATCTGTAACACAACAGAAGTTAAGTACACGTAAATTACTTTCAAAAATGGCCAAAACTGGTTTAAGATAAAGCTGGATGGATGCAGTATCAGACTTAACTGACTTAGGTTAAATTAGTTTATTGAACTTCTGTCCCAGATCCCCTCCAGATTCAAGTTAACTCAGTCCCCCAGGATGGTATGCACCTCCCCTCAAACCGCACTTCACAGGGTGGGTGGGCTAGCCTTGGCTCAATCCAAGCAGGGAACCATGCTGTAGCGCTCCCTGGATTCTGGCCTGGGCCACTGTAGGCATGTGGCTGTATTTGTGGAATCAAAAGTGAATGTCTGTTCATTTGCTTATCAGTTCAATCTACATAGCTTAGACTAACCTGTGAAGATTGACTCAATTCAGCCTCGGGCTTTTCGGCTGTCTTTACTTAGCCTTGATGTTCAGTCTTATTTAATGAGGAAATGATTAATCTCAAATCATTACTTGTTTGTCATTTTTGCTCATCTGGCAAAAAGCTAAATCTAAAGCCCAGTATTGCAAAAAAAATACACATGAATAATTTTTGACCAGTGACAAATCCCAGTAACTTCAAAAGTATTATTTACACATGTAAAAAACTTTACATATATAAATACGCACAGAATGAAGTTTTATTCTAAATAAACTGCATTTTAAATACAAATAAAAACATGAAACAATTTATTCAAAAATGAATTTATTTAAGTTAAGCCAGAGTTCCCTTTAATGAAAAACTGCTTTCTAGTATTGGTTAGTAAAAGACTTGGCTAGACTGGACAAATGCCTGTTTAAATCCTGAAAATTTGGCATTTATTATAAAGACTAGAGAGGGTAAGAGAAAACTTTGGCTGTTAAATGGAAGAATATGTCAACAGTTGAAATTGATGTAAAATCCCAGAGGTGAAACAAAATTTGTCTAGCATTAGGGCCCAATATCAAGAAACATTTTTGTAGTTGAAGAGTTTTTGTTACCCTATCTTCTGTGCTAGAATTGTCAATGCAAATATCAAATTCTGAGACATGCTGGGGGGGGGGGGTCAGGACAAGCTAGAGTGGTCCCAATCCAGACATGGTGGAAGGGACTGAAGGGGAGAGCAGCCTGGCCCTGACCTGGATTCGTGGGGTGGGGTAGAGAGGCACCAATCCAGAACTTTGGGGGTTGGGAGGAGTGGGGTGGAGCAGCCCAAGTCTGGATGCACCCTAGGGTGGTGGGGGGAAGGAGGAGCATCTGATCCAGATGCCAAGGGGTAGGCAGGCTGGAGCAGCCCTGATCTGGATGCATTGATCTTCTCCGCTCCTCACCTGTCAATTTTTTCTGATCCACAGGGATCCCTGAGGGCTAGATTTGGCCCATGGGCTAGAGGTTGAGCACACCTAAGCTAGAACATGGGCATTTTCACATAGTTTTGATAACTGACTTCAGTTTTGTTTAGCTTGTTCCACTTAGCCTCACTTGACTGTGACAGGTGCAGTATGAAACAAGAAGCTTTAACAATCCCTAGGTAGTATAAAGCTGGCATAATCGCTCAGCATGATCTCTTTTTGTGGCTCTCTAAACTAAGTGAATTAATAGTGAAAGAGGAACAGCTACAGACTCTCTCAGTGCTGTAGCTGTTCTTGGTGGTTAGAATGTCCTCTCAGAGGCACAGAAACTCTCCTTCTTCCTTTTAATACCGAATCAATTCTGATCTAGCCCAAACAATGGGGAGCCTCAAAAGTGGTGTAAGATTCCTCTGTTCTCCACTTCCTCATAGGTCCTGCATATAGCATCAGACCCTAGAATTCAAAAGGTTATAGACCATTTGCACCATGATGGTGACAAGAAGTTAGGTTGCTCCAGGTTAGTAGCATTATACTAAAACATGATATTACATAAAAACATTTGAGATATACATACATATATATATAAATAATGAAAAAATCTTCAGAATTCCAAACCTGAAGTGACTTCTGTGATGGTTACATCTGTCTGTCTTCGAACAAAACTGTTGAATTCAAAATGATATTTGCATTAAGACTTGTGTTCCAGTTATCTGAGTTCTAGCATATTAATCACTCATTTTGCAACTGCTCACCATCAGCAACTGACATTTTTACATAAGGGATGGATAACAGGGAAACTAAATTGACTGTATACAGATTAAAAAAGCTACAGAATTATTATTAAAATGTATATCTGTAATTTCCTGAAAAGAGGCTAGCTTCATATTTAATGCAGCAGCTCAGAGGGAAAGAACAAGGTAACAGTAAAAACAATTTACAATCTAGTCAGGTGCTAGCACAGTACTTCAAAATGTGTCATCTTTCCTATGATTTTCCACAGTCTTTTCAGCAGCACTGCTTAATTACCTACTTGTTCACTTAAATAACTGACCTAACTCCCTTATAGTTCTGCTACAAGAGAGGCAAATAAATGAACCAAAACATTCCTAATTGAATGCTTACCTTAATTCAAAGCAACATTTTATTTATTTACTATTTTCATTTTCACAGCTTTATTTGTCAATTATTATGCCCAATTAAGTTTTGGAGTGCAAAATGGTCAGCAAAGTAAAACTGAAAAACAAAGACATTATTTCATACAATAACAAAATAGCAAGTACTTAGATACCACATTATTGTTCTGATTTTGCTACCATTGAAAACCAAAGGGATAAGGATTGCAGGCATCAGGAACAAATGCAGTGGCAAGGTACAGCACATTACTTATCATTTGAAATAAAAAAATAACTTCAAACGTCGAGGACTAAATTATATAAATTACTGTTTTCTATTGATTGTCAAGGGAGATTTTTGTCCTTCACATAAATATACATTCTCACAGCAAAAGATTCATGAAGCTTTAAATGAAGATATATATCTGATCCAGTTATCAAGAATGTCTTTCCTTGAAGCAAACAGTACAACTTGAAAAGCTTTGAATATCACAGCCAACAAAACAGCAGATTAAAATTTCTTTAGCAGATAGAGTTCAGGTGTTTTTCATATACCAGAAATTATATTTTTCAGAGTTTCTAAAAATACTGTCAATTATCTTTTCATAGAAGTCTGCTAGGAAAGGACATTTCTACCTATAATAGATAAGGCTTGTTTGAACTTGTGCTTATTAGGATGGATGTTATAACTATTCTGAACTTGACTAGCTGCAATACACAAGACAAAATTGTGTCACAGATATAACTTACTACGAAATAAAGTCAACAACAAAAAAAGGCCAAAAACATATTTATTACATGGAAAATTAGCCCACCCTATCCTACTCATTAATTATGATGAGAGGCAAGGCAAATAAAACCCCAAATTAAAAAGCATATTTTTTTATCAGTATGAGAAGACAAGTTGGAAAAAGGTAAATTAAAACTCAGGTAGTCGATTCACAACTTTTAAACATTCCTTTTATAACTCGCAGTGATTTAGATTAAGCTGCTTGCAGTGCACACATTATTCTAAGACACCAAGTCAGAATATAGTCAACATGCACAGAAATATCTTACAGCTCCATCTAGTGAAACATTTTTAGCACATCACACTTTAGAAGCAGAAGTTGATTCATACTAATTACATATACAGTATTTACTTGATTAAAAGATGATGTTTTCCCCATTTAACATGGGGGAAAGAGTGCCTCGTCTTGAAATTGAGCATGAGGTGGCAGGGGGAAAGAGGCTGCTGCAGCTCCAGCTCTGGTCCCAACCCTGAGTCTGTGCCAGAGCTGCAGCTGCTATCTGACCCCCGCTCCCACTGCACCCCCCCCACTGCTCCCCTGCAGTCTCAGGCCCCCACTGCACCCAGTGCCATTTCTCCTTCCCTCTCTGTCTCCCTCCCACCCCTGCACTCCCCTTTACCTTTCCTCCAGTACCAGTAGGGCTTGTCCTCACTGGATCATGGAGCACAGAGCGTGGCCCCAGCCTGGCTCTGTAGCAGCAGTGCTGACTCCATGGTGCTATGGTGGGGCCAGGCTGGAGCCATGCTCAGTGCCCCAGGCTGTAGAGGGGATGGAGCCTGCCAGAGCTGTAACAAAAACTATAAAAAGAAAGAGGGGCACAGGTAGAGGACTAGGCAGGGGGTAGAGACTTTGAGGGCTGGGAGATGGAGGAAAAGGGAGGCAAGGACCCAAAGTTGTGGGCACCAGAAGCAGCACAGAGAGAAGGGGAAGATGGGAAAGGGGGCAAGGGCCTGAGGCTGTGGAGGGAAGAGGGGTTAAGTAGGGTAGAGACAGGTGGCAGGGGACAAACTGCATGCCTCCCCCTCTGCATTCATCCTGTCTTCTCCTTACCACCTGCCTTCCAACTGCCTGCCCCATCCCCCACTGATGCTCCACCACCTGCCTCCTTGCTGCCTCCCCCCCACCTGCTCCTTATTGCCTCTCCCACCGTCCCCATCACCTACCCCTTACTGATTCCCCACAGCCTGCCCATTACTGCCCCCACCACCTTCTCTATTACATGACCCTCCACTGTCTGTTCCCTTACTGCCTGCCCCCTCATCACCATAATTAGCTTCTATACCTGGAAAATTATAATAATTTTATATATTTACCATGTATATCAGTGATTCCCAAACCATGGTATGTGTACCACAAGTGGCATGCAGCCAACCTGTGAGTGATACACGCATAGGCGACAGAAGGCTGGGGGGGAAAGGTGTACATAGACAAGATACACAGCTGCAGCCTGCTGCAGGTGGCCAGGAATGCAGCCTAGCCACATGTGGAGCAGTGCTCAGCAGGTAAGTGTGTGATGGGGAAGCGGTATGTGGGGGGAAGAGGTGGGAAGGGCAGATCAAGTCCCCCACAGTAAGGGAAGGAGTGGGGCACAGGTAGGGGTGAGGACTGGGGTGGATGTAGCCCTGGGGAGGGTCGGAGCCCCAGGTGGCTTGTCCAGGGTTGCAGGGGGGCTACCACTGCTGTGTGCACCCCAGGGGAGGCATAGGGGGCAAGTGGCCCCCAGATTTGTGCATGGGGCAGAGGTGGGTTGCCCGCTGTGTACTGGGCTCTGTACATGGCATCATGTGAGGCTTCCGAGGAAATGGCAGCAGGGTGCAGATCCCAGCATGTAGTGGGCAGTCCACCTCTGTCCTGCACACAAATCTGGGGGTACATAACCCCCATGCCTCCCCCAGGGTGTGCACAATGGTGGGAGGCCCCTTCCAGCCCTGGATGAGCCATCCAGGGCTCTGCCCATCCCACAACCCACCCCAGGGCCCCATTCACCTCAACCCCTGCTCCTATTTTAATACAGTCTGTTACTTATGTGTATGAAAAATTTGCTGGTGGTACTTAAGGCTATATTGTTTTAAACTGGTGGTACTCAATCTGTCAAAGTTTGGGAACCGCTGATGTATAGAATCTAATGTGTGTGTGTGGGGGGTCATCTTAAATTCAAGGTTATCTTAGATTTGGGTAAATATGGTATTAGATTAATTAATCAAAGAAAATATTCTGTTTATACTTTAGTTCATATATAAATGTGTTTTAGCAATACACCTATTGTTTTAACAATTCACTTGCTGATGAGTGAGGCAGATGGACTTGCATGAGAACAATGTAACAATAACTAAAATGTCAAAGGGATGGCATAGATAGTATATATTCATGAAACTGGTCACTGAACCAAGTTAGATTACCACAATCTCCCTCTCACCTGACTTCTTTCTCTCTGTATTCAGGCAAGTACTTTGCCCTATTTGTGCCTGAAAGAAATCCTTGCTTAACCCTATTTCCCTCTAATTTCTCCCTCTTCCTCCATCTTACTACCCCCCCCCCTTAGCTTCTTGATCTGGCTCTCTCCTCTGTGGACATTGTCTCTCTCTCTTTAATCACAACCAAGAACAGAAGCGATGCATAGGGGGTGCATGCAAGTACATGTGCACCCCCCAAGTGTGGCGGTGCACCCCCTACAAAAAGGCGTCACTGACACTATTGGTGATGCCTGCAGGCAGTTACTGCTCGCCACCCCACCCCCAACACTGCCCACAGCGTCTGTAGGCAGTTTGCGATGCCCGCTGGCGGCTGCTGGTGGCAGCTGTGGGTGGTTGCTGACCCTTGGTCAGTGCTCGCTACTCCCCCCACCCCCCGCCGCCAACAGTGCCAGCAGAATCTGTGGGAGCTCCCCTGCTTACCACCGCCAGACTCCTGCCGCTGCCATGCCCCCCCAGCTGCTGGGGGCACGCATCATTCATGAACAAGAATATGGACAAATGCACATTTTAACCACTTTAGATAAGGAAGGGGATGTGCTGTTTAGAAATTTGCATGAGCTGCTATGATCTATTACATCTGCGTAATCCTAGAACAAGATAAATCACCCTAATTTTGCCCCTGAATGAAGCAAGGTTGAAGTTGGAGCAGTTTTGCTGCACTTAGTAATTTGTATTGCTACTGAATAATGCGGACATAACTGCATCACAAAAAAATATTTTTGATATCCTTTAATATTGGTTCAGTTGTTACATCTGTTTCTATCCTGCAAATGCCCTCATGACAGCCAGTAATAGACTCTCAAAATCCCAGACTCTTTTAACTTATTCATTTTCCCCAATCTCTCAACAAAATTTTGTATCATTAGTCATACACTTCCATACACTATTAAAGGGGAATCCAAGACTCAAAATGGGCAACTAGCAAGTAATATGGACATTTGGTGCAGCTGAAATGATTCTCCAAGACACTGAAAACTTATCTGAACATTAATAAGCAATTCAACCCTCTTTAGAATATAAAATAGTTAAATCTCATGAAACCAGGCTTCTCTGATTACTTTAAATTACCTTTTAAGTACCAAGAAAAGAATACTGAGAGAAGACCTTTACCTTTGGTGTACTGGCATATCCACTTTGCATCCCAGATTGGTTCATGAAATCCAATGATTGATAAAAAAAAAAAAGAATATCAAACTAAAACAACTGACAGGACTTTTCCAAGATGTTCAACTTTTGTTTAAAGAGTGGATAGAACTTGTGGGAAAGTACTTATTTTAGCCCAGTGATTCACATTCTGGGTGTCATGGCCTTGAAACCCTTTCATGGGTGCCATGGGATGCCAAACAATGTTAGCATGAGGCCCACCAACTTGATACTGAGGCAAAACGGTGGCGGTAGAGGAAGGAGAAGGAGACCAACCAGGGGCTGCATATCCCACTCCCCTGTGCAACAACATGTCCCCATTGCCAGAGAACGCGTGTTTCCAGAATCGGGCTCCTCAGTCAGCTGAGGACCCATCAAGCCTGACAGATGTGATCCTCAACTCCATCAGTTGCAAACACAATAAACAAGATCAATTCAGAAATTTCAACTAGAAATTCATAGTGTTAAAATCATTCTGACCTCTTATAGTCTTTCTAAGTTCTTTCAACAGAATTGCATTTTTGTAGAAAAAAATGAGTGAAAATTAAGAGCTGACATTTTATGCGAGACACACCTTGAATCTAACAAGGAGCGATTCTAATCTAAAAAGGTTGACAAACTCTTTTAGACAAACTATATCATTTATCTCTACCGCAAGTCACTGGGTGGTACTGCCTCATGACCAAAGCCTTACCAGTGAGTAGTCTGAACAGATACAGAATGAAAAAGAGGAAATATGGTCTTCGTGTTCATAAAAAAAACTATTTATATTTGCTAAAAATGAAGACATAGGAGAGAGGAAGAGTGTGTATTCATGGCAATAGAATTGCAAATAATCATTTGGGATATTTACTCATTGAGGACAAGTGTCTTACAGCAGAAAACTATCTTTGGATTTTACATGCTGTATCATTGCCCTTTTTCTTGCCTGTGAAGATTCTGGTCCTGATTCTCTAACCACAATGTGCCTTGTAAACTCATTTACTTTTGCCAAATGCAGAAGCAACAAACATGGAATGTAGGCCCCTGGCAGATGTTACACTTAAGATGTGATTAACCAGTTAATCACGTCTTAAGTAGCAACCTGGCCACATATTTGTGCAATTAATGGCATGATAAAACAGGGAACAAGCCACAAAGTCATTCTCTGCTGTGACCCTGAAAAGAGGTTTTGAAGTTTAGAAGAGTTCATTCAGTTGGTCACATTAACTTTCATTTGGCATCAGAATTTCTGGGCAGATGCCACAAAGGCAGTTGGAGAAACTGGAGACTCAAAGAATATAGAAAGATCAGCCTGCAGGCCATGAATGTGGATGTGCTGGCAGAAGCCATCATGTGATCAGATGAGACCACAAGGTGATAATAACCCATGGAGGGAGGAGAGAGCAATACCGAGCTCTGGAGCACACTGACAACGAAATTATAAAAATAAATTAGATGGCTCACTGGAAGATTCAATACCAATTGAAAAACACACTTCCATTAACTCTGTGGTATGTAACCTTTAACTGCTGGAGAGCTTCTAAGCCATCAGATGAGGAACCAGAGCTGTAAAATAATCAGGTCCACCATTCCAGAAGCATATGGTAATATGGTACCACTGTCTCTGGACACTATGGCTAGGTACAGACATTCAAAAATCTCCAAGTCAGAATCAATCTGAGTTACACAGTTTTCTGTAAGTGGCGTTGTTTAGACTGGTAGTGAACAGAACATACATTCGCCCTTTGGTGGGGGGCACAAATCTTAGAGAGGGTTCCACCATTTTCAAACCAATCTATGTGCACCAAACTTCTGTTTTATAGACCAGTTTTTGATGACTTACATGGGTGTAATGTCTGTACCTGGCCTATGTCAATCTGGAGTCACATGAGATAATGACAGCACAAACCCTCAAACCCATCCATCCTAACTGCTGAGGAATGAAGATCAAGCTCCTGATAAAGACACCTATTACATGCACGAAGATTTGTTAGGTCTTCAACCTCACCAGGGGTCTATATGATTCAGGACAACAAAGGGTTAATTCCCCTGAACCCGTCCAGAGGTATACCACTATCAATGAAAACTTAACACTAAGGCAAAGGCTAATGAGGATATATTATCAAGGTAAGTATAAAAAAATCCAACAATAATAAATCCACAATACAACAATGAACAGAGAGTTAAGAGAACACTATATACAATAACAGATACAAGAAAGAATCAATGCAAACCTGTCACTGGGGTGACAGGGACGATTACTCTGAAGCTGACAGGCAAGATGGCCTGGCAGTATTTCCTAGAGGATTTCTATCTTTTCCTCACTCTCAGTGAGTACTAAGTACCTCCAAAGGGATGGGTGACACTTTACCATCCAAAGGTATGCAGGTGAATACAGGTGAGTAAAGGATGGCTCTCTCTGAGTGTATACCTCTGTGAATGGATGGAGTTTAGTTACACACTCCACTCAAGCAACTTATACTAATCACATATACGAACAGGTTTCACACCATGCGCTTATCAAGTGACTCAGTTTCTCACAAGCTTTCAGTCGCAATAGGACACAGCGCGCACTGACACCAACTCCATTGCTCTCCCAGGTGAGCACCCAGCCACCACACAGGCTCACAGTGCACACAGGCTCTATCACTTCCTCCGTAGCTCTCCAAGCGACAGTCCTGACAGGTTTTATAGTGTCCACCTCACACCACCTGTCACTCATATGCCAGAACCAATTGTCAGCCATCTGTCCATCACATTACTGACCAATCTGGAGGGTTGTTAACTCAGCTAAGTATTTCATGCCACTCTTTACATTGGAACCACGGTCCCTCCAAATTCAACTTGTATAATACGGGCTGACTGTGCATGCTTGTCAGTCCTATGTAGGTCAACGGACCCATAAGTTCAAGAGCTCACTCTCCTCTATCCGGGGTGCTGCAGCTGGGATTAACAGGAAGGGCTTCTGTTTTCTCCCCCCTGCAGTGGGAACAGCGCTCTTACCTATGATGAGAGTCCAGCGGCTACCCCCACCCACATGGGAGAAGCAAATCTTATGGGCACCCAATGTCCTGTTTTGTTTGCTTACTCCTGTCTGCACTTCTGGGGAACTCTGGTTACATCTACACACATTCATTAATGTGCCATAGACACTGTGTATTACATTTAGTACTTCCCCAACCAAGTACTAAATCAATGTTCAGTAACTGGTGCTACCACACAGTAGCGCTGGTACACAGCTTTGTACAGACGCTAACTGCACAGTAGCCTACCACTACTGCTCAGTAGTGTATTAGCACAGGTTTTGCCTGGCATGCTACTGCACAGTGTTATTAGGCTGCTGAGCAGTTAACATCTCCTGTAGACACACCCACTGATCACAAACATACAGAGCGAGAAGAATATGGAGCAAAGGAGAATAAGAAGCCTTTTTTGTGGCTTTTGAGCCACCAGCTGAGAATCACAAGGGATTTTATGAAATTTACTGAATTTTATTAACCAAATTAATCTGAGTTCCAGGTTCTCAGAACCTCTGAAAAGCAGACACTTGAGGTGAATCCTTACACCCTTATTTAGTACTCCTCATTTCTGCAAGTACATTCATAGCAGTTGACAAAGTACCCTACAAAACCTTACACTTTTCTGAACAAGTTAGTGTCTAGGTGACATCCTGACCTGCCTTTTACCATTATTTCAGTGAATGAGGCATTCAAATTATTTATGCTTCAGAAAGACTTCTAGGGATGGATCACATGCTTTTACCAGAAACATCTTAAATTTGAGATATACTTACTTATTTAGAAGCGTAGCATGAAATGAAACGGTTTTGTTGGCTTTCCAAACCATTACAAGTTATGAGTCAGCAGAATATTAAAAATGTTACATTCCAAATTGTATTTAGGCATGTTAAAATGTGATTAAAATGCATTATGAAATGAAAGTTCTATATAATCTAATTAGTGCTTAGCTTCACAACAACTTTGCCCAGTTGGCTTTAAAACAAAATCCACTTTACCTTTTTGCGGGGGAAGTGACACATCAATGTTACAGTGAAGAAACCAGACAAAACAACTGTCAGACCGGTAATGTAACTAAGGTGGGGTGACTGAAATAGCAACCCCAGGCACCAACTTGGCATTTGAGAGGGTGGATGACAGAAAAATAACAGCATCACTACTGCCAGCCACCACTGACATTGGCACCTAGGAGCTGCCAGTACCCCAGGGCCGTATTAACCCTTTAGTGGGCTCTTGGCAAACAAACTTGCGGGCCCCAGGCCAGTCGAGACCCCCCTCTCCACCCCAGCACTGCTGCCCATGGGGAGCAGGACTCAGAGCCACTGCTAGGAAGCAGTCACCACAGTGGCAAGGCCAGCAGAGGGGAGGGGAAAGGAAGAGAGGCAGACGGGGCCATTCACACCACTGTCATGGAGGAAAGAACCAGGCCCCCCTGCAGCTCAGAGCCCTAGGTATATGCCTAGTTTGCCTATGCATTAATCTGGCCTTAACTACCCCATGCATCACTATTGCCTCAGATGCTGAGTTTCCTGCTCTTGCCTCTGCCTCAGACTGTAGAAAAAGGAGGTGATACACTCTCATTGGCAGGGGAAGAAGGTCAAGTCAGCCACAGGTCTGAAAAATCTCCCAAACACCCTTGCAGAATTAGGTAAAACTTCAGAAAACAATCTCTGTATACTGTGTTTTGGAAACAGCTAGGTATTCTGCCATTAACAAGACTAATTAACATATATAAAGTTACTTGTGTAGGTGCTTTCACATCAGTGTAATAGTCTCTGGATTAGCAAAACTGGAGTTAAACAGTATTTTTCCTGAATAAAGAGCAATAAATGGAGCTCTAAATATAAATAAAATGCTCTCTAATTATTTTTAGCTAGATAACATTAACATTTTCCTCTGAATCCATGTGATTTAAAATCAGAGTTTCATTGGGAAAGCACCAGTTACTCAGTACTCCCTAACTGCTGACTCTTTGTCATCTGGTCTTCAGCTTTTGTAATATTAGCTTCTACTGGAGCTGGAGACTATGCAACAAAAGAGGAAAATAAAGAAAAGCAAACGTCTAAAGGAAAGGAAATGGCAAGAAGACAAAGACACATACAAAGAAAATATAATTGTTTACTTTTGAATAGATATACAAGATTTTTAATAATGGTCTCTTAAAATTTCATTTCAGTATTAGTTTAGCTATTTCTTTCTTTTTTAAAGACAACATTGATCTTCTATTACTTTATGCCTGTATTTCTAACTGTGGAAGTGGGTAGATTGCAAGGAAAGTACAGTTTTATTGCAGTGTTATAATGACCCCTTGTGGTAACATTTCTTACATATTCTGAAGCTTTGGATGTCATAGTCTAAATTCTGCCCTTAGATTTGCATTCTTTCTTCATTTATATTCTGTTTAGCTTGAATCAATTTAACTTCACAAACATAATCTACATACTACTTATATTTGTTTAGCTACTACACAGTTGGCAGACTATGTTCTTTTGAAAAATCTCAGCCTAACACCACAAAGTTAATAAGTGACTATGTCATATTTTTCACATGAAAACTTGTTAATGTTGACTGGCGTCTATGTATAAATAACCAGAGTTTGCACTCATAAATTTTACATATACTTATAGGTAAACATAGCAGAAAAAAGAAAATGTGTAGTTCTAACCACTACTGATAACAAGAAGTAACAGGAGTAGATATTGTAAAATGTCATTCCTTTGGGTAGAAGAGTAAAAAAATGAGCCATTCCTACAATAAATTTATCAAATTCAGGGAACAATTAGTTCACTGTTTTATTTGACTGTAGTGCTTTGGTGACTTTCTTTTAGCTGGATAAAAATAATTTGTTTGTAGAACTTACTAAAATTATTTGTCAGTTAGCAATATAAACTGCAATATAAACCAGTCCTGGCTCATAGTCAAAGCAGGTTCTTATCATCAATTTTCATTGTACCAAAAATCAGATAATCATATTTTTCTTGTTTTGGGTGAAAGCAGTCCATCTACACAAAGTGCATGGTCTAATTCAAGATCCTAGTACTATCTTTAAAAATAATTTAAAACCTAGAACGGAATTTATGCATCTCCGATTCCTTCTCTTTGGGGTTATATGAGATGCTTCCTGTGGAGTTGCCTAATTAGTTCCTCAGTAAAGTGTCTCCATATACATGTTCGGAGATATTAAGCTTGAGTAAACTAATTAACTCTGCCATAGGTTAGTAGTGCCATATACAAGTACTATCTTATTGTGGACTTATTTACTCCGCCACAATGCATGTGTAGACAGTGACTAAGGCTGGCTGGGGAACAAGGGTGCTATAGTGCGGGGCTACCTGCCAGATAGCCTGGCACTGTAGCACCCTCATGGTCCAGCCAGCCCCTCCACAACATGTTGAGCTGAGTCAGAGCAGCCCCGGACTGGCAGGCTGACCCCATGGGCCCCTTACCAGCTGGGGCTGTGCCACCCCAGCTCAATATGCTAGAGTCCCAGCCACACATATAAATGCTGCACCCCAAAGCAATAAATTCCAGAGCAAACAGCACCACAGTTTATTGTGTCACTTTAATATTCACATGTAGATATTCCCTTTATATCATAATAGTGAAGATCCTCAGAGTGAAACTTATGGCAACAAGGAATACAGCTTTCTCACTAGAAGATCCTTGGTTTAGAATCTGCTTCTGCCAGGAGCCCTTAGACCAGTGGTCTCCAACCTTTTTAAGTAGGAGATCACCCTTGGCATTTAAAAGCAACCCAAGATCTACCATGTGCTGCCACTACCTGCTCTCCCCCTCCCCCCCGCCTAGCAGGTAAGTCTGTGGGGAGGGAAGTGGGGGGTGCAGATCGAGAAAAAATTATTTGGAGGTGCACCTCCCTGGCAGGTAAGTCCCACCCAGCCGGGGCCACACTCAACTTACCCCTGCTTCTGCCTCTGCGGCACTGTCCCTCACTGCGGGGGCCTCTATCTAAGCCCCCGCCCCTTCCCTCCCCCATGGACTGACCTGCTGGGCTGGGGCATGTGTGTGCATGCACACAAGCACTCAGCCCCTACCTCAGCCTTGGATAGATTCCAAGAGGCTCTGAGATCTACCACAAGAGTCTCCGAGATGTACCAGTGGCTTGAGATCCACCGGTTGGTGACCACTGCCTTAGACTTAGGACATATTGCAAGGGTCATTTCTGTATAAGACTTCACCTAGCACATTTTTGGAAGTTCTCCAGCCATATAACCTTGGATTCCCATCAGCTGGGATTGTTTCCTACTTGAGTATTAACGTAGCTGGGACTGTTGGGCTGTAGTTTAGCTGCTCTGATATGGCTTGTTTACGTAATGCACATCTTAGAGATGTGTGTATTAAAAACAATACTTGCTTTTGGTGAAAATAACGTACGTACAAGGTTGTGTATTGATCTTTTGCCTATTGGATTTCCTTGAAAAATAACAAAGATGACTGAAACAAACAAGACACATTAAGCCAAAGTAAAATGAGGTTTCTCCTTTTTGCCAAAAGGGAAGTACCTTAAGCCAGTGACTATGTGAATGCCAAGAGTACCAAGACTATTTTTTCTTAATTTCTCTCAACTTATTCACCCAGTTACTTACACAAATACCCCCACCTATTCAAGGTGTTACCCTGGAACTAGCTGTTCAACCACAGCAAGAAGCAATTCATATTCTGGCATTCACGAGCATTGCGAGGAGTGGCTTTCTACACTGAATGGAATAAGCTCCAGAACTTACATTGAGGGACTTCCAACTAAATGATCAAATTTTGGTCATTTACTTGCACAATAAATCTCTTGAATTTGATAGCAGTCACAAAAGTAAATAACTGTTAGAACCTGATACTGATGCAGAAACACACTGCCATCTTATACATATATATAAAATACACATATAGAAAAGCCAGCTATCTCAAATTCGGTAAAGTTTGTTTTGCTCTCTCCTCCCCCTTTTCTCTGAATTTATGCTATAATAGTTGTCGGGTTAGCACTAAGAAAGAAATTGGGGTGTATTTGGCAAATAATAATAATGAAACCCATGGGATGTTTAGGACCAAGTAGAAAGTAACACACTGGTTCCAGAGAAATTAAAGTGGTTCATATTGATATATTGTCCACAGGCTTCATGTATTTAGAATCTACACCAAGAAATACTGGTATGGCCTCCCCAAGTGTAGTGAGATACAAGATAACTCAAGCTGCTGAACTGGGTAAGAGTAACGCCATGTGCCAGCACAGTATATATTGTAGCTATAAACAAAAATCATAAACCAGTCTCTTATGTTCTTAATAATGGCGGATGCCAGGGAGTATAAGCAGCAGATCAGAGGCGGGCAATTATTTCAGCTCGGAAGCTTCTCCCTGTGCCCCCAGAGTGGCACAGCAGAGGGTAGAAGTGGGAGGAAGAGTGGCTGCTGGAGGCAAGGGGAGTCAGCAGCACTTAGCTGGCTGCAGCCGCATTGGGAACAGACCACCAGAAGCTGCATGCATTGGCTGGGGCCAGTGGGGCTGTTCTGCTTCACTCGCCTCCAGCTGCGGCTTGTGCCATGCTGCACCATGCTGCTCTGAGCGGGTGGGTGGGGGGGAAGCTTCAGCAGGAGGCTCATGCCCAGTGCATGGAGATCCAGCTCCAGCTGCCTTCTACCCACTCCACCCACCCACAGGGGCTGCTCATTGAGTTGGGCGGGAGGAGAGGATGGAAGATGGTTGGGAGCTGGAGCCCCATGCACTGGGCAGGAGCTTCCCACTGAAGCTTCCCACCCGCACATCCAGAGTTGCATGGCGCGGTGAAGAAGGGGCAGGTGTAGGGGCAGCCACAGCAGCACCTACAGCAGCACCCACAGCTGGAGGTGAGGGAAGCAGAACAGCCCCACCAGCCCGGGCCAGTGCACAGACTGGCTTAGCACAATGTGGTTCTGGCTGCAAGGCTGCGGACTGCATGGCACGGCATGGAGCCAGTCTGTCCCAGCCAGTATGCTCTGTGCTGTGACCTGTGGGTCCCAGCCTTGCAGTGGGGAACCACAGCTTCTGGGATAGGTCAGGCCGGGCTGACTCTGTGCTGTACTGTGCAGTTCCTGGCTGCAAGGCTGGGACACACAAGGTGCAGCATGAAGCCAGCCCAACTTATCCTGGCTACATCACATAGTTCCCCACTACAAGACTGAGGCCCATGTGGCACAGCACAGAGGAGCTGGGCCAGGCTGGACTGGTACTGAGCTGTGTTGTGTTGTCTCTGGCCCTGTAACCAGAACCACGTTGTGCCAGGCCAGCATGGGCTGGCCCCATGCTGTGCCATATGGGTCCCAATCTTGCAGCCGGAAATTGCGTGCTGCAGCCAGGATGGGACAGGTGAGGCTGACTCCTCACCTCCCACCATACCCCCAACACATACCCACACTCTGCCACCATAACCCCACACACAGTCCTACCCCCCCAACCATAACCCCACACATATTCCCACACCCCCCACCATATCCACACACACATTGACACCCTCCAACACACTTCAACCCCAACCATACCCAAAACACACCCACACCCTTCCACACAATCCTACCCCAACCACATACCCTCAATCCATACCCCTCCACACCCCACATACACCCCCCACAC
>NW_017728992.1:147581215-147584176 GCF_001723915.1 Gavialis gangeticus
ATATCCACACACACATTGACACCCTCCAACACACTTCAACCCCAACCATACCCAAAACACACCCACACCCTTCCACACAATCCTACCCCAACCACATACCCTCAATCCATACCCCTCCACACCCCACATACACCCCCCACACCCTCACACCTACTTCCCAACCACAGAGCGCCCACATACAAGTCCCCCTAGCCCCCCAATATGCAAAAGTGTATTTTGAGCTATTATGCAATCACCTGTGGATACACTATGCAAACGCACATAAATTGAGACAAAAATAAATTTTTAAATAAAATTAAAATGAGTTATAATAGATGTTTGATTTTTTTAGTACATGATTTGTTTTTTTTTCCAGTTTCAAGATGACAACCCCCCTCTCAAAGGGGGTACTTCCAGGACAAAGGGAAGGATTTCTGGTGGAAAGGTCACGGGCAGGATTTCCAGGCCCAAGATGGTGACTAGGTGGTGGGGTAACTGTTAGGGGTGGGGCAATCCATGCAGCCCTCGACACCTCACCAAAACTCGTTAAGTAGCCCTCCAGCCAAAATAATTGCCCACCCTGTTCTAACCCTCTTCCTGTCAACCACTTTGTAGACTCTATAACCATTGTAACTGCATATTAATTGAATACGTGTACAAATATCACCTAACACAGGCTATAAGGGCACTTACACACATACATGCAGTCTGCTCTGACGTGCTGCAAATCCATTAATTGAGTCTGCAGAACATGCGAGTCTGCAGCAGAGCACGTGATTAATTGAGTCTGCATGCCCATTTGTCTGTACGCGAATTGACATGCCTGGCGCTACATCGCATGCATTTGTATAAATGGCGAAATGTGCATCAGTGCTGAGAAAATGGGGGCTATGCACTTTTGAACTAAAACATGTTTGATATGTTTTAGTTCAAAAGTGCACCACTGCCATTATCTCAGTGTTGATGCACATATTGCTGTTTATACAAATGTACCCAATGCAGCACCCAGCACTTTTAGAAGTGCCTGGTGCTACATCACATGTATGCGTACAAATGCCCTAAAGGCCTTTTCTTCCCATTTATTAGATAAAACCAAAAATATTAGGCATATGATCCAAAAAAATAATTTGATGATAGCTGACACGTACAACCTTAAATTTAGAAAATGGCTTTTTATTAATTAAACTGTTACAGGTTACCTTTAGAACTTTTTAAATCTGTGAAATGTTATGCCGTTGTAAAGTTAAAATAGTTTCAAAGCAGTCACAGGTTAATTCTGTCTCAGGCCTGGATAACTGTGGCTTGCCACTAGAAGGTCTGGTAAGCAGGGGTGTTGATAGGTGCCAGGACTCTATTCCTCCTCTGGGGTAGAAGAAGGGAGAGGATGGCATGTAGCTGGAAGGAAGAAAAACCACCATGGGGTCTATGACTTCCCTCGCTACACAGCCAGCAGGAGCCATCTGGAGCTATGGGTGGGAAGGGAAAAATGTTGAAAAAAAACTGTGTAAAGTGAATGGGCAGGGGGGAGAAGTAAAGAGAAGTAAAAGGAAAGAAGTGAAAATAATAATACTGTAATATTAATAATAATAATATCAACATCTTGCATGTGTTCCACTGAACTGGGCTTGGGTTGGGGAGGGGAGGGGTTTGGGTTAGTACTTACACCAAAGGAGAGCTGAGACCCACGGGGATCACTGCATACCACACTGGGGCAGAGCTGAGACCCCATGAGTTCACTGCATGCATTCCACGTCAGGGCAGAGCTAAAATCCAGTTGGAAATGGTTTCTATTCTTTGGCTTATACTCTTCATGGAGGTAAGTAGTAGGATTGCTGTTGCTGTTGGCATGTGGTTATCAGAGCAGACAGCAAACTGGTGAGTTGCATCTGAGTGCTTAGAGTAGTCAGGATATCTTGGGGTCTTATCCCCGGAGCGCAGCAGGGGGGTGTTGGCTCAGGGCCAGCACCACCCCTCCGGGAAGTAGTTTAGAAGGGTTTAAAGCTTGTTCATGGAGGAAAGTGCAAGGGAAGGCTGGTAATGGTGCACCTTGGGATGCTGCAGGAATGAAAATAGAGTGTTTTATTTTCCCAGAGCAAATTAACAACATCTTGGAATGACCTGGGTAAAACTGACTGAAGATAAATCTCACCTAGAGTGGCATACCTTTAGAAAGCTTAGAGGGTACTTAGCACAGGTTAACATCCTTTAATGAGTGAATGCTCACATTTTAATTGCCTTTATGATGGTTTAAAGATAACCTGTAATACCACCCTAAGAAATGTAGCCATTTTCAGCATGCATGCTTCTTATCCTTCAACTCTCATCCTTCTTATTTCAGGGAGGTTTAATACACTGTTAATCAAGTTAACACAATTTAAAGTTTTAACAAAACTTAAAATAGCCACTGACTTTTATATAAAAGAGATGACCCTTCTAAAAGCTGTATTTTTTTAGAATCTTTCTTTTGAAAGACATGTTTGAATAGAAAAATCTCTAGACCATCTTTCCCTTGTCTTAGACAAGTCATAAGGGTCAGATGACAGCTAGATGCTCATTGCGAAGGCCAGCAGAGGTCAAGCAATTCATGGAAGTTTCACTCTTTTCTGCAATAGTTGGGTCTGATCCGTTGGCAACATGTAGGGGGAGCACCCCCTGCAAAAAGCACTGCCAATGCCTCACCACCCACCTCCCCCACTGCCAACACCGCTGGCAGTGTCTGCAGGCAGTCCCCAATCACCACTGGCCACTGCCGTCACTGCCAGCAGTGTCTGCGGGTGGCTGCCGCCACACCCCTGCCACCAACACCACCGCCATTGCCTGTGGGCAGTCGCCATGTCCCCTAGCCTCCAGGTTTGATCCAATGTTCACCGATTGATTGGAAAATTTAATTTACTTCAGTGGATTCTAGATTCTGTTCTCGTATACAAAACAAGAATTATTCATAGTTTCTAGGGTCGGAAGGGACCTGTGTAGATCATCTAG
>NW_017728992.1:147584538-147591903 GCF_001723915.1 Gavialis gangeticus
TGTTTCTCCCCAGGTGCATCACCTTGCACTTGTCCGTGTTGAATCCCATCCTATTCTCATCCTCCCACCCTTGTAACCTGTCTAGATCTGATTGTAGCCTGTTGCTTCCTTCTAGTGTGCCCACATCCTCCCACATTTTATTCAATATTGGTCTCATTATTTTTACATTATGCTCACCAAGACTATGATAAAAGTCAGATGGAGAGAGGGCAAGAAAAAATTTAATGAAAAATGAAAAACAAAGGAGAAAACCTCAGGATGAAGGTATCACATCTTGATAGTAATCTAACAATTTTATACATTGTTATCTTTCCTGGAGTGCAATGGAAAATTCTTGAGGATCAAAACAAGTAACAGATAGACATTTTAAATTATCTGAGTTTTTCCAATAACCCTTGAATTATTTTCAGACATCTAATTCAGTCATTACTTAATATATGATTAGAGGGGATTTTGTGATGATAATACATACAAGAAGTTTGAAAATACTAGTTAGGTTTCAGGGGGGTTGGGGGGGCTTTAAATTGTACATTTTCCAGTCTGGTCCAAAGAACTTTCTGTAAGCAACAATTAAATACTTTGCTGTCTCTTCTACTTCTTCTTCCACCAAAGTAGATCAAATTTCTGAATCTGACAGGAAGGAGCTGGATTTGTTTTCTGACTGATTAAATGATGTTGTGTAAGCATCAAGCAAAGTGGAACTTAGCTGTGCAGGGAGGAGTAAACAGGAAGAAATAAGTCACTCTGACTTAGTGACTACCTTCCAAAGAGAGGCACAAGACCCAGTGCTGACACTCTACCTTCCCCCCAAACAGGAGAAAAGTCTGAACTTCTTTTTCTCCATGCCAGGGTACGCAGAGTTTTACTTCAATGTGGACCATGGCTACCTGGAAGGACTGGTCCGAGGTTTTAAAGCTGGGACCTTGAGAAATGCAGACTATGTCAACTTAGCACAATGTGAAACACTGGAAGGTGAGTCTATTAGTTTACCTTATTGATAAAGAAATAGTGTTGGCTAGAACTTTGAACAGAACTAAAGAAAAGAGGGAGGTTAAAAAGAAAGTTAAAAAGTAGGATAGAAAGATGATGTTTACGAGATTAAGTGGTAACTGATTTTTCTTTTATGAAAATATCCTAGAGAACTGAGTAGGATGAAGGCAAGAGGGCTCTATAGAAAGTACTCTATAAATCTATAGGTTGAGATTTTTAAAACAGTTTAGGTGATTGGAGTTTCCAGCACCTCTAAGGCACTTTCAAAATCACAGACAGGAAACTTTATTGAGATAAATACCTTCCCAGATGAATTTTTTAATCATTCTGTAGAATTCTGCTAAGTTATATAATTCTTTTTTGGCCTGTACAGAATGGTTCACAGAATCCTAAAGAAAATGTATTATTTGGTATTAACGCTATTAACATTTCTCAAAAATAGTTCCGTTCTTAGTACTTTAGTACTTACTAGTTTTCAAAGTGCTAGGAGGCATTCTTTGTAACAAAAAAGGGAAATTTGGCTTTGTGAAGGTAAAATTGCACTAGTTTTTCACTTTGAAAGGCTTCTGTGAAGGTGACTTTGTTGTTGTGGTAAACAGAACACGTGATTGTTCCTAAAACAGTTTTTCTGCAGACCAAACAGGTCACAACCTGAATAATGTAGATTTGTTGAAAGCAGAGAAGCAGCTGCTGACCCCTCTCCAGATATTTCTGAAAATATAAACACAGCAGGAAACTTCTCTTCTGTAAATAGTTTCTCTTCCTCAATCAAGATAAAAATTATAAGAGTTTACAAAAATCTTTTACATTATTTAAGATAGACAGACAGATTTACAGATATAGTGAACAGAAATATAAGGTTCACTGTCTTAAGTGGCTTTCCTTATGCAGTTATGGTGGTGTTGTGGGTAGGAAGGAAGGAGAAGCAGCAGCTGAAAGTTATCTAAACAAAACCCCCACCAGCTACCATATTACATGATAAGCCTGGCAGCGTGATCAGTGTCTGTAGCCTCTTTTGTACCTATAATTATGGTGTAAAAAATCTGTTGATATTCTTGCTACAGCAGGTAATTTCCATGAGTCAAATGACTCCTGTTCAATGAATTTACAAGCCCTTCTGGGAGAACTACTAGAGCTCCAGAACTTTATGAAACAGCATGGACAAATGACTAAATTATTAAACTCATCTTTCTCACTTCCTTTGTCCCCTGGGGAATGCAGAATAGATCTATAGGTGATGCTTCCCAAGTTTTCTGCAGAGTATAAATACGTTTCTCAAAGAGGGAAAAAATACCCTGATTTAGGTATGTTTTTAAATATACAAAAATAAATATTTAATTATATTTGAGAGAAGCAGAAACACCATGTCAATTTGTTTGATTTAAAAGTAAGATATTTCCCTGACAAAAACAGTGAAGTTTAACAGTTTTTTAAACTTTCTGACTAAAACATTCTATTACAATTCCTGTAGGAACATAAGTGTGCATGTTACTTTGTAGACAATCACAGGGAGGAAAGGTCATTCTCCATATAAGCTTAACAGTACAAGGTCATTCTAATGTTTTTGAATCTCTCTACTTAGAATTCTCTCTCATATCCATATTAGTGTAGCAGAAACAGCAGTTTGTACCAAGCTACCTTCTAGCATGTAATTCCTCATCCCACATTTAACTGATAAGCAATACTGGGTATCTTTAACCAAATGCTAGAATTCCTTGTATCACCAAAATTAACAATTAAAACCCAAATGTTAAAAGTGTTAAAATACAATACTGTATAATGTAAATGCACTGTGTTCGAAAACTAAACTTGTGTGCAGAGATGGTGATTAGTACACAATGCATTTAAGAGATAAAGCAAATTTAACCCATTAAAATGAGGGCAAACTTAGGCCCCTATAGGAAGTTATTAGTGTGTACATTATATGTTATATCTAGTGGGCGCATCTAGACATGCGGCAGACTGCACAGTTGTTACTAACTTAAGCAGGCACTAAATGACTGCGCAGTAACTGGTTTTCTGTGCAGGCCCATTGCCACATGGTTAGTTTTAACTGCTACTGCACAGTAATAATAAGTTACTGCATGCCCGATGACATTACAATGCTGTCACAACGATCCACAGCACAGTAGTTTGTTGCTGCGGCTATGTAGTGTCTTGTGTAGATGCATCCAATCTTCTGGAATTACCACTTTCAGCCCCGTGGGCATGAAAACCTATATATTGTTTAGAGGAAAAGGAAATTAACAGATTATACAGCTAATTTAGTAGTATAGTTTCTGTCCATAGGTTCAGTCTTAAATCAGGTTTAAGTTAGGAAAAGTATTGCATAATATTAAAAAAGCAAACTAAAAACTAGAATCAAAGAGGACTTTTAAATTTCAAAGTTGTTTGTATATTTACTTTTCACTTAGGTGAGAATCACAATGTAAGTACAACTAAGCTGGGGAGGGTGTTAAAGTTTGCACCTTCATTTCATGGTCTGCTCCAGGATAGAAAAGGCCTTCACCGTATAGCAAGGTGACCCGTTTCCAGGAAGCTACCCTATGGCCAGCAGAATTGCCACACAATTAGTGTTGTGGTCCTGTCCCCAACATACCAGGCCTCGCAATGAGAGCAAGCCCTAAATTATTAGCCTGTGCCAACATCCGGGCTGTAGTCTTGGCGGTAAAATGAGCAACCAATGGTTAGGAAACATACTAGGATTTGGAGACCTGCTTCCATTTCTTGGTTCACCAAAAACTTTTTCATGACCTTGAGCAAGTCATTGTCCCTGCATCAATTCTCCATCTGTAAAATGATAACAATGATGATTCTCTACTTTACAAGGGAGTCACAAGGAAAAATTATTGAAGACACTATACAGTGAAAGGGATTGTGAAGGGAAGGTACAGACAGATGCGCTGATATGATGAATCCCTGGGTAGGTTCCAGGTAAACCACTTTTAAATTGTAGTTCACTGGTAAACTTAAGCCAATAGAGTGCTGCTTTTTGCTGGTCTTATGTATCTTAGGGTCCCTCTGAATGTGTAGGTAAAGGTGCAATAGGATCTAATGCATGATCAACACAAATGCACACATGCATGGCAGGAAGTGTGATTGTGGATCATGTATTAGATCCCATTGTGCCTTACTAGATTGTGGATCACGTGTTATTGCTGGTGCAGTGGGAGCCCAATCCTGAGCTCCCCCTGCACTAGCAAGAAAGAAACAAGCTCCCACAGCTGGGAGCCCCCACAGCTGAGGGGCTCTCAGCCACTGGGGTGCCCATGCACCCCCAGGGCTGACTGGGAGATGTGGTTGCCATGATGTCCCAGCCTTACAGATGTGTAAAACCCCCTGTGGGTGAGAGATTGCAGCCGCACCCTGTGACTGATGGGACCCTGCTGGGTCCTGGTACTGAGAGGAACACTGCAGGGAACCCAGCATCTGCAGCTGCAGGGTACTACTGGGATGGTACACTCCTATGGCTGAGAGTCCCATCAGCGGAGCTCCCAGTTGCAAGGGAGACCCTGCTACACATGCAAATTAAAGCTAGATAGCAACCAGCTATAAGGTTAGTACACATTTTTGAGGTCTAACTTTATAGCTGTTTGGAGCTTTTTTATGGCATGATAGTACTTTGCACGTGTTGCTGGTCTTGACATCATTGTGCAATTAACCAGTTAATTGTGTGATATCTGTAATGTGTAGAGGGGTCTTAGTATGTACCATAGCATTACAATACCTTTGATACGAGATCAGCATCAAGAGAAAAGTCCTTAGTAAACTTCATGGACTTTTATACTTCTTCCTTCAAGAGGCTAGAATTCTGCTTGAAGAAGGATTTTTGGAGGAAATGGGAGTTTGGAGGGACTTGGGTTATTTGAATTGTTTTATTTGCAGTGAGGCTTTCTTGAAAAGTTAGATTGTTGCCAAGTTTCCTAAAAATGGATCTACCCATTCACCTATAGAGATTATTCCACAGCCAGATCTCCTCAACAAAGAATGTTTTATGAAGTTCTTACTCACCTTCTTCCTGAGCTTTGACATTTGCATTGCCATGGTGGTTCATAGATAAAATTTATTCTTTGATGTAGTTGCAGATTAAGCCAATTATTGCTTTGGAATTAAGATGTAGCCCATTAACTAATAGGGAAGTAGAGTAGGAGCCAGTGGAGAGACTGGATCACAAGACTGATGTGCTCACAGCAGTCTGACCCATGCAAAATGTGAGCAGAGACATTTCACATCAACTGGGAGCCTTGCAGTATCATTTCATTTATATTCTGATATGAGTTGCAGTAATCCAGCCTGGAGATAACAAAGGCATAGATTAGCATGACCAGCTGGGGGGAAGAAGTGAAGTTTTCTAAAAAAAAAAGATGACTTCTGAAAACTGATTCTACCTGGTCATCTAAGCATTGCAAGGAGTTGAATTGAATCACGACACTTTACACATTGCAAGTTGAATTGAATTATGACACTTCACACAACTTGGATGAATTGGGGGATCTGTTTGCCTCTCACTGGAGGCCAAGACAATGCCTGGGCCAGTCCTTTCTGACCAGTATCACTCTGATTTTGCCTGGGTTTAGCTTAAGTTATCTGTTGGTTATCCAAGAGCTAATTTCCTGCAAATGCTCTAACATTTAATAGTTGCACCAGGAAATATGAGAGTTGTCAGCATATTGCTGGTAGCTAAGCCATGGCATTGGCATCTCGCTCTCTCTCCCAGGTTTTGAAAATAAAGACTTGTATAGGTTCCCATGAGATTCCATAGGTGAAGGTCTACAGAGTACAATAATAATTGGCCATCATGATTAAATTCTGTTGGAGAAGTATATCTGGAAGCAGCAACGTACCTTCTGTCAAAGACATCTGAGTGGCATAGCAATATTAGCATGGAGATCTCACTTGTGTAAACAGCAACAAGAAGGTCTTCATATAGTGACTAGCACAGTGTCTGTCCTGTGTACCTGTCTGAACCCCAATTGTGGTATACAGGATGTCAGCTAAAATTATATACTGTTGGAGTTTGGTGGTTACAGTTTTCTCAATTAATTTATTCAAGTATATATGGCTGAAGATGGAAGAGCTGATGAGGAGATCCTTAAGGTCAAACACTGGTTTCTTGAGGATTTGGAAAAACACTGCCTTTTTTTCCTATTAAAAGAAGGCATTTCTCACTGGCTCTTACCAAACAGAAAGGATAAAGATGAATTTCACAGTTTATGGAGCTAATCATTTTCAGAGTACTCTGCTTTGACATGAGCTAAACTTAGTAATGGTAGAAGTCTGAAAATGTAGAATTTTCTGTCCCAGTTTGCTTCACACCTCTCATGTTGATCTTATCACTAAAGCTGAAAGCTTTTTATAGTGCTTGATGCTTATATCTGGGTAAATTAGCCAGCTAACCCTTTAAAAGCAGGATCCTGGTATCTCAGGATACCAGAAAGGAAACTTTGAGGATTATGTCAAGGCAGATGAATCAGTAGCAAAAATGAAAATAGACTGCAGATTACTTGATTTCCAGTTCTCTACTCATGGTGAATTTGTGCACTCTAACCCCTTCCTTGTGACAAAAAAAGAAAAAAAATGATTACGGATAATTTTTCTCTTAATAGAAAAGGTAGGTATATGATACAAAGTATAGCAAGTATAAAATTATTATAATTGTTCTTATACTTTTAGGTTTGAAGTAAGGAGAATTCTATATAATACATGTTTGATTGTTTTTTCTTTTTCTCTAGCTACTTTCCATAGATGACTTTTAGCTGAGTATTTTCCCTGTTGAACATTTGGACTCTCTCTCTCCTTCCTGAAAAGGCCTGTACTGTAGAACTCTGAATATTTCCAGTTATCTGACTTCATCTTCTCTGTGCTTGAAAAGATACAAGCTTTAAAGTTTTTGTCGGCAGCCTTGCCTTTAATTCAATAAGACTTGTTTAATAAGCATCCTTTATTAAAGAATTTGTTTATAATTGTAGTATTCAGCCTTGTTCAGAAGGATCTAGAGACAGTTGCACATGTATTAACTGGGACAAACTTTCCCAATGAACATATGTGATGCAAACCCAGTAGTGTATTTAAGTGGCAGTATCTCTGCATAAAGCACTCTGTAAAGTTATCCACACAGGGAAGTTACTGCATAGTACCCTTGGGTATGAATTTACAATGCACTAGCTTGTGTTCTGGGAATTTTGAATGCAGAGGACTAGAATACCAAGTATTATAATTAACCTAGTACATTCTGAAATTCGCCACTTGGGAATTAATTTGAAAATGCAGTAACTGAAAACACAAAATAAGCCCCATAACCTTATCCAAAACCATTACCTTACAACAATGGTGTTAACATAATATAGGGTTATATATTATAACATATAATATAAA
>NW_017728992.1:147596903-147614405 GCF_001723915.1 Gavialis gangeticus
TATCCAAAACCATTACCTTACAACAATGGTGTTAACATAATATAGGGTTATATATTATAACATATAATATAAAACTGCACTCTCTCTCTCTCTCTCTCATATATATATATATATGAGAGAGAGAGAGTGCAGTTTTATATTATATGTTATAATATATAACCCTATATTATGTTAACACCATTGTTGTAAGGTAATGGTTTTGGATATATATATAAATTCTATTCTATTTATATATATAAATAATGCAACCTTGTAGTGGTTTTTTAAAATGAGATGCAAAATTTTCAATATTAAGAATAGATTCAAATCCTTTCTTCTACCCTGGGGGTGAAATGGTTATACAGCCTTGGGAGAATGGCTAAGGGACTCTGCGTAGAGGACTCTTCTGATGGCACAGAGTTGCTGACCACCCCACTTTCTGCCCCAGACAGTGCAGACAGCATGGACATGATATTGCTATGTTCACAATGAGCCCAGTTTCTGAGGCAGTTCCTTGAGGGATGCTAACAGAAGAAGTTAGTTACAGCAGTCTAAAGGTCAGATAACTCAAATGTCAAGAGAGCATAAGAGTGATCTTTCAAACCCCCTTCTGCTACACTGTACATAGCTTAACCACATCCCAGTATCTGATCTGAGCAATACCATTACATTTATACATTTGAGCTCTGCTGCCTATCTCCTCACATGCCTTGCTATATGATGATATTTCTATATGATGATTAAATAAGCCACATGAAAGTCATAAACCAGATTCAATTTTGGTTTATCCCAGATCCTACCACCATAAAATAATTCATGGAAATCCTGACAAAAGAAAATTAATTAGAGAACAATTATTCCACTGCAGAAAGCTCTCTGAGAACTAGTGCAGCCAAAATAATACACAAGGTAAACTTAGGAGGGGGGAGGGCAAAGGAGTGCATTTGGGAGATTTGTTCCCACAGTCTTATTAGTACGACTCTCTGGTGATTAAACCTCCTCCCCTAGTGTAGCCTTTGAGAGAGGAAAAACTACTTGTAAACTTCTCTCCCATCCCTAGCCCTAGGTGTAGAATAAATCTTGTTTGAAAAGGAAGTGCAGTTTGCTCTAAAGAAGGCAATGGCTAGCCTTCCTTTGACTTCAATGGAATAAGATTAAGCCCTTACTAATCAAATATAGGGTTTTAAAGAAAATGTAAGATTATTCCAATTTGTTCTATTTCTATCATAATGACAAATTATACTCATAGTTTCTTTTGAATCTATTTGTAGACTTGAAGTTACATCTACAAACTACAGATTATGGAAACTTCTTAGCCAATGAAACTGGCCCTCTCACAGTTTCCACCATTGATGACAAATTGAAAGAGAAACTACTCACAGAATTTCATTACTTTAGAAATCATGCTTTTGAGCCACTTGCCACATTTTTAAACTTTATCACGTAAGTAAAGTTACCTCCTCATTTAAACTTATACCTCATTTAAACTTATACCTCATTTGAACATTAAAAATAAACGTATATCCAACCAAATATTACAAGGCTAAGAAAGGACACTTTCTTGTTCTTGCAATTTACATACAACTGGGTGAAAAGTGATATTTCTGTGACTCTAATATTATAAAAGCGAAGCTGAGTGTTTGGAAACCTAAATAAAAGCTATTCTTATTGCATGGTGAGGGACTACAAAAATGGGATTTCTTCTCAATGTGGAGAGGGAATCAGATTGGGAGATGGTATTTATAAATTCTAAAATTATGATTTTCTTTAATACTTTAAGGCTTTTTTGGCACAATAAACAATTTCATGATGTTCACGATAGTTCAGGATAGCAATTCTAAATAAGAACACACATAACAAGCTCTGTAATTCATTTAAAGGTGACAGTCTAAATTTGAATTGAGGTGCCATATTTTTCACATACAATTTGCACATAAAAGCAAGACAATTTTCTCTGACAGGAATATTAGCTTTGGTTAAAAACCCTGTGTTCTATGTTATATTAAATGAATAGGATGATCAGGTCTTGATACAACTCACAAGTCTGTGATCTTAACAAGATGTTAATGAGAAAACAGAGACCTGTTTTATGTTGGGATGTTTACCTGTTTACTCCAGACAGGAACAACAATAACCTTGCAAGGTTTTACTTCCTGGCTTATTTGAAGGCAGTAATGTTTTACTTGACACACAAGTAATTTTTTTTCTTGTAACAGCTGAGTCAGTTTTGTGTCTGTACTAACAAATTGCATCATGATGACTAGAAGACTGCACTAGAATAGATGTATAACATTGTTGTGCAAAATTCAACTACTGGTTCACAGAATTTTACCACATGTATGCTCCCACATATGAACAGGCTCTTCCCAATAAACACAGATGTTTTGCAGTATTGCAGGATAACACTATTTTATGGTACATGACATGCCTTTTACATCATTGAATAAAAGCTGCAGGACCTGTTAGCACCCTCTCAAATTTTGCATAAGAAAATCCATTCATCCATGTGCTTCTGTAGTAGAATTCTGGAGGAGTGAAGCAAAATGAAGATTAGTATCTATATTATAAATATCAGAGGTAAACACTATCAAATCTATCCCATTCACATTTGGCAGTCTCTCAGGGTATGACTACACCACATCCCTAGAACCATCAAGGATGGTCACAGTTGTGCCCTGCATACCTTTTCCTGCTTACACATTAAACCTGGTAATGTGGCAGTGAAGCTGTTCTAGGGGTGTGCTATAGGACTGCTCTCAAATATGCCAGACTCTGAAAATTTGAGAACAACCACCTGGGGCATCTCTGGAGGAGCTTTCCTGCTACACTTAGGGGACAGGTGGACAAGGCCTGAAGACCTCCTGTTTGATCACATACACTAGTTCTGTATACTTAGAGCTAATCCAATTCCACCCTGCTTGAGTTTCCAAAACACTATTCAATAATCTCCTTTTCACAAATTTCATAGACATTAGGGCTGGAAGGAACCTCAGAAGATCATCCAGTCCAACCCCCCCACCCGAAGGGCAGGAAGTCAGCTGGGGTCATAGGATCCCAGCAAGATAAGCATCCAATTTGCTCTTGAAGGTGTTCAACGTAGGTGCTTGAACCACCTCAGATGGCAGGCTGTTCCAGACCTTGGGGGCTCGAACAATAAAGAAATTCTTCCTTATGTCCAGCCTGAAATGGTCTTGCAGGAGTTTATGACCGTTCAACCTCGTCATCCCTTGGGGCGCTCTGGTGAACAAATGTTCCCCCACATCCTGGTGGTCACCCCTGATAAACTTATAGGTGGCCATCAGATCACCCCTGAGCCTGCGCTTTTCCAGGCTAAAGAGCCCCATGGCTTTCAGCCGGTCATCGTAAGGTCTGTTTTCCTGACCTCTGATCATGCGCGTGGCTGTTCTCTGGACTGTCTCAAGCTTCTCCACATCCTTTTTGAATTGTGGGGCCCAAAACTGGATGCAGTACTCCAGCTGCGGCCTCACCAAGGCTGAGTACAAGGGGAGAATGACGTCCTGGGATTTGCTTGAGAAGCATCTATGGATGCAAGTTAGTGTTTTGTAACACACCTTTATCTTAGCCTTAAGTCACAAAAAGTGGTAGGAAGGGGGACTCACTGACTTTTGAGATAATGTTTTTTCAGGGATTCACACAGTATGGACTAAGATTGCCTTAGACACCTAATACATTGAACAGGATTCAGCCTGTAGCGTTTAACAGTCCTGATAGTGCAGTGCAATCATTCTGGAATTGTGTTACCAAGAAATTAATCTTCACTATAAGGATGGTTCCAGAGCTTGAAAAAAAGGCACATTAGTTGTTGAGTTATCAAAAGGTATTCTATGGGAGGGAGAAGTATTCCAGAAAAGCTTTAATTTTGAGAAGATGCTGCTGCTAACTCAACACAATGTGCTTTTGGTGCTATCTATGGTCGGACCTTAAAATAAAATCAGACTCCAAAGCTACACAATTTACTATTTTACTCATGGTCAGGCTCCCACTTCTCTTTAGAAGTTCAAAAACACTTGTAAGTCAAAGCAACTTTAGGGTTCAAAATTAATATTGTCTAGGCTGCTATCTAGCAGTCCTTATTTACTGGAAGGGTCTGAGCAGCTAGCAATGTTGCAGGTATATGGCGATTTATGACCATAAAGATCTCTTTTTAAATTAACAAATAGTCGTCTCTACACTTTTTTCAAAGCAAACTTCCTTAAAAGAAAAACAAGCCTTTTTCCTGTTTTGTTTTTCAAATTCAGGTACAGCTATATGATTGACAATGTGATTCTCTTGATAACTGGTACACTGCATCAACGTCCAATAGCTGAACTTGTTCCGAAGTGCCATCCATTGGGCAGTTTTGAGCAAATGGAAGCAGTCAGCATTGCACAAACACCTTCAGAGCTTTTCAATGCTATCCTGGTTGACACACCATTGGGTATGAATGATGATTTCTCATTTGTTTACAGATGTTCCTCCTCTTGTGCTGTTGATAAGCCCACTTCATAACACATCATTTGTTTCACGAGATATTATAGAATTTTAAAATTTAACTTATAAACAGTTAATAAATATGTTGCTCAGATACTTTTATACTCAAACAAGCACCTTTTATATACCTGGGGTAGTCAGCACAAACAAAATATTGTAGGGAAATGGATATTTTTATTACTACTTTTCAGAAATATCAAATTACCGATAATGGTTGAGTCCTTTTTTCAAACTTTATTATAGACTTGCTAACAGGTGTTTATCTAAGTGAAATATGTATAAGAAAAACCTGCCCAAATTTCTGTAGGTGCAAAGGCTCCCTAGTAAAGCTACCAGTTATTAATAGTGTTATAATAGCAATTGGGGTTAGGTATCCAGTGGACATGTTACAAACAGAAAGAGACAATCTCTGCCGTGAAGGATGTGTAATCTAAAGACAAAGCAAACGAAGGGTTGGGGGTGTCAGTACAATTTACAAGCAAAGTAAGATGAAGAATTAATGGCTACACAAAAGTAAGAATGTGGTGTGTAACCCCTGCACTACTATTTTGAGTCCAGCTCTGTGGCTGTTCCCTGTATAAAAATAAAAAAGTAGAGCAAAATGGACTAGAGAAAGATGAAAGCTAGAGTATCCTCTGTTATCCTTTAGCTCTTCCACTATACAGTCAACACACACATAGAGGATGTACCAGGAAGGGAAGAACATCCCAGCACTTAGGTATGAGTAAGAGTATTGCTACACGTTACAAGTAGCACATACATATGCTAAAGACACTTAAAGTATGAGTGCTTGCATGTTAGAGAGAGACAACTTATGCTAGATGCTCTCTGAGCATCTCAAAACTATGCCACTTTGGGTGAGAAGTATCTCTGGGTTGTGCTTATGTTGTACCAATGTCATCTGGATCCCAGCAGTCAGTCAGCTTCCACAGAAATAAAATGAGCAATTTGGGTCCTCCAGCATCCCAGGATGCATCACTTCCAGATTCCCACTCCATGAACTATCTGAAAACCCTCCCAAACTCTACTGCCCAGAAGGTGGTATTGTCTGGGGGGCAGGCAGGGTCTTGCCAGTGCAGGGGCTGCCACAGTGCACCCCTTGTCAATACAACAGCCCCGAGGACCAGCAGGCACATCGTGGTGGCATCCTTGTGGCCTCATGCTCCTGCTGCATTAAACCTCTTCCCAGAGGCTGTGGTTCCATGCTGGTAGGGTAAGACATCAAAAGAGGAGCTTGCACAGTGAGAGCATGGACCACATTTTCTCCTCTTCTGGCAGCAACATGCTCTGGCTACCAGCACAGAGCTGCAGCTACTGGGAGAGGGTTTAGAGCTGCTGGAGTATGCTTCTCCCTCCCTTCATGCTTCTGCTGTGATAAATCCCCTCCTGACAGCCATGACTCTGTGTTCCTAAGAGAAGCCAGAACATAGAGCTGCCAGAAGGGAGAGAGGCAAGTTCCATGCTTTTGCCATACAAACCCTCCTCCGGGCAACTATAGCTTCATGCTCCTCTGAACACCACCAATAAGTTGTTTACTCTGTGTCCTTCTATGTCTCCCATGGCTACATCTGAGACATTATCTGAGAGCCATGGCATAATGAGAGGGGAAGCTAAGGAGTCTGGTGGTGCTGTGAGCAGTAGGGCTTTGTACCAGTGAAGAGCATGCTTAAACAGGGGTCATCAGTTCTGTGAAGGTTTGCTGGTCCAGAATAGGCTCCCTCACTCACACACAGAGAAATCAAATCTGCAGAGACTGGGCTAAGAGTTCTGGGACTGCGTTAGCTATTCTAGGAGCTGGAGTTGCCCCTGGACTGTATCTACTTCTGTTTGATCCTACGTGGTTTGTCTACACTGCAGGTACTGTTTGGAGCTGTAGACACTAGGCTGGATGCAGCCTAGCTGCAAATGTAGTTGAGGCTTGGCTGCATGACCCTGCCATTCCTCACTGCTCCTGCAAAAGACCATCTCAGAGTCACTGCCAATTCCGTTCTGGCTCTGAAGCTGTATATTAGATCACTGCCTGGCAAGTACCAGAAGCCTGTAGTGAAGTGAATCCTCCATTCTCCAAGAGCTTGGGAGGATGAGAGCATAGAGCTGCAGGAAGCTCCCCTGCTCTAACCCCCAACAACCTTCCCAGAACAGGAATTGACATCCTAGCACCTAGCCACAACTCTGCTTGCCGTCCTCTAGCAGTTAGTCAGAGCTGTGCGGGTCAGATATGGTTGCCTTAAAGTGCAGCTGCTTAGAGCACATTCTAACTTTAATACCACATAACTGTCCTCAGATTTAGCATGTATCATCGTCAGGGTGTAATGTAACACCTGCATTTCTGCAGATTCTTCTTCCCATTGCTCACTACAAATCTCCCTTAAGCCCAACCCATTTATTTGGAAGTAAATAAAACACTTAAAATTGTAATTGTCATTTCCCATCTGAAGCTTTCTGGAGATTTGCACATTTGCCACTGAACTGCTTGATTAATTTCCCTCCCACTAGAGACCTAGTGTAAAGAGAGAGAGAGAAAAAACAAGAACCAGAAGGATTTCAAAATGTCTATCTTTGCATCTTGTCCATTAGTCTTTTTTGTGCAATAAAACCTCCAGGTCCTTGCTTACAAAATCAATAGATGACTACTAGCCAGAGATACCTGCATATATGCAGATGAATTTACTCTGTAATTAAAAAATTCTACTTTCAGCTGATTTCTTTCAAGACTGCTTGTCTGAGAATGACCTGGATGAAATGAACATTGAAATAATGCGTAACAAACTGTACAAGGCAAGTAATTTAATACTTACACGTTTGTATCAGTAGATCTTGAGGCACACTGCAGAGGAGATTCTCTCCATTTTACTGGGGTTGTCCCCATTTTACTGATGGGGAAACTGAGGCATGGGGAAATGAAATGAGACATACTCCTGAGACAGAACTTAATCTAGGTTTCCTGCACTCTACATTTAAAATGGTACATTTAAAATTCCAAGTTCTATGTCCACACTTTGATTTGAAATCTCATTAATGAAAATGCTTTTTCTGTAAGGCCTCTGCCCACATCCATTTGCTTATTAAATAACTAAATCATCCATCAAAATCACAGAATTGCTAAGCTTAAGAAAGCCAAAGTAGACTTTTTAGATTGTTCTGTTTGTTTGAAAGTGCTATGTATTTGCTTTTACAAGTGCAAATAAGTACAAAAAAATTACAAGTGCAATTTGTTGCATTTATGTTTGTTAAATCTCTGTCTTAATCCACTCTTTTAATTCTTCCAAGTCACACAGGAGAAAAAAAAATTAAAGCTAAAGATCATAAAATAGGAAATTAGGGAAGAAATAACATATTTGTCTTTCATTTGATGAAAATGTGAACAACAGCAATATACAGAATACTTATATAGCAAATGCAGTATTATTTGCACTTTTAAATGCAAATACATAGCATTTAAGCTTGTTAATACTCTTTCTTAACCCTCTCTTAATTCCTCCATGTGGTTATGGGGACCATTATAACCTGTAATAAGAATTCTTTCCTTCATTGTTCTCAGGGGAGGTGTAAATCTGATCATTATTTTAGTCCTGACTTTAGGCAGAACTGTTTTGGATCCAACATGAAATCCCATGCACAGCTTTAAAAGGGCTGTTACATTTATGTTTACTGTATAGCTAATCATGGCTTATTTTGATAAGATCATGTGATGCAGTAGAAAATGTCTTTCTATAACATAAAAGGATAATACTAATTGTGACATGCTCTGACACTGGATATGGCTAGGTACACCCTTGAGACACACTCCCAGCATGCTGTCACACCTTCAGGGGTGCCCCTTAGCCCCAAACTCTTCCCTACTGTCTGCTAGGGCTGTGAAGCTTTGGTAGCCAAAGCTTTGATTTGGAGGAGATTTGGCCCAATTCGGTAGCCAAATCTCCAAATCTGAATTAAATCGGGAGACCCATTAAAAGGTCTAAATTGATTCAGAAGCCTCTGAATCAATTTGGAGAGATTCAGAGATTTGACCATAGACTATACAGGCAGCAGTCCTAGATGACACTGCCTCCAGCTGGTAAGTCTGTTGTGGTGGGTGGAGGGTAGATCAATACCCCACAGAGAGGGAGGGACTGGGGCTAGGGCTGGAACAAGCTGCCCAGCCAGGGCAGGGGGGCACAGGCCTCAGGGAGGGGGGCACCTGCCACTGCATGCTGCCGCACACCACCGTTCCAGGAACTGCTCTTCCAGTGGCTCCTCCAGTGGCTTTCACCGCTGGTCCGAGAGGGCACGGGACATGTGCCCCCAGATCTGCACAGGGTGGATTGGGCTGGGCTGTGCTCTGGGAGGCTAGCCCTGCCATAGCCCCTGCTCCACTGCTCTCTGTGGGACAGGTGGAGCCAGGATTGCGCTCCAGGTGGCTAGCCCCAGCCGCCGCCTGGAGCACAGCCCTGTCTCCACCTGCCCCACAGAGCACAGTGGAGCAGGGGCTATGGGGGGGCTGCAGCCAGCCTAAAATTCCCCATAGCTCCTGCTGCCGGTCTCGCCCCAATCTGGGTGCACGTGCCTGCCCCCATGCCCTGCCACTGCTCGCCCAGCTGGGGCAGAATGGGATGAAGCCGTAGCTTGTCTGGGAGGCGTGGGGAGGCTGGAACTGCTTCTACCTCTGCGTGCCACTTGTCTGAAGCAGTGCAGCTGCAGCGTCCCGTGCCTCTCCAGCCCAGCCTGGCCCAGCCTGCCCTGCACAGATCCTGGGGCACACGCCTGCTCCCATGCCCTCCCGGACCAGTGACGAAAGCAGCTGGAGTAGCCACCAAAACAGCAGCTCCCGGACCAGCGGTGCACGACGGTGGGAGCCCCGCTACCCAAATCCTGTACCTCCCGGCCCCCGCTGGGCAGCTTGTCGCAGCCCCAACCCCAATCCCTCCCTCACTGTGGGGGTGTTGATCTGCCCCCCAACATACCCCTTCCCTCCCCCCTCCACAACAGACTTACCAACCAGCTGGAAGCAGCTGTGTCCTGCATCTTGGAGCACTGCTGCCTGTATAGTCTGTGGCCAAATCTCCAAATTGGTGCCGAATCTCCAATTCTGAATTGGCCGAATTAAACAGGGACAGTAATTTGAATCACTGAACCACATCACTGTCCTTCTGAATCAGCTGAATCTGAAGCAAATACTTGCTGCTTTGCACAGGCCTACTGTCTGCTGCTTGACCACTAAGAATAGACTGATGTACTCCAAGAGCCACTTCCCTGACCTGTGGCACCTCAGATTTACCCACCTCACCTGTGTCTTACTAGATCTTAGCAGCAGGGGGTTTTCAAGCTAGAATAAGACCCTTGGCTAGTAACAGCCCTCAGAAATGCTAGACCCCCCACTTCCAGAGAAGATACCTGCCTATATGGTCAAATGCTCTAAGGCCATAGTTATCACTGCCAATAAGTGTGTTATAAATGATCATCAAAAGTTTATAAAAATAATAGCAAACAATAAATCAGTAACCATAAGATGAAATACAGAGAAGAGATATGAGAATAAACAAACAAAAGAAAATATCAGAACAATAATCTGATTCGCACTGCATCTTAAACCCAAGAATTAAATTTTTATCTATCTTAATAAATTAGAAAGCAGCTTCTGCTTCTGACCTTTCTGTCAGGGTCTTCTGCCGGAATAATCAGCCTCTTGGCTGACAGAGTCTAGTGTTTCCCTATGCTTAAGCAAACTAAAAACTAACACTTGCCCTCATGGCAAGGCTTAAGTATGGCTTCTTGCTTGTCCATTTACATACATCATTCACTGACTTCTTGGAAAGCATGCATTATGCATATAACGTCCCTGCCCTATATCCCAGCCCCCAGCTTGCCCCACCCCAGTATGTGTGTTTACCAAACTAAAAGCTTCTTCTCATCAAATTATGACCAGAAGAATATTTTCTTCTTTCCAGATGTCTGAAAGATACTCTCTTATTTAATTTCTCCACCATGAGAACTATCCTTAGGTGATATTCATCACCTCTAAGGTCTCTCCTGTTTAAAAGCAAACTTGTCATTGCCTAGAGGGCCTGGTTCACTAAGAACACATCCACCATGGTCTACTGGATGAGCAAAGAAACCCATGTCAGAAGTTAATTTTCAGTAGGCATGCCTAAACGTGCAATTAATGTGCCTGAATTTTCTGCACAGAAAATTCAGGCTCATTAATGAGCTCCTGGGCATGTGTCTACACATGCGCCCTGCTGGGAGCAAACTGCACCTGACAGAAGCAGCCCAGTGCATGGCTTCTCCTGCCCTGCTCTGCCCCACTGCAGCAGCCACGGGGGCTCCAGTCTTCCCGGGTGCAGGGTACATGGAGGCTGGTTTCAATCCCCATCAGGTAGTGAGAACTATGCTGGCTGCAGGGGCAGCTGTCTCCCTGACCACATGGGGATTGGGGCCCATCTTGCAGATGTAATAACAGTAAGGCTCAATACAGCTCAACACTACTTATATGTAACCTACACATGCTATGTCAGTAAAAGAAATTCAAGAATACATTGAAGAAACCCCTCAAAATATAGTGGGGCCTGTAACACTACCCTAAAAAAAATCTCTCAGACATTTAGAGGTTTGACTAACTAGTTCAGTTGCAGAGAGGAATCCAAGAAATAATCTCCTGACAATTAGAGATGCATTTGCATTTTAATTTTTCAAACCCCAAACCACAATTACACACATGCCTAATATTAAGATTGTGAGTAGTACAAGAAACTTCACTGGTTGCATTTACGTATTTAAACTAAATCTATGATCATATGCTTTGTTCTACTGACACTTCAATGTACAGCTATTTAAAGTGTTCCATTTTTTCTTTTCTCCTTTGCTTAGTCTTATCTGGAAGCTTTTTTTAAGTTCTGTGAAAAGCAAGGAGGTACAACAGCAGAAATAATGTGTCCTATTCTTGAGGTAAGAGGTTGCAGTCTTTGTGTAAAATACTGTGTTTTTCTAGCTCAATTACTTAAATTGTTTCTTTTGTTTTTAATTATCCAATTTGTGAAACTGTTTTACCTGACAGTCAGTTTTCCTCTGAGTGATAAATGCTCTACTAAGATCTGATGAAGTGATTCATTTTAGGGCCAAATTCAACCATTAGTTGAAGCAACCAATATAGTTCCAAGACTATGTTTCTGTAACTGCCAGAATACCAGAGAATTAATATGGTGTGCAGTTGATTATTCATTGCTAATAGTGAGGAAAACAAACAAAAAAAACCCTAGGGGTGTACCGATAAAGATTTTCTTGGATACTGATAGTTGATTATTAACCAACCACCCCTAACCCCAGCCTCTGCCCCACTCCCTCCCTCACCACGGGGGCCTTGATCAGCCCCCCCACACCCCTTCCCTCCCCTATACCCCTTGCCCTCCATAGACTTACCTGCAGGGAGCTGCTCTCCATGCTGCCCAGCTATAATCTTGCCCATGTGCATACATACAGCCACGCACATGCATGCAGTGTCCCCTGCATCTCACTCCCAGCTGCCTCAAGCAGGACCCCTTGGATGCTTGAATGCTTCCCACTTACAAGGGAAAACCTGCCATTTTCTGAGGGAACCCAGACATCCAGGGCCCCAGCCCTACAGGGGAGAGGGAACCCGGGCGTCCAGGGTCCTGGCCAGAAGGCATAAATATCAATAAACATTATCAGCTACAACGGCCAAAAAAAGCCAATAATCAGGAATGAATTTCCCCTTTTATCAGTGCCAATCCAATATGCAACCAATATATCAGCACACCACTAAAAAACCCCATTTTGCACCCTGAATCTATGTTCTGAATACCAAAATTCTCAAGTTAATTGATTTTCAAGGGTACTCATTGACAGCTATACAGTATATTAAAGCTATTATTAAAAAATAAAAAAAGACAAAAACCAAAACCAAAAACTTAATGATAGCCTAACCATGCTCCTATTACAATTAATGGTTGAAGTTAGAGTTGAGTGTAATTTTGAATTTCTGTTTCACAGGAAATTGTACCAGGTGTGGCAAGGTGGGACTCCCTGACTAGCCACAGTGCTAGATTCCCCACCTTCCTTTGGGCACCCCCCCCACCTGTCTTTCCTGCCATGCCTTGTTGTTAATTAATTACGATATTAATTAAGGTGGGAGGCTGCCCATTCTTGCCTGGATGCCAGGGGTTGCTGTCTGCAGCTCTGTTCCTCCCCTAGACCGCAGCCTAAGCCTTGCAGATGGCATCCAGATGTTACAGTGCTCCTGGCCTACAGCCAGACAAAGCTTAGGCTTTGTTGTCAGGCCTCAGTCACACATGCATTCATACCATCTTCCTCTCACTAGGGCCTCACACACTCCACCCCCTCTCACAGGGTCTTTTTCACGCATCAACAACTCATACTGCCTTCCTCCCTCTTGGAGCGGACCCTTAAGCCATAGGCTTTACCTAGTTCATACCTTGGGTGGCAGACATACTGTCTTTTGGGTCTCTCCCATGGCCCTCACTGGGGTAGTGGCCAGCCAATTACCTGACCAGGTCTAAGCTTGCCCTGGCCCCTTCCTGGGACAACACCATACACTCTGACACACTGGGCTCCCAGCCCTCTGGTTCTTCTCCCATACTGGCGTCCCTCCTCTCTATCTCCTTTCTAGGGCCACCCCTCACTGGGGCATTCTTAACTCATACCACAACTGGTGTTCTGGGTCTCAGGGGGACTCTCACCCTCTCCCCCCGGAGCAGCAGGTCATTGTGCTCAACTACACGTCTTGCTGCTTTTGACCCACACTCGACCTCACAGCAGTGGAGGACTTACCGGGGTCAGGACTCGCCCCTATCTCTTGGACTGAGCCCCTTTACTCAGCCTCTGGCCCAAACTACCACCTCAGGCATCTGGAGACATACTACTCCTTTCACTTGGGGCTCCACACCACCCTCTTCACTCGGGGCTACAGGGCTTCCTTCCCTGGTGGGCTCAGGTGGCCATACCTGTGCCTGGCCCCAACTACCTTGCTTCAGGGTCCTATACCTCATAGGGCTCAGGTGGCCACAGCCGTGCCTGGCCCACCACTCTTACTCCTCGGGCTGTTGCACCCCACAGGGCTCAGGTGGCTGCAGCCGTGCCCGGCCCCAACTACCTCTGATGACAAATGACCCACCCTAAGGTGAGAGCTAGGGTTAAGGTGCCCTTACCCACCTTTCAATGGGGTGATAACTGGCTTGGCATTTCCTGGGAGCTCCCGTGCCACTGAGAGCCTCACCAGGCCACACACTCCCGGCAGGGTGCAGTTTTAGGTCATGCCCAGGACTAGAAGCCTCCAAACCATCCCCTACAGCTCCTGCCCTTACCTCCACATTGTTGCATGTAGCCTTTTAGCCAGGTGATGTTACTGCCTGGCCTGCCAGAAGCAAACTGCCCCTGCCCCAGCCCCACACCCTCTCTCACTGCAAGGGCCTCGATCTGCCCCCCCACACACCTGTTTGCTCCCCCCACAACAGACTTCCCAGCTGGATGCTGGTCTCCAAGCTGCCTGGCTACATATTGGCTACTGGATCGGTATTGGCCGATATGGCTTGTTAAAAATTTGCCATCAGTATCAGCCCAAAAAATCTTTATTGGTGCACCCCTAATTAAAATTTTACAATTGGATGCAGCAATGTAACATACACTTGTCTAAAAATGAAATTTTTCATGTATTTTAAATGTCTTGACATTTTTCATTCAAAATTATTTCAACCTTTAGCTGTATTTTCCCATTATAATTTCCATCAAAGAGCATGGAACCCAGATTTCTCAATTTTCCATTATGCTTCTTAACCAGGTTTCACTGCCAGTGATAAACCCAGAGCCCTTTGACTTCCCTAATACACACTCAGAGCTTTCATTATGGGAGATTTAGTCTTCCAGGGAACACCTTAGGAGAGAAAGGGAGCCCAAACAGTAAGTCCTGTAAGGCGACATACTGATGGGGAAATACAGTTTAATGTTTTTATCAAACTCATTCAATGTCTCAATTCAATTCAACAAAATGAAATATTGAACTTAGATTGAAGCAACCAGAAATGAAATATCACTCCCCTCTCCTCCCAATCAAAAGTTTGGCAAAAGGATTTTTTCTAAAGACATTTTTGATTTTTCAGAAACTAAATTTTCAGTCAGAAAAAAAATCATGAATTCTCACTCAACATTAGATGATTCCACTGGTAAATCAATGGCTATCAGGATGGATTTCTTTACATAAGATGTGTTTTTTTCCTGTAACATTACATGGATCTTAGGTCATGTGTAAAGCAGTCCATCTCTTAGTTAAGCCACTTAACAAAGAATCTTAATTATACAGCAAAATAGCTGACATTTATGATGTATTCTTATACATCTAAAAAAGAATAATCCAGAAGACCTTTTGTAGAAAAGGCAGCCATAATTAAATCAGTGGGATTATTTTTGTAAGGGTTATATATAGAATGACACCCCAAACTAAACCGTACTATATTTTAAAATTTATTCTAATACATGCTGGGCATGGAAATCTTACTGTAATTTACTGTGCAGTAAGCAGCTTTTATGCTGGTCTTTACACATGCAAGCATTACAGCATAGTAATGCTGTGTGTGGACTGATTTGGGACAAAAGTTAGTCCCAAGTCAGTCAGAGATTCATAGATTGTTAGGGGATGGAAGGGACCTTGTAGATCACCAGGTCCAGTCCCCTTGCAAAAGGACACACAAATAGGGTTACTGTGCAGTAAAGCGTCTACATGTGCCTTACTGTGTGGTAACTACTTGGGCATAAGTCTGCTACCTGTATGATGCAGGTAGCAAATTTACAACCAAATTGGTGTAAGTCGCCAAAGTTACTGCACTGTAACACCTGCACATGTAGACACACACCCATTCTGCGCAGTAATTTTTGGTTACTGCGCAGTAACAGTGCACATGCAGATGTGCCCATTGTCCTCAAAATGCTACAAATGGAATTACCGTCCCCCCCCCGAAAAAAATCACTCTTCATGGTTATGATGAGTAAAGCGAGCAGAAGGATTTGACTTATGAGAGTAGTCCCGCTGGAATTAATGTGTTTACTCATATTAGTAAGGCAAATAAGGTTTGTTTGTATTATTTATTAGCTATAAGCCTTTTCATGCACACTTATTTCCTTCTAATTATTCCATTACTGTTTGTTTTCTTTCTCTACTCGGAAGTCAGTGCCAAAGAGCAACCAGGTTGTTGTTATAAAGTGTTCTAGTGCAGTATTTCTCATCCTATACGTAGCGCCCCAAAATCGGGTCACAAACAAACTTCAAAAATGGATTCTCCTTTAAAGAAAAAAAGGTGGGAACCTGTAGCTTTTCCCTTGCAGGCTGGAATTCTGCCAGCCTGCACGGGACTGCCAGGGGCCCCTGTATCCCCCACACCCCCTCTCCCACCCCACACACTGGGGGCAGGGGGCAGCAGGTCAGGAGTGAGGGGCATTGGGTCGGGACTGGGTATTGATGTTTACAAATGGGTCCTGGTACAAAAAAGGTTGAGAACCACTGTTCTAGTGCATCACCTGAGGGGTTAAGAATGTGATTCTTTCCTAAATTTGTAAAAGTGTTGCAATTCCATGAGTGAGCTACTTCTATTGCTCAACTTGTATTGCTCAAACACCAAGTACTTCTTCTCAAGGTGGTTTAAATGTTCATAATGTGAGAAGCATCTCATGACTGTTTAAATTCTGTTCATTCTGCTTGTGCTGTACTATATTTTGAATAATTCTGATGCTATCCATAGCTATTCTATTACTTCTTAAAAATGTTAATATCATAATTATTATCAATAGTAATAGCAATAATGGACAAAATAAAGCAATTTTTGTTCTTATGTCAGTAACAAAGTGCAGAGGCTCAACAAAAAATGAAAACAAGTTCATATAATATTACTTTCACTTTCATTTACCTTTGAGATGTTAATTCAGGTTCTTAAGGTGATAGATTCAATTTTGCCCTGAGCAGAGGAACAGTCCAAGTTATATGCCTTTTCTGAATTTCAGTCTGTATTTTCTCTGCAGCAACAAATATCAGACATCTAAAATTATCAGCAGAAATACAGTCCCTAATTTTAGGATTTAAGAAACAGTTGTTAAAAAGTAGACAGAAGCAGCCTTTAGGTCTGAAGTTGACAAGAAAAAAAAAGCTCAGTTCAATTTTACCATTTTCTTATCAATCATTTTAAGACTGTGCGGGCACTTCTACTGCGCAGATTAGTATACTATGCAGTAGACACAGTTGTCACGGGCTAGGGCCTAGGAGCAGCTGTGATCCCACTAGCGCCCCCTTGCCGTGGCAATTAGGAGATCCAGCACCCTCTAATTCTCGCCCACCACGTCTTTGATCTTATAGTTATGATGGGAGGCTGCCTTTGATCTCCTAGTTTCTATGGGTGAACAGGTGCACCCCAGCCTCATGGGCTATGCGTGCCTCCTACCTCCCCTTTAGCACGCCCCAAGCCTCACAGTTCTTCCGGACGTTTTCGTGTCTCCAATCTTAGACTGGCCCCCCCCTTGGGTCTATGCCACACGCTTTCCATGCTCTTCCCCTCACTGGGGCCTGTCTCTGCGCCTCTTGCCTCTCACAGGGCCTGTCTCGTGCCAATAACCGCACCTGGGGCTCAGGTGGCACGCAGCTGTGCCTGGCCCCTGCCCCTTGGCTCTCTCGGAGCCTGCTCCCGTGCCCTTGCGCCCCTTGGCTCTCTCGGAGCCTGCTCCCGCGCCCTTGCGCCCCTTGGCTCTCTCGGAGCCTGCTCCCATGCCTCTCGTGCCCCTTGGCCCCCTCGGAGTCTGCTCCCGCTCTCTTCCGCCCTTTGGCCCCCGCAGAGCCTATTCCTGCCCCAGCCCTGTCTTGGGCTTTCACCAGTGCCCTTGGCTCTCTCTGAGCCTATTCCTGCGCCAGCCCTGTCTTGGGCTTTCACCAGCGCCTTTGGCTCTCTCTGAGCCTATTCCTGTGCCAGCCCTGTCTTGGGCTTTCACCGGCGCCGGGGCTCAGGTGGCACACAGCCGTGCCTGGCCCCCCCCCCCCCCCCCCCC
>NW_017728992.1:147614841-147615348 GCF_001723915.1 Gavialis gangeticus
CATGTCACAGAACCATAAGCCGACTGGCTGTAACAAAACAATAGGCCTCCTGGCAATAAAAAAACAATAAGCCTACCGGCTATTACAAAACAGTAAGCCTACCGGCCACAACATAAAGGCCAGGCCCACCTGGCTCTCTGGCCCACAGCCTCCTGGTCAGGCTTCTCCTCACCCTGACCATCATGCAGCCCTCTGGGTGCTCAGGCTACACTGCTTGGCTTAGCTCTCCCACAGAGCTCTTGCTTCTCAGGCTGCAGGATGGTAACCACTAGCCAGGCCGGAGCCTGGCTGTTTATAAGGGCCCGGCCCTGCCCCCTTCCAGTCACATGACCCATCTGGTTGCTCCAGCAACCCGCACCTGAGCTGCCCTGGTGACTGGCAGCTGCTCTACACTCTTACTCAGGCACGGGGCACCCAAGTGCCCCCATGACAACAGTATATTAATCTACTGAGCAGTAAAGCATCATCATCTACATGTGAACACCATTTACTGCGACATAATTAGGC
>NW_017728992.1:147620348-147621240 GCF_001723915.1 Gavialis gangeticus
CCCTAATTTTAGGATTTAAGAAACAGTTGTTAAAAAGTAGACAGAAGCAGCCTTTAGGTCTGAAGTTGACAAGAAAAAAAAAGCTCAGTTCAATTTTACCATTTTCTTATCAATCATTTTAAGACTGTGCGGGCACTTCTACTGCGCAGATTAGTATACTATGCAGTAGACACAGTTGTCACGGGCTAGGGCCTAGGAGCAGCTGTGATCCCACTAGCGCCCCCTTGCCGTGGCAATTAGGAGATCCAGCACCCTCTAATTCTCGCCCACCACGTCTTTGATCTTATAGTTATGATGGGAGGCTGCCTTTGATCTCCTAGTTTCTATGGGTGAACAGGTGCACCCCAGCCTCATGGGCTATGCGTGCCTCCTACCTCCCCTTTAGCACGCCCCAAGCCTCACAGTTCTTCCGGACGTTTTCGTGTCTCCAATCTTAGACTGGCCCCCCCCTTGGGTCTATGCCACACGCTTTCCATGCTCTTCCCCTCACTGGGGCCTGTCTCTGCGCCTCTTGCCTCTCACAGGGCCTGTCTCGTGCCAATAACCGCACCTGGGGCTCAGGTGGCACGCAGCTGTGCCTGGCCCCTGCCCCTTGGCTCTCTCGGAGCCTGCTCCCGTGCCCTTGCGCCCCTTGGCTCTCTCGGAGCCTGCTCCCGCGCCCTTGCGCCCCTTGGCTCTCTCGGAGCCTGCTCCCATGCCTCTCGTGCCCCTTGGCCCCCTCGGAGTCTGCTCCCGCTCTCTTCCGCCCTTTGGCCCCCGCAGAGCCTATTCCTGCCCCAGCCCTGTCTTGGGCTTTCACCAGTGCCCTTGGCTCTCTCTGAGCCTATTCCTGCGCCAGCCCTGTCTTGGGCTTTCACCAGCGCCTTTGGCTCTCTCTGAGCCTATTCCTGTG
>NW_017728992.1:147626240-147630245 GCF_001723915.1 Gavialis gangeticus
TCTTGGGCTTTCCCCGGCGCCGGGGCTCAGGGGGCACCCAGCCGTGCCTGGCCCCCCCCCCCCCCGACCCTTCTCGGGGTCCTATGCCCTCACGGGCCCAGTACTGCCCTCTCGGGCTGGAGTCTCAACCCCACCCCCGCACCACTCTGGTGCCACACTGTCGCGCCTTCCCGGCGCTGCTCGGTGCCCAAACGGGGCACCCAGGAAACCCCTGGACTGCTGGGGATCTCCTGTGAGGCCTTCTCACACCCCTACAGCCTCACCCAGTCCTCCGGTTTTTATATACATGTCACAGAACCATAAGCCGACTGGCTGTAACAAAACAATAGGCCTCCTGGCAATAAAAAAACAATAAGCCTACCGGCTATTACAAAACAGTAAGCCTACCGGCCACAACATAAAGGCCAGGCCCACCTGGCTCTCTGGCCCACAGCCTCCTGGTCAGGCTTCTCCTCACCCTGACCATCATGCAGCCCTCTGGGTGCTCAGGCTACACTGCTTGGCTTAGCTCTCCCACAGAGCTCTTGCTTCTCAGGCTGCAGGATGGTAACCACTAGCCAGGCCGGAGCCTGGCTGTTTATAAGGGCCCGGCCCTGCCCCCTTCCAGTCACATGACCCATCTGGTTGCTCCAGCAACCCGCACCTGAGCTGCCCTGGTGACTGGCAGCTGCTCTACACTCTTACTCAGGCACGGGGCACCCAAGTGCCCCCATGACAACAGTATATTAATCTACTGAGCAGTAAAGCATCATCATCTACATGTGAACACCATTTACTGCGACATAATTAGGCTACTGCACAGTTAGCTAGTACCTGTAAATACAGGTACTACATTAACTATGCAGTACTGTGCAGTAACTCTCATGTAGATGCTGACTGGAAGTAAATTTGCTCCCGGTCAGCCTTGGCAGCAGGGAGCCACAAGGGACAAGGAGCTCTCTGTTCCCAGTCCTGGTGCTGTTCAGCTCCCACCTCCTCCCAGAAGCTGGGAGCCAACTGGCACTGGGACTGGGGAGCTCTCTGCCCCCTGTCCCAGGTCCCGGCTTCCAGCACAAAGCTGGTAGCTCCAGAGGGTGAGGAGGGGCTGGGAACCCAGCTCCCATCTGGCCCCTGGAGTGGCTGTGATGCATGAAGCTGGCTGCTCTGGGGAGATGGTGAGGGGCTGGAAACCCAGCCCCCACCTACCCCATGGAGCAGCTTGGCATGGCACAGAACTGGCCCCCATGGCACACAGAGCTGCTCCAGGGGATAGGGGGGGACTGGATTCCCAGTCCCCACCCGCTCCCCAGAGCAGCCAGCTCTGCACCAAGCAAGGCAGCTGCCGGTGGCAGGGGCCTTGCTGGCAACTGTGTGTCACAAGAGCCATAGGGCCAGGAGAGCTCTGCCTGCTGCAGGGGCAGCTGTCTCCCAGTCCAGTGCACATGAGGTCCCTTCCTGATGTGCATGGGACCAGGATAAAGCTGCCACTGCATCTGACAGAGCTCTCCCAGCCCTGTACCCACTGGGACTGGCCCCATGCGAGTCCCTGAGCTAGCACCAGTGGGAGTCTGGAGCTCCCCCGGGCTGCTGCAGGGAGGCAGAGCAGGGCAGGAGCAGCTCTGTGCCATGTAGGCATGCCCTGTGTATAGTAATTATTTTTAAGCAATTATTTCCATTTCATTGTTAAAGATTAACACACCTTACAATGACCTTGAAGTAACTCATCTATTCCTGATTCCATTTACTTTTTAATATTTTGAAAAATGTTATTGAAAAACAAGAAGAAGGGAAATTTCCTGGCAGAATTATACATCCTGGCCACATCTACATGCGATGCAGGCTGCACAATCATTACTGTGTAGTTTAAACAAGTACTAAATGACTGTGCTGTAACTGGATTTACTATGCAGTAGCATTGCCGAATGGCTTTCAGATGACACTGACTGCTCAGTAGCTCATTACTACTGCACAGTAGTGTTGCGTCACACCTCCTGCCATGAAACGCCACTCTGCAGTAACAAGCTACTGTACAGTAAGCATCTCGTGTAGACACAGTCTCTGAAAAGCAAAAGGCAGTTAAATAAATAGGTGGAGGATGGTTAAGACATAAGGTTTAAACTCTCTTTGGTTGATTAGTTAAAATGTAAGCATTGGTTATGATGATTCTGTTTTATTAAATATGTATGTACTTGTTCTGAAAACTGTGCTTTGGTTAATTCCTATAGCATAAAAAAACCTTGCAAATAATTCTACCAAGTGTAGCATTTATAGATATCATTAATTAAATTAGACTTCAATGGGCTACTTCTGGTATTGAACACTATTACATTGTTTATCCTTTTCAGTATCAAATAATCAATCTATGTTACTTATTTTTAATATATATTATTCTTTTAAGTTTGAAGCAGACAGACGTGCCTTTATCATCACCATTAATTCATTTGGCACTGAGCTGAGTAAAGATGACAGAGAGAAACTATATCCAACCTGTGGAAAGTTGTATCCAGAAGGCATACACCTGCTGGCCAATGCAGATGACTATGAGCAAGTGAAGTGTGTGGCAGATTATTATGCAGTATGTAATGTATCTAATTTCTAACAAAAAGATGATTCAATATTCTATAGGCAATGATTTCTTAGGATGATATTTTTTGTTGGACCAAATTCCATAGCATTTGTTTAAAAAAATACATAAAGGAACTCTGACCATCATATGCAAGTCCAAATACTTTAAACTGACAAAATAAACAATACAGGAATTATACAAATGATCCTGTAGAGAAGTCAATGCACAGAAATATTGTATTCTTTCCAAAGATATTTGAATAGTGACATTATCTTGATGCCATGTAAATTGTCCATCATAGAGAGGTCAAAATAGGGCCAAATCACACCTTCTTACAGGCAAAAAGTGTTCCCATCCCACTAAAAGCCACAGAAGCTGAGGTTCACTACATACTTGCTACCTCAAGGAAGAAAGGGTTAGAAAGCCATTAAAGAGATTAGACTACAGCCTTCCACATCTAGAGATGAAAAAGGAAGAAAACCTGGCATAGGACTTCTTGGTTTCCTGGCAGCTTATTTCCTATAGGAGATTTACTGTCATTGGTGAACTGCAGAAAATATCTCTATTACCAGGGTTAAACAACAAAGTTTAAGACCTGCTACCTCCTGTAGTCTTAAACACAGATATCCACTACTGCTAGAGGCAAGAATGCAACAAGAATGTGTGTTAGTATTTCCTATTCCCAGTGTGAAACTCTGTTGAGCCCTGGCTTCAGAGCCACAAGTTTCCACAAAGCCTCAAAAGAGGGAAACATGATTTCACAGAGCTGGTATTCTCTCCCTTTCTTTCCCACTCTGTCATTCTTCAGTGAGGACTATTTGATCAGTATTATCTTTTTTCAGGGGAAGTGTAGAATGGAAGAAAAGACAGAGAAAACTAATAGATACCTGGAGTAAACCTGTAAGGGCAAGTGTAGATGAATTGGGAGCCCTAAACTGAAGCCGTGAGTTTTTAAAAACATCGCTTCAAGTGAGGGCAAAGTTAACCCTCATGTCACGTACACCTGTGTCTTACCTGCTTCTCCAGCAGTGGGGGAGGGAGGGCAAGCTGCCGGTGGATGGAGCGGTCCCTGGGGTGTGCGGGGTGGGAGGTTGGTGCTTCCCTCTACAGCAGTGGCAGCTCCCCCCCAGGTGGCACCCACCTGCAGGTACCCAGCTAGGGTGGTCCCAGGGGGTACCGCAGCTGTGGAGGGAAGGACTGGGTTCCCCACAGCTCATGCAGGCAAGCAATTTCCAGGAGGAAAAAAAAGAAAGAAAGAAAGAAAAAAGATCAAGCTCGCTGCTTCTTTTTTTGTTTTTTTCTCCTTCGGTGGAGCCTGCCTTCCTGGGCTGCTGCCAGGCTGTCTGCATGGGCTGCCTGCACAGCCCCTGAGCTGCATGGATCCCGGTGCTTCATTTTACGGCTGTAGGGCAGCAAACTAAAACTCCTCAGACATATTTTAGTTTGCTGTGTGCCAAAGT
>NW_017728992.1:147635245-147635503 GCF_001723915.1 Gavialis gangeticus
GCCTTCTTCCAATCTTCAGGCACTTCACCAGAGCGCCAGAAGCTCTCGAAGATCCGTGCCAGGGGCTAAGCTATGATGCAGGCCAGCTCCTTGAGTACTCTGTGGTGTAAACTGTCAGGGCCAGCTGACTTGAAGGTGTCCAGCCTCTCAAGCTGTTCTTTCACGAGGTCAGCATTGATGGAGGGCAAGGAAGCACCCTCACTTAGGTGTTCCTGTCCCGTAATGGACAGGGGTGTCCCATGGGACTTGCGAAAGACC
>NW_017728992.1:147640503-147653381 GCF_001723915.1 Gavialis gangeticus
CTGCGCTTTTCCAGGCTGAAGAGTCTCATAGCTCTCAGCCTCTCGTCATAAGGTCTGTTTTTCTGACCTCTAATCATGCGTGTGGCTCTCCTCTGGACTGTCTCAAGCTTCTCCACATCTTTTTTCAATTGTGGAACCCAAAACTGGATGCAGTACTCCAGCTGCAGCCTCACCAAGGCCAAGTACAACAGGAGAATGACATCCTGGGATTTGCTTGAGAAGCATCTATGGATACAAGCCAGGGTTTTGCTCACTTTACTAGCTGCAGCATCACATTGAAGGCTCATGTTCATCTTGTGGTCAATCCTGACCCCCAAGCCCCTCTTGTCCATAGTGCTAGTCAGCATAGCACTGCCGAGCACTATAGAAATGCTGTAGGTTTTTCCTCCCAAGGTGGAGAACCTTGCATTTTTCTGTGTTAAACACCATCAGGTTTTCGTCCACTCGTTTCATGAGTCTGTCCAGGTCAGCCTGGATCACCCTCCTGTCCTCAGGTGTGGATGCTTTACCCCAAAGTTTGGTATCATCGGCGAACTTGGCCAGTCCACTTCTGACTCCAATGTCCACATCATTAATGAAGAGGTTGAACAAAATAGGTTGAACAAAATAGGTCCAAGGACAGAGCCTTGAGGGACCCCACTGGTCACAGGGCACCGTGACAATTGACTTCTGTCAACCACCACCCTCTGGGTCTGACCACGGAGCCAATTCCCCAGCCAGCGGATCATGGTGGACCCGAGGCCGCAGTTGGCCAGTTTTGCCAAAAGGTAATTATGGGATACCAGATCAAAGGCTTTTTTGAAATCAAGATATATGACATCAATCTCTTCTCCCTTGTCCAGGTGATAGGTCACCCGGTCATAAAAGGAAGTGAGATTGGTTAAGCATGACTTACCCGCAACAAACCCGTGCTGGCTGTCCCTCAGGGTGTTGCCATCAGCCAGTCCATTGAGGATGGCCTCCTTGATGATTTTTTCTAAGACGTTCCCCGGGATAGAGGTCAAGCTGATGAGCCTGTAGTTTTCTGGATGCACTTTCCTCCCTTTCTTGAAGATGGGCACCACATTGGCCTTCTTCCAATCTTCAGGCACTTCACCAGAGCGCCAGAAGCTCTCGAAGATCCGTGCCAGGGGCTAAGCTATGATGCAGGCCAGCTCCTTGAGTACTCTGTGGTGTAAACTGTCAGGGCCAGCTGACTTGAAGGTGTCCAGCCTCTCAAGCTGTTCTTTCACGAGGTCAGCATTGATGGAGGGCAAGGAAGCACCCTCACTTAGGTGTTCCTGTCCCGTAATGGACAGGGGTGTCCCATGGGACTTGCGAAAGACCGACACAAAGTACCCATTTAGTAAGTTGGCTTTTTCCCGGGCATTGGTCGTCAGTTCTCCCTTCTGGTTTAGCAGGGGTCCAATGTTGCCCTTGCTTTTCCTCTGGCTCCCCACATATCTAAAAAAGGACCTTTTATTGATCTTGGTACTTGTAGCCAGTTGGAGTTTCCATTGCAGCCTTGACTTTCCTGGTTCACTCCCTGCAGGTCCGGACCAGTGCAGTATATTCCTCCTTGGAGGTGGATCCTTCCTCCATCCTTTGTAGGTCTGTCTTTTTAGATGCAGGAGGACCGCTAGTTCCTTGTTGAGCCAAGGGAGCTGCTGTGCCCTCTTGCTGCCTTTCCTCCGAGACAGAATAGCCTTAGCTTGTGCATCTAGGATCGTTCCCTTGAGGAGTGACCACTCTTCCTGGACTCCCCTCCTCTTGGGGTCGTGGTCCCTTAGGGCTTCACCGACAAGTCTCCTGAGCTTGTCAAAGTCAGCCCTCCTGAGCTGTGTACTGCTGACTGACTTGGCAGCTTTTCGGTGGATGGTGAAGGTAATCAGCTTATGGTTGCTGTCACCCAGCTTCCCTTTGATTATTAGGTCACTGATTAGGTCATCCCCAGTTGCCAGTACCAAGTCAAGCAGTGCTTTGCCTTTCATTGGCCTGTAGACTTCTTAAGTCAGATAGAGCTCATCCATGCACGTGAGGAAGCTATGCGACCATTCAGATTTGGCTGAGCGCTCTTCCCACGAGATGTTTGGGTAGTTGAAATCCCCCATGACAACCATGGACTGGAAGCGTGCGGCCTTAGTCAATTCCTTGGCGAAATCCTGGTTAATCTCTTGATTCTGGGAGGGAGGTCTGTAGTAGACTCCCACCATTGTATACCCTGTGCCATGCTCCCCACGGATTTTAACTCAGAGGGTCTCTAATCGTTCACCCTGTGTGCCGATGTCAGCTTGTAGGGACATGTAGCTCTCCTTGACATAGAGAGCTACACCTCCCCCCCTTTTGTCCACTTGATCCCTCCTGTACAGGGTATAGCCATCTATACCTGTAGTCCAGTCATGGGTGGAGTCCCACCAGGTCTCCATTATCCCTATGACATTGTAATTGTTTGTGTTTATTCCCCAAGCTCCTGGCATTGGTGTACAGACATGCAAGTGTCCCCTTGGGGGCCCTTGCCTTGCCCACAGCTTGCTTTAGGTCTGGGGCAGGGGTGGGTTCCCTTAAGTGCCTTGGCCTGCTGGCTTTGCAAGGGTTGCTCAGTGAGCCAGCAGTGGCAGTAGACCCCCTCTCCCCTGACGGGCTTAGTTTAAAGCCTGCTGGAGCAGGTCATCCAGTCTGGCTGAGAAGAGCCTCCTCCCCAGCAGAGGTAGGTGGAGGCTGTCCCTTCCCAGCAGCTCACTGCCTCTCTCACCAAAGAGCAGACTGTTGTCATGGAAGCTGAAGCCTTCCCGATGACACCAGCACAGTAGTCTTTGGTTCACTACCTGGATCCTCCTCTCCCCTCCTCACCCCATAGCCCAAAACTGGAAGGATTGAGGAAAACACCACTTGCGCCCCCAACCCCATAAGCCCCACTCCCAAATCCCTGTAGTGCTTCATGACCCAGCTGGGCAGGTTCTGAGCCATGTCATTGGTGCCCACATGGATAAGAAGCATAGGGTAGTGGTCAGGGCTGGAGGAGTTTAGGGATCTTCTCTGCAATGTCTTGGATGTGGGCTCCCAGGAAGCAGCAGACTTCCTGGACTAAGGGGTCAGGGCGGCAGATTGCCCCTTCCATCCCCCTCAGGATGGAGTCTCCCATGACAAACACTTTGCGTTTTATCTTAGGGAGAGTGGGGGCAGTAGCTTCAGTTGAGCCTGTGTTGCCTGTGGGAGCTGGCAACTTAACAGGCTCTGCTGGGGCTGCAAGAGGTTCATACCTGTTGCAAAGCTCCAGCGGGGCAGGGACCTTGGTGTGGCAGGCCTTGGGGCCCTTGACCACCTTGGTCCAACCCCTTGGCTGGACAGCATGAGAGGTCCCTGTGAATTAAGGTGCATTACACTGTCGAATATGCTAGAATTAATGAGCAATATGCTGCTGACACATGCAAACGTCAACACCATTAAAGCAGTGCAAAAGCATTTAACCCGCTTTAAAGTGTTGTGCACACATGCCCTGCATTTTGTTTACACACACTCTAAGATTTTTGCCTATAACAGATACCTGTTAAGATCCTGCTTCCTTTTTTATATACAAATTGCAGCTGCAAAAAATTTTAATTGGGAATAATTGCTAGGAGGATACTGATTGGGAAGCAACGTCAAACATATCTTCAACAATTACATACTAGGGTATCATCACAGGTTAAAGTATTAAAATGCTTTATTTAGTCATTGTTATAGGTGAAATAGGCCCAGCAGACTGGTGGAAGTGAAATGAATGCTGTATGAAGATCAGAGCTCATGATCCAAGCTCTGCTTACAGTTCTGGGTCTGACGGGTACTGTTAAAGATAGAGACTTAGTACTGATTCCTAGAGGGTGAGAGATCATGTCATTCTCTAACAACCCATTTCCAGTTCTTTCATTTCAAACGAATATTAAACTACAGGGGAAAATTGGGAAGATGAGGAAATACCAGTACTTTTAACTTCAGTGCTTAATTGCTTTGAATGTATAAATCATGAAAAGCGACTACAATTTGCTTAAGGTTTTATGTGCAGAAAGGTTACATAACGTAGGGTTTTGTTTTTGTTAGTTTTACTAAATAGGATGAATAAGCAAATTATTTCCCATTTGTGGTTGTTTGTGCTTCTAGGAATACAAGGCTTTGTTTGAAGGGGTAGGGAATGGCACAGGAGAAAAGACATTGGAAGATGCATTTTTTGAACATGAGGTAAGATACTGCACCTCTAAATGTATTAACAAGTTAGTGGTTTTGCCCGTCTGTGACAGGAATTGCTGGTGCTCATTCAGCTAGTGGCACTGCTCCTTCCTGAACCTGTATTCATACAATGGCCCATCATAATGTTCAAGCATAATGCTGCTACAGCCACCATTTTTGGAAAAAACATAAGGCTTATATTTTTAAATAAAATAAAAGCAATAGCACCCTTTGTAAGAATGTGTGTAGAGGAACAGGCTCTGCTAGCTTAGTCAAATTTCATGCCAACTAATTATATACTTCTTCCTAAGTTTCCCCTTGCCTTACCCACTGGAGAATGTATTCATTAACTATCCTACCCTTCTGTATAAAATTTCTGTGATCTATTTAAATACTTACCACAGTTAACTCAGGGACAGTATTTCAATCACAATTCTGTTGATGAGGTGGTTGTACATAGCTTCTTACAGACAGTTAAGCTAGTAAAATACTTAAGAAACTTTAGGAATGAAAGGTGATATTTAAATGTCAAAGTACTCCACTACAGTATATTCAATACTTCATATTTTTCTTTAGGTAAAACTGAATGTGCTTGCCTTCAATAACCAATTCCATTTTGGAGTATTCTACGCTTATATAAAGCTGAAGGAACAAGAAAGCAGAAATGTTGTATGGATTGCTGAATGCATTTCTCAAAGACACAGAACCAAAATCAACAACTACATTCCTATTTTCTAATTCAGAGAATTTATAATTGCAGAGTGCACTTACTGCATATTAAGGGGAAATTGTTTATTTTAAAAAAGTAATTATTATCAGATTTTGCCAAATGAATCAAGTGATAGTTATCTTTACACATAGCACAATGTGAACAAACCAGAACCAAAATCATAGATGCAAATTTTTTCACTTAAGAAACATCTGATAGATTTGTGTACACTATTTTGACTGAGAAACAAAATAGAACAGTGATCCTGTTTTAATTTAATAAATAAAATGCCTATAAATTCTTGGAAATACATTTTCTAAGCATGAAACTTACAAATATCTCCAAATGGTTTAATTTGGAATTAGCTAACAAGCTACTTTCTCTAAGCTCAGGGTTCATTATGGGCCAGAAACCACCATTTGAATCTTAGATCATGGTTTTCAGTCTCTTCTTGAGGGGTATTACAATGGAATATGGAAGACCAACAGAGAGACAAAGTTTGAGGTTACTTTGTAGCTCTCCTGAGTTTTTTTTTTGCCTACATTAAACTTCAGGAAATCCCTGGAACACATGGCCAGTACCACAGAGGTTCCAGATACTGTCAAACCTCAAATACTTCTCCCTTGCTTTAGAGACATATTATATTAGTGAGATTCCACCAAGATGGCTTTACTTTATTCCTCTCAGGCCATATCCAGAGTGGTGCGGTAGATGTGTTCTACATACTTTTCTCTGTGCAGACTTACAAATATCTATACTCTCCAACACTGTTTAATATCAACGTTAGAGATTTTCAACTGGGGTTCATGGCACCCTTACAAGGACAGACTTGTAATGGTGCCATGGGGTCTGAGGAGATAAGTACTTGCTCTTCCCCATCTCCTCCTATCCTGGTCCCTGTGTGAGGAGGTAAGTACTAGCTTGTTCCTGTTGTCTCCCCATTTGCACCTGCCCCTGGGCAGGTAAGGGAAAACACTGTAATAAATAACTTTGTTTTTTAAATGGGGTACTGCTAAATTCAGGAAAAGTTATGAACTGGTTCCTGGAGTCTACAGAAGTTGAGAACTACTGATCTCTACATTGTTACCAAAGGAGGGTATGGAACATAAACGAACATATCAGCCAACTCTCTAGCACCTTTATGCTAGGCATAAAGAGCATCTGCTTTGAGCTATTTACAGGCCTGGCTCAGATCAACCACTGAAAATATAGCAGACAGTTGAAGTTAAATCATGGCAGGAAAAAGGTGATTTAGCTGAGGAGAGGGGAGCACTTTGAACACTTTTTACTTCTGTGCTATCACCCTCCATTGAAGACACTTATCTTCTGAGCATTTAAAGAAGTTGAAGGCTTGATGTTCTGCCTGGACTACTTCAAGATTCTGGATCACTGAATAGTTCACCCCAGTTTTCAACCTAGGGTATGGACAAACATACACTTGGAATGGCTTCAAAAAGGGGAAGGAACTATTGCTCAGGACTGTACAACAGCTGTTATGCTCTAAGTATTACTTGTGCATGAGCAATGCAAGTGTAGCAAAAATATTCCAACTTTAACCCTGCTGCATCCAGGGTCAAAGTTGGGGCAGTTGACCATACTGGTATTGCTGCAGGATAACGCACATGAAACGGTTGCAGTGCAGTTCCTCCTTCCCTTCTGAGGCTGCTCCAAGTGCATGTTTGTCCATACCCCTAGTCTTCCCTCTATGGCTAGGGACAGAAGTTATACATAAACCAGCTTAAGTGATCAGAAACTGGTTTAAACCTGTAGCAGAACAGAAATTCAATGCTCATAAATCACTTTGAAAACGGCCAAAACTGGTTTAAAATAAACCTGTTTGACTATAGTATCAGACTTAACTGATTTAGGTCAAACTGGTTTACAGAACTTCTGTCCCAGACCCCTTCCTGGTTTAAATTAACTCAGTCCCCCAGCATCCCAGCATGCTTTGCAGCCCTGGGCTGTCTTTTCCAGCAGAGCATGGTTTGCCCCACCCCTCTCCTCCCTTGCCAGAGCATTATCACTGCTCCAGCTGGCTGAGAAGGGAGTGGGGGTGGGAAATCCTGTTCCAGCGGCAGGAGCAGGGGGTGTGAACAGATGCCAGCAGCCTGAGGGGAACACGGGGTTTAATCCCTCCTTCTTTCTGTCTCCCACTACCATGGGACCCCAGCCAGGGTCTGCCTGACTTTTACCCCCCACTTGCCATTGAAACCGTGAGAGCGGGGGCATGGCCAGAGCCTGGCCCCGGGCCTATGGCAAAGTGGGGGAGGGATAGGGGAAATCACAGAAGTGGGGCTCGCAGGGACCTCCAGAGGTCCTCTAGTGTCTAGTCCAGCTCCTGCCTGAGCTCTGGCCAGACCCTCCTGTAGAAACACCATCTAAAGAGCAGAGGGTTTGCTCACAGTGCCCACAACTGCAAACACCCACTAGCGGGGCTCTGTACTGCTGGGGATATGAGCCAACTAGGGCTTTCTGCAACCAGTTTTCCCCCCGTCCTACAGTGGGGCCCAGTGCTGCACCCCTCCAGCCCTAAGTCCTGGGGTAATGCTGCACAGAGACCCTCCTCCCCCAGCCCCATGGCAGGAGATAAGGAGGAAGGGAAGAGCCCTGCTCACTGCAGCAGCTTCGTACCAGGCCAGCCCTGCCTGGGCACAGGGAGCCAGGAGCAATCCAGGAGCACAGCTCCTGCAGCCCCAGCCCAAGCCGCAGCTGGCTGGGAATGGCCTGGTCCCACCATCTGCCCATCTCACCTGGGCCTGGGCCGGCCCAGGACAATTTCACAGGTCCTGCAGCCGCAGCCAGCTGGGAAGCGTCTTGCATCCACGGTCCAGCCCAGCCCCTCCATGCCTTCCCTCAGCAGTGCCCGTGGCCTGGCCCGGCCCAGACCCATAGACCCTGCCCCAGTCCCAGTGCTGGGCAAGGTGGGCAAATGGCAGGGCCAGATCAGGCCAGGCTGTGGTGGCAGAGCCCTTCCCAGCTAGCTGAAGCTCAGGCTGGGGCTCCAGGACCTGGGAAACTGTCCTGAGCTGACCTGGCCTGCAGCCCCAGCCTCAGCCCCGGGTGAGACAGGCTGATGGCGGGGCCAGGTTGAGCCATAGGGGCAGGGCCCTTCCCAGCTGGCTGTGACTCAGGCTGGGGCCAATAGAGCTGCGTGACTGGATTGCTTCTCGTTACCTGTGCCCAGGCTGTCAGACAGCTGCTGTAGTGGGCAGGGCTCTCCCTCTCTGCCTCCTCCCCCACTCTGTGCAGCGCTGCCTCAGGGCTGGAGGGGCACAGCACTGGGCCCCTCAGCGGGGAAGAAGGTGGGGAACCAGCTGCAGGAAGCGCTTGGTGGCTTTTTCCTCCAGCAGTACAGAGCCCCCTGGCAGGTATTCTTGGTTGTGGGAGCTGTGAGTAAACCCTCGGCTCTTTAGATTGTGCTTCTATGGGAAGGTCTGGCCAGGACTCAGGCAGGGACTGGACTAGACACTAGAGGACCTCTGGAGGTCTCTGGCAGCCCTGCTTCTCTGCAATTCTCCCCTTCCTTCCCCCCGCTTTGCCTCAGGGCTAGGGTGTGGCCATGCCCCCCTCTCTGGTTGCTTGACCCTTCGTTGCTAGCTGGGGGCTGATTCTTGCCATGCTCCCTCCCCGCTGCCACTGAAAGCCTGGCAAGGGCTGCTTCCCCCCACCCCTCCCAGGCACACTCTGCTAGGGTTCCTGCAGGCTAGGGTAGGGATTTAAGTCCCTCCCCAATCATACTGAGGCCTGCCAGGGCCTGGCAACACCGCCCCCCGACTGTCAGCTCAGCTCCTTTCCAGCCTTCAGGCCACTGTGGAAGGGAAGAGAGGGCTTGCTGTAGTGCCCCTCCCCCCCAAGTTGTAGCCTGAGCCACTGAAGGCATGTGGCTGCATTTCCAGAATCAAAAGTGAATGTCTATTCCCTTGCTTCCCAGTTCAATCTACACAAGTTAGACTAAACTGCAAAAAGATTGAAATGATTCAGGCTTGGGCTTTTTGAATGCCTGTACTTAGCCTATAAGTTCACAATGAAATAAAAGCATACCAGCCCAGCCTCTGGCTTCTTTACTATTCATTCCATCCAGGAAAAGTACACACCAACTGCAGAGACGTCCTCAGCCTGACAAAGGGTTTTTAAATCTGAAAGCTTGCTAAAAAAATTTTTCCAACTATTTCAGTTGGTCTAATAAAAGATATCAGATTCACCCAAAGAACCTTGTCTGCCTATATCCTTAGACTAACATGGCTACAACCTACACCCAATGAAATAAAATACATTTTATGTTGAGTGCAGAGATAAATAAACATATACTTTTAATTTTGGGAAGCCCTTGGACACCATGGGCTTTCTACCATACAAGAAATATAATAAGAATGAAGATAAACAAGTTCAGCACACAGGAACTAAAACAGGTGACTCAGCACATCATCAAAAATATTTTGTCTGCACTAATACTTAAATCCTCCCTAGCTGCATAAAACTCGTGAATAGGCATTATGCCAAGAATTTGTTGCAGTAGTTTGGAAGGGAAAAAAACCCTGTCTTTGCCCCGGGCCACTGAGTACCAGTAGCCAAGAGACTTAGGTTTCATAGTTGGTAGGGTTGGAAGGGACCTGAGCAGATCATCAAGTTCAATCCCTTTCCGATCCCAGGAAAGAATGCTGGGACCAAATGACCCTGGCTGAAAAACTGCTAGAGCAGTCTACGGACTGCAACGGCTCACTGACAAACTGAGGGGGGATGGTGCTTTTAAGAGGGCTTGTCAACAGAGTTGGTCTTTGGACTCTGAAAAGAACAATCTCAGCATTTTTTTAAAGAAAGTTACCAGATAATTTCTAAACTAAACCGCATGTTGCTGACATTGGTTAGATTAGATCCCTGATTAAAGAAACAGGCAGCCGTATTCTGTTACTGAATACAGAAGGATGGGAGTGAAGAAAGTCTTAAAATTACACTGTCTCTCATAGTCATAATTTTTTTCCAAATCAAGTCCCTAACATTTAGTCTTCTCCCATTATATTCCCATCCATGCCAGTACACATTCTCATGTGACCCCCTCCAGTCACCCCACTACTGGAGAGCATGAAACTGTGAGCACTATTAACTTACATGGGAACATTTCTTCCATTTTCAGAAAACTGGAACATGCAGCATTCAGCTGTAGTTCTTTAGCTGTTTCTTGCATCCATCAATTCACAGAACCCAGTATATAGAGCAATACAGAACAAAACTGATCCTTACAGTTTCTTCTGCACCATTGTTACAACCATGCTTTCTTATAAAAACTTGACTCTTGGGATCACTGTCACAAGAGTTTGCTAACTACTGAACAATTCTGCTCAGACTTAAATAATCTTGTCCTTTGAGGGCTTTAGATTTATTTAAACTGTTAATGACAGTTTTGAATACTTTTCTAATGGAAAATAAATGTAATATTGGGTGCCATTTAAAAAAATGCTATTTTGCTTTTTTTTTTTTTTTTTTTTTAACTGAAGTAGCTTTAATTACAGCATACTCTTAAATCTTTGTCCAGTCCACTTTGCACAGCATCTTGTCAGTCTTTGTTTTATCAGTGATAAGTTGATATTACATAAACATTTAAAATAGCAACAATACACACACATTTCTATATAAATAAAATGAACTGTCTATAGTACACATTAAAAAGATACAGATTACCAGACCATCTACCTTCAGGACCTAAATGCTAGATAAAGAGTTTGCTGAAATATCAAATTCATGGTGTTTTAATGAAGGTGATAACTGGCAATTTAGTTGGCCTCAACAGCATTATAAAGGTCTTTAACACCAAGAGTTAGATTACTGTAATGATTTAAGTAGGAGCAGCTGGGATCAGGCAGAAGCCAGTAACATGCTGTACAACTTGTGCTTCAGCACAGGGTGTTAAGAAAATGAATGAATATAAATCAGAGAAGAAAACTGATAGGTGGCAATAATACTTACACGCAGCTCATAGCAGGTTATGCAACACTGACACTTAAAGAGAATTCAAACACACAAATAGTCATCCTGTAAAATAATTCAAAGAAAATCCTAACCACTGAACCGAAGAAATGAAGACAGACATCATAGAATCCAGCTGAAGTTTTTAAATTGAACCTACATGCTGAGAAATATTCATGATTAGGTGTTTGGGGGTTCCATAGTTACTAAGCCTTTTAGATGAAATATCCTCCATCTCAGTGAACTCAGGTGGCAACAGTAAGTCAAACCATATGCTTTCAGGTTTGGCAAACACCACTTAGAGATTTTTCATTTGGAAGTTAACTGATAATTCTCTGGTTAGCATGTAAGCCAGCTGAGAATTCAATTAACTTTCCCATAGCTGTGAGAACACTACAGTGCTAACAGGAATTTAAAGAAGGAAAGTTAAGTGGCATTGAAGTAAACAACTGCAACATTTATAGGGCATTAACTTATTGACTGAGAAGAGATAATGGGGTTCTTTTGGTGTCACATATTTGTCCCTTGGCAAATTAAAAAAAAAATTGAGACTATTGGAAGATGCAATTCTTTCAGCTGAAATTTCAGGGCTTCATCATCTTTGCCATCAAATGAAGTATCACCTTGAGATAAATTTACAAATGTCCTATGGTACCTTTTCCCTGAAGAAATTATGCAAAGCAAACATGTACAATTGCAAATAGTGAGTTTCTTCATTTCTGTCTATAACACATTTTCTTCCTAAATACTTTGGCCATTGATAGTTTAATTCTCTCACTACTCCTAGAAGTACACATTTTTGTTAAGGAGGCATGATTTTCATTGCAAAGTTTAGAGGCTTAATCTCAGTGGGTGCAGCCACACATGCACATACATACACTTGCAGCAGCTCAAATAGAAGCAGTGCAAATTTGAGCTGGGGCTTTTGCCTCAGCGCACATGCACTTTGGTGTTGGGGAAATTGTGTCGCTTGGGGCAAAATAACCCTGCCTGGCTCTTCTAGGATCAGCAGCCAGGGGGAGCTAGAGCCCAGAGCCAGCACTTTTGCTGTCCCCAGCAGTACAAAAAGCCCTGTCCTGGCCCCAGCAGTACAAAAAGCTGCCTTGTCAAGTAGCTCTGGGCTGCCCAATCTCAGGAGCTTCTGGGGCCCAGCCAATTGGTACCTAGGGACACTACCCCTTGTGCCAGCTGGACTGCTGAAGCAGCCCTGAGAGTTCCCTGCACCCTCTACCCACTGCAGCAGTCTGGGAGTGGGGGCTGTTGCCTGGCTGCGACCTGCTGTGCACCTGCTAGACTGGGATGGGTACTGCAGAGCCAGTAGATGCATCTGCCCCTCTGGGCCAGCTGCCAGTGGATTGTGGCTGCAAAGTTGGCCTTTGTGTGGCACTACTGCCATGTGTGCCCCCTGCCTGGCCATCTGGGCAGCTATTGCCCAGAAAATGTTCTGGGTGTGGTGGCCTGCTTTGAACTGCCATATCATGTCCTCCTGGCCCCAGTTGGCCAGAAAGTCAGCCACAGCCAGCTGGGTCCAAGATGCCAGCTCTGAGCAGGCAGGATCCATGGCCTCCCTAGAAGGAATTCTGGTGCTCCCTATTTGAAAACTGAAAAATCCCTGACAAAAAAATCCCAAAGTCACTCTGTAAAATACCCCGAAATCCATGTTCCTCCACAATTAAAACAAAAGACCACTATATATGTAGAGAAAGAGAGTGAGAGACTGCAATCAGTAGGGCAATGTTCTGTTGATATATCTACAGTGTGAAAGCAATTTGGAAACCTACCAGTGTCTCTATCATAATAATAAAATGAATTCTAAATATCTATATGTTTTGCTGCCCCCCCACAGGGGCCACAGCCCCCCTGCCAACAGGGGCTAAATGGTCCCTGCAGGGTCTACCACCCCCACCCTGCAGGGCCCACATGCCCCGTCCCTGCTTGCTCTCCCAGCCCCCGGGATTGCTGCCCCACCTGGCTCCACCCCCTGCTCACTCTCCCACCCTCCCCCATGGCTGCCCCACCCAGTCCT
>NW_017728992.1:147653392-147657012 GCF_001723915.1 Gavialis gangeticus
CAGGGGGGGCTCAGGGGACAGGTGGGGAATGGAGCCAGGTGGGGCAGGGATTGGGGGGGTAGGTGGAGGATGGGGCTGGGCGGAGCAGGGATCAGGGGGACTCGGGGAGCAGGCAGAGCTGGCAGGGTTCCCCCCCATGGTCCCCTCTCCCCTTCTCTGCCCCCCTCCCTACTTACCAGCACTGGAGCCCAGGTCCAGTGCCCTGCGGCTGGCACACTGCCTCAGCACTAGGGCGAGGGCCAACCATAGAGATGCTCTGGCTGTTGCCAGAGCGTCTCTGTGGAGGATCCAGCCTCTGGTTTTTTTCACTGCAGTTTTTCTTGACCCGTCGATTTCCAGGGATCTAATTTTGCCCCCATGCTCCCGCACATGCCTCTTGCAGTGTCTCAAAGGGCTCTGAGATGCTGCAAGATGCACACGCACGCTCGTCTGAATGCGCCCAGTATGGTTAAACTGGGGTACAATTTCACCTGTTACTTCAGATCTATGCTTAACAGAATGATTAAAAATGTGGAAGCTGCCAAAAATGAGTTTGTGCTTGCATTTCTATATACATTGAGGTAACATGGTGGTGGAATCTAACATCTCCAAGTATTTCATCTAGGGTTGCACAATTCCCGTAACTTCATGATTTCAAAATCACACTACTGGACATTTTAAATTACTTGGTAGGCAGCAAACATTTAAAAATATTTATAAAATAATAATGTAGTTGTAGTTAATTCATATTAAGTAAAATAAAACTTTATTTGCTTTCTAAGCTAAACTCTTCTGATTTAGACATTAAACTTCCTGATCAAGCACTGTATCTACCCTTTTTACTGCAAAGCAAACCAGCAGTACTCAGAAAACTGAGTCCAATCTAACTCCCCAGTGAGTGATAGTTGAACTAAACCCTATATGAGCAAACCTTATACTATCCAATTGTATTAAATGGAATATTGCCTCACGTGGCTGCACATAATGCCAAAAAATAAAATCTTTTTCTTTACTTAGGCCACTGAGTAAAATAAACATGATTGGTTGCACATTTTCCTTGCTGTAAAGGGACAGACAACGTCAAGTGCAGAAGTTTCACTATTAAAACTGCTTTTAAAATAACAATTAAAGTTATTAAGAGCTTAAAAAGTTTCTATTCTATTAAGAATAATTTCTTGTAATCATTCAGTCCTCTATAATTTATAAATATTACATTTGTTGCCTAGCTAAAGGACAGATGGAGCATTTTATTACTTGAGGGGCAGATAACAAGACTGTTAGATATCTATGTGGTTCGGAAGATGCCAAAATGAAATAGTTGAAGTAGGGTATTTAAAGCAAATATTAGGACTTCACAGGTGCTTACCAACCTTGAACTAAATCCAAATTTCTCTCAGTCCCGGTCATAACAATTATAATATAGGATACAACATAATAAATATTTTAATACAGCTTAGATTATAACAGTTTAGCTGAATGTTAGTTTCTGTAAATGTCTCAGTGGGAGCAGGTCTAGGGCAATATCAATACTGTGCTCCTGTGGGTGGTAAGAATGAAGCTGAACTACTGGTAGAGTTGCCAAATAGGGGGTTAAATATGTTTAAAAGAACTGTTGGCACAGGTTGGCGGACCAGCATGATCACTGCATTTAGCATATGTCATGAAACACTGAGCAGCTGGCTGAAAGTGATCATGTTTTCCTAGAATCCTTGGACATGCTAGTGTCAGTGGCTGGTGCTATCAGTTTCTTCTAAGACACCACTCTTAAAACTTCTGATCGGCAGGAGGAGTAAATAAGGAAGACTGCTACATACCATTTTTACACATGAGATTGTGTTTAAATACCTCTTCTGCCATGGCTCTATAGTTCCCTTCTCTGCCCTTTGTAATTCACTATTAGTTTCCTATTTACAGGTGCATATTTTGGCATAGGTTTGAACATATTCTTAAATATACAGAAACATTCATGTTGCTATGCAGGTCTTCTATAAAGGTGCAGATCAAATGCTGAGTATTAACACTTTTGCTCTCTTTATTTCTTTCATCATCAGACTATGGAATCAAGTCTTGAGATCTCAAATCATGCCATTAAGTGTAATTTATTTTAATACATAGGCCTTACCTACATAGTTTTTGCATTAGCATTACTATGTTAGATAAGCATGCGATTGTTTAACCTAGATGCAGCTATGTCAATGCAACCCCTAATGTGAATCTAATTACATCAGAATAAACATGCCTAAACCAGTTTAGCTTACAGTGTGGCTATCAGGTCTGGATATCAAATCATGACAAATACATTTCTTGCATAGTTGCTGCTACTGGTAAGTCTTGAAGATTTCATGACATCAAAGATTTCATGACACATAGAAGTTTGGGCCATTTTTTTCTGCTTAAATGAGGCCCTAGTCAAAAGTATGTTTTCAGCTCAGAGAACTTTGCAGTCTGCCATTCTAGTTAGATAGCAAGCTTGCTTTTATGGTCCTTAGCACTTAAACTGCACTTATTACCACTGTAGCCAAATGCCTTACAATAGAGTTGCTCAACCTTTTTCCCCAGAGGCTGGATGGGAAGTGCCCTGTCTGTCTGTGGGCTGGATCCAGCCGGTAGTCCCAATCCAGTGCCCAGGGCAGGCATGGAGGGGAGAAGGGGGCAACATGGCCACAATCCAGACCTGCAGAGGAAGGGAACTTAACCCAGCTCTGCAGGAAAGGGGGCATGGCTTGGCCTGTGAGGGGGAAGGGAGGCCATGGCTTGGCCCCAACCCAGCCCTGCAGGGGTAAGGGGCTGCAGTCCAGCCAAAATCCAGACATAGGAGGGGAGAGGGAGATGTGACCTGGCCCTGCAGGGGAAGGGGATGTGATCCAGCCCCAATCAGCTGCGTGGGACTTGGGTTTGGGGAATTTGGCAAGGGGGGGTGGGCGGTAGCTGTATTAATGGCCACTGGTCCCTCACCACCAAATTCCCCTACCTGTGGAGAGCCCTGCAGTCTAGATGCAATGGCTCTGTGGGCCACATTTGTCTCAGGGACCAGAGGTTGAGCACCCCTGCCTTACAATAGTAAAGTCAATTGTGTAACTGTAAATAGGTTCAATAGGTGTGGGCCAGATGCTGTAAGAGAATTCCCACCGGCAGTCCATTCTTGCTGTTGATACAGACAGCTCCACTACTACTGAGGCCAGCACAGAGGAATTAACATAGTTCCTCAAGTAGGCTAAAATCACCAGCTAAAATCTTTGAATATCAATGCCACAACCTTGAATTGCATCTAGCATTCAGTGGGAAGACAGAGTAGTGAACAAAATGGTATGTTCTTTCCTATCAGTGTTACTTAAAAGACAAACTAAGGTATTCTGAAACAGCTAGAACATTTTCAAGGCTTGTTTATGTACCCCTAGAAATGGCCAATGTAACAATGAAATGTGAAGATGACAAAAGTGAATGTTTACCGTGGCTAGTTATGTATCTATCAGTATCAGATAGTCCCAAGGCCAAGCCAGGTATCCTCAATTGGAAGGATTGAGACCACTGCCACCAAGAGGAAGTGATAGGTGGTGGTCGTTGGAGACACTCTTCTGCAGGAGAAAGAGGTATCCATCTGGGTGCAAGGATGAAGATGTCAGGGGCTTAAGTGGTGTTCT
>NW_017728992.1:147662012-147663493 GCF_001723915.1 Gavialis gangeticus
GACAAACTAAGGTATTCTGAAACAGCTAGAACATTTTCAAGGCTTGTTTATGTACCCCTAGAAATGGCCAATGTAACAATGAAATGTGAAGATGACAAAAGTGAATGTTTACCGTGGCTAGTTATGTATCTATCAGTATCAGATAGTCCCAAGGCCAAGCCAGGTATCCTCAATTGGAAGGATTGAGACCACTGCCACCAAGAGGAAGTGATAGGTGGTGGTCGTTGGAGACACTCTTCTGCAGGAGAAAGAGGTATCCATCTGGGTGCAAGGATGAAGATGTCAGGGGCTTAAGTGGTGTTCTCCTTGATCCTTCCAGTCAAGGGAAAGGGCCTGGGCAGGAGCAGATGCATCCTGAAGGTTATGGCTGCACAGCTGGTGTCACCAGCAGGGCTTTGCCTTCAACCACAGGATACAGTTCCAAGAAGAAGGATTGCTAGAAAGAGACAGGATCCACCTGACGAAGAGAGGGAAGAGCATCTTCACAGACAGGCTTGCTAACCTAGTGAGGCAGACTTTAAACTAGGTTCACCAGGGGATGGAGACCAAAGCCCTGAGGTAAGTGGGGAAGTAGGTGGCCTGGAGGAAGCACAAGCAGGAAGGGGCAATAGGGCAGGCCTTCTCATTCATCCTGAGAAAGTAAGGCAATTGGCTAGTTATCTCAGGCATCTGTAAACGAAAGCGCAAGCAGGATGCAAGCAGGAAACACACAGGAAGAACTGGAAGTCCTCACACAGTCACAAAACTATGACACAATTGGAATAACAGAGACTTGGTAGGATAGGCCGCATGACTGGAGCTCTGTCATGAATGGGTATAAACTGTTCAGGAAGGTCAGGTAGGGGAGAAGAGGAGGAGTTGCACTGTATGTAAAAGAGCTGTATGATTGCTCAGAGCTCCAGTATGAAACTGGATATAGGCCTGTTGGTGAATCCAAGCTGACTGTTCCACATCTCCTTCTTAAGCACTTGGAGGAGGAATGTGATTTGGAACAGTCACTTTGGAGTCACCAAGGGCAAATCAACCTGACCAACCTGATTACTTTCTATGATAAGATGAATAACCGTGGATGCGGGGCGATCAGTGGATATGATACATCTTGACTTTAGCAAGGCTTTTGATATGGTCTCCCACAGCATTCTCACAAGGAAAGTAACGAAGTACGGGTTGGTTGGATGAATGGACGGTTAGGTGGATAGAAAACTGGCTGGATTGTCAGGTTCAAAGGGTAGGAATCAATGCCTTGATGTCTAGTTGGCAGCAGGTATCAAGTGAAGTGTCCCAGGGGTTTGTTCTTGGGTTGGTTTTGTTCAATATCTTCATTAACAACCTGGAAGATGGGATGGAGTGTAGTAAAGTGCTGGAACAGGTTACCTAGAGTTGTTGTGGAAGCTCCATCCTTGGAGATTTTTAAGACCTGGCTAGACAAAGCCATGGCTGGGATCATAGAATCATAGAAGTGGGGTCGGAAGGGACCTTGT
>NW_017728992.1:147666361-147666772 GCF_001723915.1 Gavialis gangeticus
GAGCAGGCAGTTGGACTAGATGACCTCCTGAGGTCCCTTTCAAACCTAACTTTCAATGATTCTGTGATTCTGACACCTGGCTGGCTACACATGGAAGAGTGATTTTATTACTAATTGGATCTATAGTAGCTGCTAGCAGTCTGTAGGTTGCTCTAATGATTTGTAGGTAATCTCCCTTAAGGAAAAGAATTATATTATCCTTGCTAGTTCTTTAAATATCTTCTCTTCACAGTGAATCCATATTCACAAAGGAATATATAGAATTATTGTAGAGGTCACTTTAAGAGAGCCAGGACTTCAACTGTATGCGCCCCTCAAACCATAGTGGCCTTAGGAGAGGGCAAACTGGGTGACTGCCTGGAGCCCCACACTTTAGAAAAATAAAAATTAATTACACTGAATATTTGTATT
>NW_017728992.1:147671772-147687876 GCF_001723915.1 Gavialis gangeticus
TTAATTACACTGAATATTTGTATTATCAATATTGTATTAAGATACTTTCATTGCAGTTTCATAGATAGGGCAAAGTGAAATTGAAATCGAAAATGTCCGACTTTGCTTATAGGTAGTCAAAATTAAGCCTCTAAGGGGCCCCAAATAACTCTCTTGCCCAGGGCCCCAACAACTCGAAGGCTACCGCTGCCTCAAATCTAAAACAAGCCTCTGGGACTTGGAAAGGAAAACTGCTTTATTTAGTCCATATGGTGCTGCTCACTGACAGGCACTGTAACTGATCCATTCTTACACATGAGAACACTAGAAACCATCATTACGTACACTGAGTCCATCAACTGGGGGCTAGACTCAATGATCCTCCAGGGTCCCTTCCAGCCCAAATGTCTATGAAATCTATGAAAAGTTACTGAGGGGTCCTGGCACCAGAATGGTTAGTAAGCCATCGTCTTACGAGAAGAAACAGACAATGAAATTCCACAAAAGACAGCTTAGGTTGGGCTTAAAGTAAAAATTGTCAGACAGTTATGAAACTATTCTGATAAAAACACCACCCATGAACCCCCAGGTGATAATCTCCCAGCTATTACTGTGTTGCTGTTAGTCCCAATTCTGGTTGTACATGTTAAGAAAGGGGACTCCTCAAGGAGTAGCAGAAAAAGCTTTGAAGTTATAGCAGCCTGTACAAACATTCACTATACATTTATATCCAGCATCATCTTTATTTTGCCCATGTTTAGTTTCAGCCTGTTATTCTTTATTCATGTACTGTTTGTATTTAAATATTGATTGCTGATGTTGGGAAGATAGTATCAGAAATGTTGAAGAAGGATTAAATTGACTCAACTCTCTTCCCTCTACCATATCTAAGCAATCACAAGCTGTTTTCTTCTCTTGGAATTCTTTGCTAATATGACCCAGTCTGACTAATGCTGCCCAAAAATGCTACAGACAAAACTTAAAAAAAATGTTACTCATTTGTATTGTAATAAAGTAACAAGAGAAGTTAAATTTCTGGAACTATAAATCTTATCTATCTACTTCTTAACTTTATTGAGAAGAGGTAGGGATAATTCAGTGTTCTTATTCATATAAACTTTTATCTACTGAGATCAGGGACTCCCTGAATTAGATGCTGTGTTATGGAGTTAATGTACAAAGATCTTACTGGATGATTTCAATCTACTTGAAGGATGAATTCCTTTGTCCTGGCTGCTATAGCAGTGGAGTTGACTGTCTTCAGGGCAAGAATGTACTGTTGGCTCCATTAATCTTACATTTTTCTATGGAGCAGCACAACTTCAACAGAAAGACCAATAAGTCCCACTTCCATTCCTGGCAAGTTGTAGAATCCATAATAAAAAATAAAATTGGCAGTCACGTGGATAAATATGATCTGCTGAGAAACATAAACACGTTGAGGAAGAGTCGGCATGGTTTTTACAAAGAGAAATCTTGTCTCACAAATCTGCTAGAGTTCTCCAAGGATGTTAACGAGCATGTGGACAAGGGGAATCTGGCTGGCATAATATATTTGGACTTTCGAAAAGCTTTCAACATGGTCCCTCACCAAAGGCTTTTTAAAAAAGTAAGCTGCCATGCAATTGGAAAGAAGGTTCTTTATTATGTTGAGAGCTGGTTAAAAGATAGGAAGCAAAGGGTGGGACTAAATAGTCACTTCTTAGAATGAAGGAATTCAGAAGTGGTGTCCTACAAGAATCTATGCCAGGCCCAATTTTGTTCAATGCTTTCATCAATGATCTCAAAATGGGGGTGCACAGTGAAACTCAGTTTGTAGATGATACTGAATTATTCTGGATAGTCAAATCCCAACTGATGGAGAGCTGCAGAAAGATCTCATCAAGCTAAATGAACAGGCAAAACAATGGCAGATGAACTTCAATGTCAACAAGTGTGTAGGGGGAAAAATATCTCCAAAAATAACCTCAGCTATACATACACAATGCTGTGTTGTGAACTAGCTGTTACAACTCAGGAAAGAAACCTTGGAGTAATGTAGAAAATTATCTGAAAACGGAGAGAATCAAAAAAGCCAATAAAATGTTGGGCATCATTAAGAAAAGAACTGAAAACAAAATGGAGAACATCAGCATGCCATTATACAAATCAATGGCGCGTTCACTTCTTGAATAGGTATACAAAAAAGGAAGTACTGTAATAAAACTGGAAAAGGTACATAGAGACTAAAAAGTCTAGAACTCTTTAGTTCGGAAAAAAAGGCTTAGGGAAGATATAATAGTAATTTATAAAATCATGGAAGGTATGAATAAAGTGAATAAGGAATTGTTGTTCACCCAATCCCAGAATACTAGAACTAGGGGGAACCCACCAAAATTAGTAGTGACAGGTTTAAAAGTAACTATGCAATACCTAGTTAACTTGTAGAATGTACTGCCACAGGAGATGGTAGAAGCAGATAGGATAGCCAAGTATAAAAAGGCAGTACACAAATTACTGGATGGTACATATATTAACAGATGGTGAATGGAATGTTTGGCAGTGTTTCCTTCAGCATCTCTAAACCAATGACCAGGAGGGTAGTGAACAGGGAATAGATCACTTTTAGATGTATCTGGTTCAGTTCTCTCCCTTTGAAGGACCCACTCCTGCAACTTTGGAGGCAGGATACTGGGCTAGATGGATCACTGATCTGACCTAATATGGCATTTCTCATGGTCTTAGCAGAGGGTGCTGGATCAGTTTACAGCTGATACCACCACCAAAAAGCTTAGACTAAAAAACGGATCCAATAAAGGACAGAGATGCCTACAAATTAAGGGTGTAAAACCTACATACATGTGTAAAGTGTCACCTTAGAATTGCAATCCAAAAAAGCCACATGCTGAGCAGGGAGCTACACAGAGCTAACCAATCGGAAACACTCAATACAGGAGTGTGTTTGAACTCTCATCTCTCCCTGAAGCTTAGGCCCCACCTCAAAAGGTTGCAAGCAGGCATCTCCATTAGCTGGAATTTTGGGGAATCCTTGCGTAGACAGATGCCTGCCCTTGCCTACATGCCTATGACATGGCTGGGAGCACTATGTTCTGGTTTCGTCTCCCAGGATTTTTTTCTGGAAGCACAAACAGCATAAGCAGCATCTTTTAGAACTCACGAATCTCCCTCTAAGTTAAGTACTCTTAATCAACAGCCTATGCAGAAATGCTCAACTTTGTTTGCACTTTTTTCTGGCTCCATTAATTGTGCATTTCTTTCTGTGAAGTGGCACAGCTTCAGCAGAAAGATGACAGATCAGCCTATGGCCTGGGGGTTAGGACTTGGTGTTGGAAAGATGGGCTTGAACCCTTTTAAGATGAGGAAGGTAGTGAATTGAGGTCTCCTACTTCCTGGGTAAGTGCTCTAATATTTAGGCTACTTGTTTCCAAACTGTGATCTGAGGATATAGTATGTGGTCCACAGAGGACACTAGGCTCTGAACATTCTTTATAATGCTTTTAATTAAAGGTGTGAGGATAAGGGTACATAGTGGTCTGAAAACATTTTGAGCACTGACTGTAGTCCACTAATAGAAATTTTGAGAAGCGCTGCTTTAAGCTGTGATATAAAAGAAGGCCTTCCTCCTCCAGTTATGTTTAAAATGAAAGCAACCACAATTGCATTTTACGAGGAGCCAGACCCAGAATGTGTTTATACATGTAAGGCGTGCTCTTGAGATCACATGCTGGTACAGGCCCTTCAAGGGACCTAGGTATAAGAGAACCTAATTCCTGGATCCTAAATGGGCTTAATCAGGAAGGGCACATCAGGCTGTTTAGACTGCAAGAAATTTGGACATGCAGAGAGGCAAGAATTCTCAGCTTCCAGAGAACTCTATAGAGTCAAACAGGGAGGAGCCAGCTGAACCATGTTATTTTGGAGTGCTATTTTGGACTTAAGTGGCTCTGTTCTACTCAAGTCCTGGCTAAGGTACCTATGTCCTTTATTGGATCTAACCCTAACGACAGAAGAAATGATGGGAGGAAATATTACCCTTATTTTACAACTGGGGAACCAAGGCAGAGTAGGTATGTCTATTCTGCAATGTCAGGGATACTCCAGAGCACACACTGTATACCTGCTCTCACATACCCCAAACCCCAAGATACACCAGTCAAGCCACTCTAGTAACATGTCACAGACTTGTGTCCTGAATGTAACTCAGAGGCAAAAGGGAGAAGACAGCCAGTGGTTTGGAGTTTGTGAGTGGGAGCTTTGGTACCCTGGCCATGCTCAGGAATGTTCACTGCTGCAATGTAGATGAACTCAGGGACAGTGAGGGTTAGATCCACAACTGAATTCCTTCCTCCAAGAACAGGAAATAGCAGTTTAATCCACTGACACAGTACATGTATATTGCCAACAGTGTTTCGTTACCTATTTTTTCCACAGCTTGTAAAAGATCATCATGTTAAAAGAAAAAATATCACAAGTCTTTTCAATGGTATTTAAGAGTCTACAGAAGTACAGCATTTAAAAAAATGGGAGATGACCTCTTTGGAGTCAAAGCCTCCAAACAATACCAACTTGATTTCTGAATCCTCTAAAAATCAAGGAATAAAGTTTAATATATTACTCAAACAACATCTGAAAGCTTAGAAAGAACAAATTAGTGATACAACTTATTTTGGAAAAGTCAGAAAGTATTCAGAAATGAGATAATGATCTAATTCTGCTGGAAGAAAAACAAATCATCTCTGTATATGGAATCAAAGAGCAGCGATATACAAAATCTGAAAGCTTTCATAAAGTCTGCTGCATTAAGTGCTAGTGATACACTTATCATGCCAATTTAGTATTGTCCAGCTTTTTTCAAACAATAGTTCTCTACAGTATTTTGTTTTTGCCCACTCTAAACATACTACTTATTGGCAGATATTTGCTAATGTGCATAGAACTAAAATGAGCTGGAATGATGGTTCTAACCAGGAAATCAGTACTACAAAGACTTGTTTTCTCATTGGCTGAAAGAAATGAGGTACCTGATGGATTGCCTACCTGTTTGTAAACAATAATTTTTGAATGCCATATCTGATTAATTCCAAAGTTCAATTAATTGCTTCTAACAATCAGCTGTCGCCAATAAAAGCTTATACCTCTGTGAGCCAGATAGCTTCTTAAGGCACATCCACATGAATGCATACGTGCAGTTTGTAGCACTTTAAAGTTATTTGAGGCACCACAAACCCTGGTGTCAAAAAAATACACTGCAAAAAAAGTGGTGTGGCGCACACAGTGACAGCATACGCCGCCAGAAACAGAACCTCGATGTCCAGAGCTGTGCTCTGGCTGCCAGCCAGGCTCTGTGAGCCCAGATCAGTGCTGGTGATGCCTGGGAGGCCTCCAGATCCCAGGTAAGGCTGCTGGGGCCAGCACAGGTGCTGGCCCCAGCCTCCTGTACCCCACCTGGGACAAGCTGGTGTAGGCTGGAGTGCACAAGCAGGGGGGTGCCCTGGTGCATAAAGCAGCAGCACAAATATGTGCTGTTATTTGTGCCACAGCAAATGAATGTCCCTGCACGTGTGCTTGTCTGGACACGCCCTTAGATGCTACTTTGCCCTACCTTTTTTCCAGCAGAGGCTAAATTCTCAACTCCTTTGACTTCAGGCATGAAAATTTACAAGAGTTGAAGATCATCTGTCTGTGCGTGCTTTGTGTCTGTATCCTTGCTCCTTTCCTGCAACTTCTCAACCATAAGGAAAATTTTACTAATGACAAGAGTCTTTATCAAAATTAAAGGGGAGACAGTAAAGAAAAAACTACTGTTCAGCAAAACAACTGATGGAGAAGCAAAGAATTTGTCAATCTGCAATTTAGATCCGGAAGAAAACAGAAAAGGTCTTTCAGCTGATCTTTCTAAAATGACAATAATCATTCTTCAAGCTTTTATTTGCTAAATCCAGCATTACATTTTGCTTTTCATTTTTTAAGTGAACAAGCCAGAATATAATACTAAGCCAGTCCATATCTCTACAGTGAAGGCTGACAAACCTATCAGCTCACAACTCACTCTGCTCTGAAGTACAATGTTAAGACTGAGTGGATAAGCCCTTCAATAAAGGGAGAAAAAAATCAATTATGATGTTAAAAAACAAGTGAAAAAGCCACCATCTTTGTATACCTTCTTGCACCTGTATAACGCAGCAGTAGGAGGCACTTTTTTGCCTTGTCATTTTTCCTTTACTCTGATTATATTTCCAACATTTACACAGAACCAAAGGCAGTGTTTTTAATGTTTCCGCACTAATTTTCCTAAGAGCGGCTTATTCAGTATCCACCAATTACTTGTTAAGATTTTTTATATTTATGTTCTAAGTTTGTTATGTTGATTCTAGGAGTAGTTGCAGGATTGGGTGTCAACATAAGTGAAAACACTGCATAAATTGAAGCAGCTACCTATTTCACATTCTGTAATTGACATTTGGTATCACAGAATTCAGCAGGAAGTAATTTTTTATGCCAAAATTAGACCATACAGAATATTAATGAATGACACTTCCATAGACCTTTAACTCTAACAGAATTAAAGGCAACACTTTTATTAAAACACCAAAAACTTAAAAAGCTGGAAGAGATTTTAATAATTTACAGTCCTGGGACAAACGGTCAATAGCCCCAAGTAATGATTACAACATTAAATTAACTCTCATTTGACCTGATCCATGTGTTACTAAAGTATGTAGTCTTTCCAGTTTTATTGGTTAGACTAAAAAGTGCTTCACGTGACAGACCCTCATTATCACTAATTAATTTGCAAATGCCTTTAACTTGCGCAAAATAAAAAAATTACACTTTAAAATTATAAAAATATCTTGCAACTTTTAACTTCCAGTGATTACTCCTTTGTACACACGAATTCTGTATTTCTAAACTTTTCATTCTTAAAGGATACATTGTTAGAATAAATACATTGTTAGGATCCTAAATCTTTATCACCATAACCTTTTAGCTTAGTTCACCTGTACCTTACAAAAAGCCACATAACTACACTACTACATTTACTAATCCCCTTGTGAACATATTTTAATTGAATATGCAGTAAGTGAGAGGGGAGCTTTAAGGCAGAACAGATTTTTATTCATGTAACATGTATCATGTACAGCAGAAATCTCTTCATTGAGAAAACACTGGGAATGATCTTTCTTCTTCACTGCAAAGAACTGCTGAACAATGGAAGACATCACTTCAACAACAAATGTTATGGTAAGTTTGCTACCTGCCCAGCAACATGCTTATTTAGTGAAGAAAAATAATCCTGAAAACAGCAATGGCAAAACATTTTGTTTGTGTATGACCATATACAGTTTTGAAAAAACCCCACAATTGCAACCAAAAGGGTAGTTGCAATTTTTTTTTGTGTTCTGAGTAGAGTGCAACAGGTTATTCAAAGATTCTGAGTATTCAGGTTCTTGCTTTTAAAGCAAAGTGTCCCTATTATTGATAGATCAGTACTGACTCAGAAAGAATATCACTTATCCATTAGCACTCACTCTTCTTGATGCTTTCCTTAAAAAGTTTCCAGTCCAGATACTGACAAGCCTTTCACCTTAATCTGTTTATGAAAATTTGTGAGTTCCCAGCACGTGATGGCAAATGCAAAGGAATCCTTGTAACATGGAAGATATTGAATTCAGCCGTTTGAAATGGAAACTGTACAACTAAGGAATTCATGTGATCTTTAACAAAGCTAAGGCTTTTTAAAGCATAGCAGGAAGTGGCTGGCATTAGTTTTAATTTTCCTGACTTTTTACCCACTTCTCTTTTGTTCATTACCACATTCTGCTCACTTCCCTTTTAATATGCTACTACTATATGCATTTTATTGTTATGGAATAAGTGTTACATCTAGTGGCTAGAATCTTGTATCCCAAGATAGTTCAAAACTGGCCCATGCCTTTCCAGTCCTGAACACTGGCAAAATTTACAAGTTTATTTTCAATAATTGTGTCATATATCTTGAAAAAAAATGGAAAAAATGAAGGCGTTTAAATGTTGTAGAATATAGGTCAAAAAACAACCCCCCCCTGCCTTTTATTCAGTGCTGCCCACGAATATAACGTCACTGAATAAAACATTAAGCATTTTTCTCTTATGTATATGCAGCATAAGTTGACACATTTCAGCACTTCCAGAAATGGCTAAATTTGCTTTCCAGTATACCAATGAAAGTATAGCAAGTAACATGATTGCTTTAATATTGGGCATTCATTTTCTAACAGAGCCTAGGAGAAAAACAATAAATTAAAAGTAGATTCAATATAAAACATTGTGAATGTCTAATAACGTATCTGTACATAATTAAGTTACTGTGTCTATTTTAATTTGAAGAGGGACAGACACACAGGGCTCCCTCAGCCCTAGCTAGCCAATTCTCTATCTGTGTAGGGCCCATGTCAGCAACTTGATGATGGAACAGCTTGGCATGGTAGGCTGGATTTTCTTACCTGTGATCACTGGGGAGTGGCTGGTAAGAAAGAACAGATGTAGCACAGTACAGAAAACCTATCAAATATTAGTTAATAAACGAATAGATGTTAGGGTCGGAAGGGACCTCAGTAGATAATTGGGTCCGACCCCCTGCCCTGGGCAGGAAAGAACGCTGGGGTCGGATGACTCCAGCTAGGTGCTTGTCCAAGTCATTATACCCATTAGTCTATCTCTTTGTTTGTTTTTGCAAGGAACTGGTATATGGAAAATAGTACTATGGAAGCATATTGTTCCATGAAGGAACAGTGGAGTTAGTGTTACTTGTGTGAAGAGGGCAATATGGTACTATACCCCTTGTTTAATTGCTTCTTTAGAAAGAGCTGAAAAAAATCATTTTGTTTTCTCTCCCCAAAATGTATTTGTTTTGCAATTAATACTATTGTTGGTTTTAGCTAAGTTTATATAGATACTATTTTATCCAGTTACCTATTCTTTTGAAAGGCCAACATAATACCTACCTCTGATTGTCGAGAAAATCTAGAACAAACTGTTTACCTTTCAGTCATGCCACCACTTCTCGCTGTCACATGCTACATTCCTGCTCCCCACTCAAGAATACTGACAGCAAAATCTAACAGTAAGAGAGATATGTGGCTAGCTGCCTTCCTGATTTCTTTGTTTCCACACATCTTTTTTCCTCTTCATCTTGTTTCTTTTATTTCCTAATTCACTTTCCTAATCTGTCCTAGGTAAATTTCCCATAGTATCAAATGGGAATCATCATAGTAAATTACAAGAGACAAAAAAATCCAAGAATACTGTTATCTAGACAAAGTCAACAACGTGTACAGGTGGCCAAAGTTAGCTGTGCAGGCCCATCACCAAGGCTGTGTTCATACCAGACCTTTTTACCTGGTACCTCCAATGACTAATTCTCTCAGTGCAAAGTTGAGAGCCAAAAGACAAGTCCTCAATACATACATGCTCCATTCATGACAAATATGTTTTTAAAAAAAGACAGTTGAAGCTTATCTCCCCCTTTTGTCCCTAAAACACACTTCCACATATGAATGTACACTTGCAGACTTTTGTCAGAGCTTTTTAAGAAATAGGTTCTTGGTCTAAGCTAATTGCCCAGAATCTCAAATCAAGTCAGAGGAGGATCCACAGTAAACCTAGGTTGGTTTGTTTTGTTACCACTATCTCTGGGCTTTAACCTCTAGGCAGTGGTTTACAACTTTTTAAACTGAAGGTACCCCTTGGAAAATGTCAGCTCTTAGTTTCCACTTGCTTTTTGGCTACAGAAAAACAACAGAACAATTCTTGCAAAGACTCATAAAAAACACAATACGTCAGAATGTTTTAAACACTACAGAATTCTGCTGAAATCTCTGAGTTTATGTTGTGAGTCATGTTTGCATACCTTATAGTGGTAACACTGCATAGCACTGTGCAACACCCCTGAAAGGATTAGAAGGCAAGGCACCCAGGATGAGAATCATTACATTAGGCACCCTCCTCTTCATTAGGATTCAAACAGCATAGATAAAAGCAGGAAGAAAGGATTGATTAACTGATTTAATTAGGAGTACATCACTGAACTAATGAGGATGTCACAACCCTACCTTCCAACTACTAATTGATGAAGAAAGAAGACAGGAAGAAATGGAAGAGCAACTTTATCCTCAAATGTTATGGCATGTTTATAGATACATTTCTGCACTATCTTTTGAATATTACATATTTTAAGCTGAACAAGAAGTACAATTTTGCAAGGCAAAAAAGTACCTTTTTAATGTGCATGTCAGTACATTAAATCAGTGGTACACAACTTTTTTGTACAGTGGGGCAGATGGGCGATGCCTGTTCCCTCTGTGGGCCGGATCCAGCCAGCAGACCCAATCTAGCACCCAGGTCAGGTGTGACAGGGCTCCATCCAGCTGTGTGGAAGGCAGCCCAACCCCAATGCAGCAGCCCAACTGGCCCTGTGGAATGGGGAGGGGGCATGATCTGACCCTTTGGGAGGAAGAGGCTGTGGCCCAGACCCAACCTGGATAGACGGGAAGAAATTAAAGGCCACCTCACCCCAAACCAGCTGTGCAGGGGAAAGGGGCATGGCCCAAGTCCATCTGGCCATGGGGGATGGTCGTGGCCCGTGGGGGACTTGGGAGTTGAGCAGTGGGGAGGTGTGGCAGTATTAGCTCCCACTGCTCCCCTGCTGCCAAACTTCTTGACTCACGTGGAACCCTGCAGGCCAGATGCCAAGGCTCTGTGGGCTGGAGGTTAAGCATTCCTGCATTAAATGAATGTTCAAATATTTTTGTTGATATTTTACTTGATACCTAACTATACTCATGAGTATTTTACACAACAAAAGAATGTAAGATTCAAAGTGTACATATATTTTTAAAACTTCTAACAAAAACTTAACAGTGATCTTGGGAAGATGTCTTACAGATGTAATAAAAGACAATTTGCAGGCAATTAAAAAATTTCATGCCTATTTCTACAAGCCAAAAATTCTTATAGTCCCTTTCTGCGTATCAACACATTTAGATGATAGAATAAGACCTTTTTCGCCAAGGTTGCTTTGTACTGCCATGGATGGGCATGCTATGAAAGCCAAATGCTTTTGATTTTACATAAATATTTATACTTCTACATAAACAGATTAAGCTAATCCATACTTTGACAAATGATATGATCCTATTAATATTTCATTAAAAAGGCCTGATGCAGGTTGTGGAGAGACCAGAGAAGGGATAAGGACTGAGAAAGAAAGTCTTGCGGGCAAAAACCCTAGAAACAACCAACTCAGACAGAAGCTCTGGCTAAGATTTCTGTAGTTTCAAACTGGACCAATTTTACATTAATCCATACTACTATATTACAAATCTGAAGACAAGTTCTTGACAGGAGATTGTCTGGCTATCTGCATTGCATGATTTACTGAGCCTGTAAAGGGCCTTATTTAAAAGCAAGTAAATGTATCTGTCCCATCTTTTGTTCTACCATGCACTTGTTTGTATACAGAAGACAGAGCCCTGCCTGACATCAGAATAATACAGCTAGTCACCACTAGCAACTTGTAATTTACATACAATTTACTTTAACAAAAAGAGAGTTTGATGTGAATTGCTACCAACAGATATCTCACTGCAAATAATTCCTGGCTTTAAAGTGTTTCAACAAGCTGTTTTCACAGACTATGAGGATCTGGCACATAAACCTTGCTACATGGTGTAGCATGTAGTTACATGAAAGGCATTGCTGTGTTCACTAATGCAGGGAGGGTCAACGGCAAATTTGAAAAATGAAAATATATCCCTAAGTAGGAGACAATTTTGGAGGGAGAGATGTATATAATGTAACTGTAGGTTTTATGCACACATACTTATAAAATTAAGTTTAATCATTCCCAATCATTTATCTCCGTACATATGTTCCCACGGAAAAAAACTGGGAAAATATAATATTTCTATGGTCATAGAGGTTAGAAATATAGGCCAAAACATTAAAATGGAAGTTAGCCTGCATTTTTCCAGGACAGCATTTCTGAAAAATATGTGGTTCAGATAATAATTTCTCAGTTACCTTAAAAGCAATTTGGAAAAGCAAGATGTGTAAAAAAGACCAAAAGGCAATAAAGCACAAAAATGATATGAGGTTGCAAAGTAAAAGGGTGACAGAAAAGCCATGAATAATCCAAACTATTGATTTGGGTGTTCTATCTTTTACGTTGTATGAGCTTCAAGTACCAAGCTCCTTTTGGAAAAAGAACATATAGTTGAAATGTAGAGAAATCTTCCTTTAATTTTGTTAAATACTATTTTTATAAATAAATGGAATGATGTTGGCAAAATAAGCAAGCCCAATTTAGCAAACTGATGGCTGACCTTGAAACTTCATCAGGGTGGATTTGATTTAAATCAAATTGATTCAAATCATAATTTAAATCACTGGTCAGGAAGCCTCAATTTAATCATTATTTTCTGCAAAAAATGCATTCTTGTTTGAGATCCTCTATTCATTTAACTTCTTGAAACTTTGTACTTTTAGAGAGAGGTAAGGACTTGACCCTGTGTACACAAACTTGTAGAGAGGCAATAGGGCTGAAAAGTAGGTAATCAGGTCTGTTATCTCTCATCTTCATATTCTATTGCTAACAAGGATGTTATTTCTGGACACAAATCTAGTTTGAGTACTGAATCTAAGCATCACAGGGCACATCTAAACATCACCCTACGGCAACAGCGATTGTGTGGGTCTACATGTGATTGCCAGCTAAGTCGCCGTAGCCGCGCACTCCCCTAGTATAGTGTTCTGCTATGGTGATGTAGTAACAAAATCTAGCCATGCACTGTGTGCACGGCATAGTAACTGCCCATACTGTGCCGTGCTTTAGGACTTCCAAACAAAAACCTCACAGATACTGTATCTAATTCTGCAGTCCTTTCTTAGGATAAACTATTGTCTGAATCTGAGTCGATTAAATATATAAAGATTTAGTTGACTGATATATTGATAATAATAATATAGTAAGGTGACAAAGGAGTCATACTTTCCTTCTGCTTTTCAGAAGATTTCCATAAAAAAAACCTCTATCCATTTTTAAACTATACTATAGGATAAGAGAATTACAGCTTTTCCCTAGATTTACATGGAATGGTCCAGAAATTATAGGAAATTTTTTTTATTCTAGATTAAATTCTGGGTTTCTTTAGAATCCTATTGGTTTTGTTCCTACGAAATATTAGAAAACTTTTCCATGGCAGAATTTGTGATGAACAGCACAATTTGGACTAAAAGAATGTCACTAGAATCACCCCAAACTCACCTTAATCTTCTACATGAGTAAAAGAAAAGTAGAGATGTTCACTGAAGAGAGAATGAATGATATTGTTCCACGCAACAATCAAAGGACATCCATTCTACAGACTTGTTAAGACTAGCATTGCCACCCAACCCCGAGGCAATTTTCTTTACTGGTAAGGATGTAGGCCTATTGTACAAGACTGCTGCTTTTCTCTGTGCTCTGGATAAAACTAGGAAGGAAATAGAAAGGTGGTCAATAATATGTTTGTTCAACAACGAGACAAGTAGAAGGGTGAATCCAGAACAGCGGCATACTAAGCACTTAGCCTGTAGGTTCTTTATTTGACCTTGAATTTCCTAGACTTAAAATCTGTGAAGCCTAGTGAGTAAATGCTATATAAAAATCTAATATTAATTAAGCTCCTGGAGGCCAACTCCAACAGTAATATACCACTTCCCTAGGATTTACTTTCTTAGCCAATTATGTTTGTTACATTTGTAGTGTTTTCAAGCTTTAAGATGTGAAACCATAAATCAGCCTGAAGTTTTTAGCATCTAAAGCATGTGAAACTTATTTGAGATTAGCATTAGATTTTTATTTGTCCAAAAACAAAACTCAAAGAGAGTTTGGCAAAAAATACACACATAAAAATGAACATGCATATCAAAACTACATTTTCCCCCAGCAGCAAGTTTGAGATTTACATCCAATTAAGCTACAGGAAGCAAATTCTAGCTGTTTGCACCCAATGAAGTGATGCAGACAACTAATACTGAAGAATCAAGCATTCCATATTTCATCTTAATGTCACCATCCTGAAGCACTGCATACTGGAACTTCTAGTTTTTCCAGGCCAAAGCACATTATAAAGGTTACACGTGATCTACGAAAGGGGGAAAACTGGAATCCACAATTTTGTTTTCTCTTTGCTTTTTCAAGTTCATGCAGTATGACATAGACTTGAACTTTTGCAGCTTGTTTTAAAAAATGAAGGCTCCTAACTGGCAGACATTTATATACATACTTTATTTTACTTGCTAGCACACTCCCCAAAACAAGTCAAAACAAAAAAAAATCCTTAATGTGTTTTATGCTTTACATGAAAACAAAACATTACCACAAGCCTAGTTTTTAGAAGCCTGCTGAATATTACTTTCATAACATGTTATGGGTACCCTTTGCATGAAGCTATCCATCCAATTAAGGCAGTTATAAGACAATTTAGTGCACAATAGGAAGAGGTGGATGTAGGGAAGAGGCAAGCAAGCAAGAGGTATCAAGTACTGTATGTTAAAGTATTTTTGTAAAAATATACTAATTAAAGGCTATTAAGGGGACACCCCATCCAGAACAGCATTTCCATGTATTAGTCTGAACAGTTTGGTCCATTCACAGTAATTGTAAACTCCTTAGGACAGGAATGGCATCTTATTTTTGGACATAACTGAAAACATTAAACATATCTGCGACAAGCATGCCACTGCGAAGTCATGAAGCACAGCTAAAAATGCTTATTAACACAAATTACAGATGCAGACCCCAAGAGCAGAGTCAAAAAACAGGGAACTCAATTACAGGGTACAGATTTTAGAACAAGTAAAGGGAAGAATACATAGCGTCAGGTACCTTAATGGAAAATTGTTTCTTGTGGATAAGCACCTTTTCAAAAGAAGAACAGACACAAGTTCAGATAGATCATCCTGGAGGCTCTGCAGGGCTGCCATCCTACACCTCACTACCTCTCAACCTTTTTCAACATGAGGCACCCTCCATGTTTGTGAATTGAGGGGCACCACATTTAAAAAACTAACTTATTTCATTGCTTACTTCCTTGCAGCGGGGGCTGGGCAGTGACAGCAGCCCTGCCCAGCCTGTGCCTGCACTTATCTGCTTGAGTCCTAGTCCTGGCAGGAGGTGCCCTGGTTGGGACTCACTGCTGGGCCCTGTGAGACCAGCTGCTGCTTGCAGTGCAATAGCTCAGGACAGGATTTGGTTTTCCTCAGCCCCTTAAGTCAGTTTGCTGTTTTCCTTAAGGCTGGGCTGTGATCTATGAAGCAAAGGCTTTGGGTTAAAAACAGGCCTCAGGTTTGAGGTGGCTGTGACTGACCCGAGCCCAAACCTGAGACACGAGAGCAGGCAGCCCTTGGGTTGTGCCAGCAACGAGCTGAGCTGAAACATCTTGAGTACTTTACTCTTGCTTCCTGCGCAGGGCCTTCAGGTGGGCCCAGGGGCTCCTCCTTCTGCAGGATCGCAGCACAGGGGGAGAAATGTCCTGCCCGGGACACCGCTTTTACCTTCCGGCTCTGCGGTTTGTTTAATTTATTAGGATTTTCAGGTGAGTGATCTTTTTTCTGGGCACTGTTTGCAACAGATATGTGACCCCCCCGGGGCTTGAAGAGACCCCCACCAGGTCCCACTGGGGGATCCCCCTACCCCTGCTCCCTCAGGGGCCCAGTCTCCTCTCACCGAGGTCTCCCTGCGGGTCGAGCATAGCTCAGCACCCCACCCCCGGCACTCGCTGCTCGCGCCGCCCCTCCTCTCCCAGGGCTGCTTCAAACCAGGCCCTGCAGCTTGAGAGGGGCTGACCTTGCTCATCTCAGACTGCCCCGCCCCCCGATATGGAAGTTGGTTCAGTCCGGGGCAAGTGGTTACAGAACTCTTTTCCCTTGGTTCAACCCTCTTCCCCCCGGTTGCGAGGAAGTTGGTTGCGGCCGGGCGCTTCGCCAAGGTGGTTGTGGTCGGGCCCGGCCTGTCTGCGCGCGCGCACGCAGACACTGACGCAGGGAGGCCGGCGCGTGCGCGCTCCGGGCTCGGCTGTTGGGGGCGCGCGGCGCGGGGCGGCC
>NW_017728992.1:147687904-147688104 GCF_001723915.1 Gavialis gangeticus
GACTGTCACGGGGGTGACAGCGGCTTCCTCTGCTGGGGGGAGCGGGCCAGCCGCTGCCCGGGCCGGGCCCAGCGCTGGGGCGGCGCCGAGCTGGGCTTGGGGTCGCCGCGTCAGCTAATAACCTTGTGTACTCCGTCTGGGGCGGGGGCGGGGAAGCCCCAGCCGCGCCCGCCGCCGCGGTGGGGCCCTGGGCCCTTGGC
>NW_017728992.1:147688114-147694186 GCF_001723915.1 Gavialis gangeticus
GGGACGGGGCAGGAGGCGGCGATGTGGTGACATCGCTGTTTTGCTCCCCTTAAATGGGGAGCGGGGAGTTAGCTCTGGGGGGATGTCCCCTGCAGCCTGTCATCGCTGCCCCGGAAGGCACGAGGCTCTCCCGTAGTACCGCGGTGGGGGGTGCTCCTGCCCCAACTCCTGCTCAAGTGGGAGATCTGATGATAGCGCCAGTAGTCAGGCTTTTGAATGATAAAATACCTACGGATTGCTAGAACAGGCCTCAGGTCATAGGGTTTATTGTAAAAGGAGCCTGGCGTGGGTTCCCCCAGTGTGTGTGGGGCTGTATGTTCACCACAGAAGCAAAATGCACCTCCTGCTCTATGTCATTAACTAACTGCGCTGCGCTCCTAGTTGCATGTGCCATGTGCTTCGACTGCTGGCCCATCTGGATAAGAAAAGGATCATATGGACGCTTGTGTTTGTAAGAGCCCTTCAGCCTTTGGACAAAGTTTTACACACAGTCCCAGAAGTTGTGTTCCTCTTTCCTTTGTGGGTTGTTGCTTGGATAGAGGTGACCAGAAGGGCTTACTTGCATATTAATGCAGGTTAGACACAGTGTGCTAACGCCTAGTTTTACTACAACAATTCTCAGCCAGGGGCCGTGAGGTGAGGTGCCTTGAGATCCTTTCAAGGACGCCTTGTAATGTTAGGACTATTAGGCAGGTGAACATGATTCGCAAGATAAACCCAGAGATTTAAAATAGGAATCCATAGTATTAAATACATGCTTACTTGTTATGATCAAGTTTTTTGCAACAGAAGAATTGCTTTATTTTTTTTTTTTTACTTAAAAAAATAAAAGGAAAGGAAAACTAAGTTGGTATTTTTTGAGGGGTGTCTTGAGTCTAAAAAGGTTGAGAACCACTAGTTTACTAGATTGTGCTATCATGTGTGGAATATGGACTAGTAAGATGTGTGATGATTTGTATGTGAGGAACAAAAATGGATGCCAATGACCCTTTATAGTATAAAGGCTTATACTTTGTTTATGACATTATTTTTTGTAAGTGAATGTGAACACTTTGACTAGTGGTAATTTGTTAGAACCTTTTGGAAATGTATAAATGGTAATTTTGTGACTTCTTATTGACTAGAGAAACCAGCTGGAAGACTGTGATCCTTGCATTGAGGGACTGCTGATGAAGCCAGCTAATGTGAAGTCAGCTAGATATAAACTATGTTAATTTAGTGTTTCTATGATTAAATGAGATTCAAGGAATATTCACAAAATGAAAACTTAAACTACGCTTTTTGTTGTCAGTGATCCCCAGATCTTAAAAAGAACTGTGGAGTTCTTTTTTGGGACAAAATGAAAGAAGAAGAAGTAGTACCCATCTGTTCTTTCCCATCCTTCATTGTGTCATGTGAGGGCTGCCACATGGGAATACTCTCCATGCTACTTTTCTTCTTCTCCATCTTTATTCTTTACTTTGCAGGAAAAGACAAGATGTGTTCTCCAAATCCTTCCTGTGTTACTTTTACTGCCCGCAGCCCGGATTTGAAGTGGGAATGGGCAGTACATCCTGTCACTTCCTTTCTCTCTCAAGCTCTACAGTAGCTAATGGCATGAAACGAAAAATAAGTTTTAGTAATTATGGATTGACAAATAAAACTGCAACTACTAAATACAGAAGGATATCAGTTATATATTAAGGGCAGGAACTAGCTGTTGGGTGTTGCCTTAAAAAGGCAGTTCTGAACACTTACAAAACTTTTGGTTGACCAACTTGGTAAGAAGCACGCCCCTCATTAAAGCCGAAGGCGCACACAGGGATTTTAAGGGGTTAAGGCTTTAAAAAAAACAATTTCCCACATTAAAAAAGAAGCTTTCCAAACTAAGTGGGGTTCTAACGTATTGGCTTTTTAAACTAATGTAAATTTCATTTAAGAAATACTAGATTGTTTTTAGGTCTGCTTCAAGTTGCACGTGCAATTGGTGCAGTCTTTCTGAGTTTGTATGAAGTAGCTTGAGTGGAGGGAAGGTAAATGAGTTGTAGTCTGTTTCCCTAGTTTCATTATTATAAGATTCTGAAAGTCAGCTATGAACTTACTTAAGAATCCTGTCAGTTTTCCCTGTTTTGCATTTTCTGAAAATTATGAACTAAATTTTGCCAAATTGATTTGGTAAAGGATCAGATATCAATCTCAGCAGAGAGCAAAGCACATCTAGATGTCAGTGAGACAAACAGGATAAAATATGGCCTGGTGTATTAAGTAAACTAGATTTTTTATATTTTGTTGTCATTTAGGAGGAAGGAAAATTTTGTGTGCTCCCCTCTTTATTGAATATCCCTCATTTTTGCTTGCTTTCTTCCTCCATACTTTTTCTTTCTTTTTTTCTCCCCTCTCCTTTTTCTCTCTACTTCTTTCTGAATCCCACCACATTTCTCATCCTATATACTTTCCTATTTAAATAGTGCAATAATTCATGTTGACTTATAAAAGGCTGCTGTAGTTTAACTGTGTTGTTCACACCCCCATGTAATGGACGTCAGGGTACTTATTACTTCTTAGCCCTTATTTCAGACTATGTTTAGACTTGGATAATACTGTATCAGTTATGTATGGGTTGATTGTGTGTATGTGGGAGCAAGAGTAGAAGAGGAGGCATTCTATTGGGAGGGCTAGAAGATGATAGGTTAGATTTGTCATGTTCTGTTTTTGAAATCTTATTATAAAGCAAAGTAATATTCAAAAGCAAGACCCTCTAAAACTAGAAGAGATTGTCAAATCGCCCTAAAAAAAGTAGGAAAGAAAGCTGCTTTCTTTTTATCAAGCAGAGGGAGAGGCTTTCCTTCCCAAACAGAGACCCATAGAAAAGAAAAATATGTCATCTGGAGACAGCAGTACTTTCCTTTTTCCCAATAGGTGAAAACATTTGGGTTTTGTACCAGGACTTTCCTATTGGACTTTATAAGTGGAGTGCCTTATCTTCTCATTCAGAGGTTCTGATACATTTCCAGAGACCTCTTTTAAGGTATTATATCATTAGAGCTTCTTTTTAAAATAACCTTCCCAAAACTTGCACATTCGTTATTTTCGAACAAATTTTTGCTTTGCTTAGGACCTCACTTAACTAGAACCAGATTTCAGTGTACCTCTGTTTCATCAACATTTATTCAAAGATCAGCACTGTAGAAATGCTTGGGTTAAAGTGAAAAGGAGAAACATTAGTATTGCATATATATTCTAGGGCAAATCTTCAATTTCATGTTATCTATGGATAAACAATCTTTGCAGCTGGAAAGTAAGGGTAACATGACCCTTACTGTTAGTGATTATTGGCATAGGCAACCACATGTGCAAGTGTGCCTCTGCAACCAAAAAAAGTGTAAGAAACAGCTTTTTTATTTTTTTATTTTTATCCCTTCATCTTGCTTTTATTTAAAAGCCATCATCTTATGCGAGTCCTAAAGGAATCGTGATATTGTAAAAGCACCATTAAAATCATGTTGGCAGAGGTTACGAACTTATGTATGCTTTATAAAATATACTTTACAGAAGTTATTCTTCACATTTTATAATATTAAGGTAATAATGATTTGAAATTTGATTGAAGAATCTTTAATAAAAAAGGTAAACACATGCTTTCTAAACAGTTTATCTACTTTGTTTCACTTCTGAATTTTGTTGTTGTTGACACGTTTTCCTTACATTGAAGTGTTAAATCCAGTCTTTCTGATCTTTTTTTTGTTTTCTACTTCTGGCAACAGAGGCAGCATACTATGATGCATTCTTTCTGAGCCATCCTTTATACCTCTTCATTTGCAAGAAATGTTAAATTTGATGTAGTCAGTGTGATCATGTTGATAGCCATTTACTGCTCATATCAGGTGGTACCATTTAAAACTAGGCCCTCTCCCTGGCTCATACTACTTTAGTCAAGATCTAGTGCTTCAGTATGCCCAGATAGAAAATAGGATAATTCTAGTTCTTAAACTAGCTTCTTCTTATCCCTATTTTTACTCCTCCTCTCTTGAAACCAAAGCAAAACTAAAATAAAACACAAAAAATAGTAATTTGTCTTAAATGTACAGATTGCTGTTATATTTTAAAGAAACTTTTTACTGTGTGTCTGTCTGTGTGTACACGTGCTTGTATGTGTGGTTTTTTTAAATATTTTTTTCAAATTGTTACGGAGGTGTAGAAGATACAATTTTAACAAATGATAGATAAAAATCCCAACAAATTGTATACTAAAAATCAAACTTCTGTTGCAATGTATTTTAATTTTATTTCAGAAAATAATTTTTGTCCTGATTTATATGTTTTTGAGTAGTGTATCTAGAGGTGATTGCATACTAGCTCAAAATAAAGTCTTACTCTTGTATATTGTGTGTCTAGAGGGTATGTGGGGCAGGGTGGGGGTGGGGGTGGGGGGCTGCCAGCCACTCCTGTCTGGGGCAGCCCACACCATGCTCCTGCCTACTCCTGCCCCAGCTTACAGGGCTCTAGCTCCTGGCCACCTTCCACCCATTTGGCTGCCCACAGGTGGATTCTCATTGTGCCAGGTGGCCTAGTGGGTGGAATGTGGCTGGAAACTAGAGCCTCACATACTGGGGCAGGAGCTGCCTGACTGTGTGTGGTGTCTGGCACCTGTCCTCATGGTCACTGCTGCTTCCACACACTAACTGCTGCCTAGAGCAGTACAGCAGGGGTAGGGAGATGAGGAGCTGCTGGAGGTTGGGGTGGGGAACACGTGAGCGCTACCTGGGTAGTGGCAGTTGCAGTGCTGAGAAGCTGTGTGTGTTAACAGGGGCTGGGGTGGTGTAGTTGGTGGGTGCAGGTTGGGAATGAAGCACTGGCTGTCCAGGGTGGGAGCATTGGGACTCAGCTCCACATGGAGTGCTGGAGGGGCAACTGCAAGCTGAATACAGTCAGTTGGCAGAATAGATCTGGCCTGTGGGCTGTATTCTGCATATTCCTGTCTTAAAAAGTTTCTGAGAATTCAGATCAAAATCATGAGTGCTTGAGCTTTTTATGACTCTAGGTGTGGGGCCCCACACCTATAGTCATGCATGCAAAGTGCAACTCCTGTGACATTGCACTTTGCATGCATGCCAATGGGGAGCAGTACATACTAATATAATTGAGTAGATCTGAAATTAAATTAATTTTGCTAAGTCAGTGAGATTCACTTTTTATTAGTCTGAATTAATCCGTCAGTTTGGGAGGGCAAAGGTAAATAGGAAGTATAATAAATCAGGGATGGGGGGAAATTCAGAATTTGTTACTTTTTCAAACTTGCATGGCATATTTAACTTTAGAGAACTGGAAGGAAATGTAAGCTTTCACAGTACTTGCCTAAGCATGTTGTTTTGCTAGTTCATATAAATCAAAGTACTGGGATGTCAACAAGTTATAAATATGAGCGAAAAGTGCTCACTGAATTAAATAAGTTCTGACTTTTAAAATAAACTTTAGTTTTTGAGTAGTGGCAAGGCAGTATCTGTTCATAAAATTTTCCTGATCGTGCTGCTAATTGTCAGTGGAAGCACAGAAAAGTAGGAAAGTGAAGGAACAATCTGGACTGTCACATTTTTTCTAATCTTGTATCTGTTTAGTTGTTTTTATTAACTTTCAGTTCATCTCCTAATTTCTTTATTTTTTCACATTCCTTTCTACTCTTCCTAACATTGTCTTCCTCTGCCATGCTTTCTGTTTGTTGATACTGTTTTGCTTTGTTTGGGATGGCAAGTCTTGGAAAGATCTACTTTTTTCAGGAGAGTAGGTAGGAAAGAGCTCTTGGTGTTCAATGCAGGGATAACAGTATTTTTAAGTAGGTTTTTTTAATGTAGGTCTGCCACTAGAGAACTAATTCATAGTTTCATAGTAGCTAGGGTCAGGAGGGACCTGAACAGGTCATCTAGCCTGACCCCCTGCCACAGGCAGGAATGAATGCTGGGTTCACAAGACCCCAGACAGGTGATCATCCAACCTCCTCTTGAATTTGCCCAAGGTAGGGGCGAGGACCACTTCCCTGGGAAGTTGGTTCCAGATTTTGGCCACCCTAACTGTAAAATATTGCCTTCTGATCTCTAA
>NW_017728992.1:147694274-147712528 GCF_001723915.1 Gavialis gangeticus
CTCTGGGTGCGCCCCATCAGCCAATTTTTTACCCATCCAACTGTGTAGGCATCATTTGCTTAATTTATTGATGAGGATGGGGTGAGAGACAATGCCAAAGGCCTTCTTAAAGTCTAGAAAGACTATGTCCACGGTGACACCATCATCCAAGGATTTAGTCACCCGGTCATAAAAGGCAACCAGGTTGGTCAGGCAGGACCTGCCTTTGATAAACCCATACTGATTGCCCCTGAGCATGATCTCCCCTGCTGGCCCCCCACAGATGTGCTGCTTGATGATTCTCTCCAAGATCTTCCCGAGCACCGAGATGAGGCATACAGGCCTATAGTTACCTGGGTCCTCCCTCCTCCCTTTCTTGAAAATTGGGACCACATTAGCCAGTTTCCAATCCCCTGGCACCTGGCCAGATGACCACGAATGCTCATACGACCGGGCCAAGGGCTCTGTGATGACCCCTGAATTGATTCATTTAAATTTATTTGGCCTGTAAAAAAAAGTCTGTTAAAATTTCTCATTAGAAGCTGTTAGAGAGTTTGTGAGATTGGAGGTACAATTTATTGTTGGCTATATGACAGAAAACAGTGGCTCAGTCGAAAGATGATGAAAGATTATTTTCGGAGTGCTTTATGCATTCATAGTAAGAGGAGTGAGTGGACAAAATTAATGGCAGTGTTTTTAGATTGCATAGTTGTTTAGGCTATTTGCATAAAAACCACCAAGGGATGAAAGACCTGAAAGTAGGTGAATGGACAGCATGATGATAGGTGAAATTCCATATCGACATATGAAAGGGAATAGACAGGGAAGAGTAATTCGAATTATTCCTGTGCTTTGCTGGGGCCAAATTAACTGCAACTATTTATGAAAAACTGCTGGTCATCATTGTAAAGAGTTTAATGAAAATGTGTTTTATGTTTGGCAGTGGTCTGAAAAGCAGTGTTTTGTGTGTGTACATGTACGTGCAGACACACTCACTCACTCACTCTTTTCTTGAAATATAATGCATAAAAATATTGTTTAAGTCAGTTACATAATTTTACCTAGAATATTATTGTTTTAGTGCCTAGGAATTGTAATCATGGATAGGGACACACAAGTGCTATAGAAATAAAGAACAAAAATTGCTTTGGTTCAGTTTTCTTCTAATCACAGAAGACTGGGGAATGCCTTGTGCGATATGTGACTAATTATAATAACAATAACAGTAAATTCTATGTGAAAATATTGGCACATTTTAATTTAAAGAGGAGGGAACATGAGCAAAATATAGAGAACAGAGAGTGTAATAAAGACTTACTATACCAGCCATCCCTCTTATCCTTTCTAAATATAATTAAACAAATTGAAAAGCAGCATAACTAAGCTGATAAGGAAAAATGTGCTGTATAAAACTATTGCTGAGATTGATAAGTCTAGTAGGATTCAAAATAAGGTTTGGACTTTTCTACAGATAATGAGAATTTGTAGTTAAGTAAAAATAGAATAAAAAAAATCAGGAATGCTAGTCCTTATAGTTCAAGGCTAAACCAACCCCATATGTGATGAGGGAGAATCATTTCCTACAGGTAGGTTATTCTTGGGTCACAAACAGGCATTATTTCATTTATTCTGGGAGAAATGTCTTTCAAGTGTTTGAGGGATTTCTTGCAAAAGAGAGCTGACTTTTTTGCAAGAAGTTAGATTGGACACCTATGAAAAAGATCTCCCTCCTCCTGATCTGACTTGAATGGCTGTATGTACCTCTTGGGTGTGGAGGACACCCAAAGTCTTTGCTTTCCCTCCCTCCAAGGGATATCAGAGTTTGTAGGGTGGGGAGCCAAGGCCAGGTCTTGTTCCTGGCCTCCAGGGCTTTACATGCTAACTCCACTGCCCAGCTGAGTGGTATGGATGGGAATATCAAAGTCCATAAGGCTGGGAACCAGGGCCAGGAAAACTCTCTGCACCAGTTGTCAGTCCTTTAGGCTTCAAAAAATAAGTGTTCTACCCAGCTGGGTGGGACATGCAGAGATTTAAAGCTGAGGAACTCAGGCCCAGGACTTGGGGTTAGGAATGCCTACTTCTGCGTGTCTGGCTTTAAACCACCCCTTGTTAAGTCTATCTGGGCTGTACACAAATCAGGGAACTGCCTATTGACATCCTGCCCTCTTTCCAGGCAAGGGAGCAGACAGGTTCTCAAGTAATGGGCTTGAGCAGACAGGTTTTCAAGTAATGGGCTTCCCTGGTTGGTGTGGGGGAGAAGGGGAGAGCATGGAACAGCCCTCTCATGTCCTCTCTCTGGAGAGTTCTCCAGCTCCGTAGCTCTCTAGCCAGGGGGCTGCAATGTACCAGTGCCCAAGTTGTTTTTCTGCCTAAAGAGAGCACCTGTTGGTGCCTAGAATTGGCCACTACAGGGTTTCTTGGATTTCTTCTGAGGCACTTGATACTGAATGCTGTCAGACAGCATTGACAATCTGATCTTTATGTATGAATCTACTATACTGATTCCAGTAGGTCAGTTATTTTGAAAAGAATAGTTCTTGAAACTGAGGTCAGTAACAAAGTTTATCTTAAAGCTGTGCAAATTCACAACTACATTTAATTTTGGTTCCTCTTACATTTCAGCAGAAAAACTAAATTTAAGTGAAAATACTGTTTGCAGTAAGGAACTGTAAAAATAAAAATCTTCTGTCTCAGAAAACATAACAGGATATTGTTTCTTTGAGTACCTTGTTTTCCTGTTAGATCAGAGGCTGTTACAGGAGGAGTACTAGTGCCTCTATGGTTGAGATTATTATTGCTTGAAAGTACTCAAGAGTCTATATCAATATTCAGAGTCTTTACACTGGCAGGTCCAGGACTATGCTCTACTCCAGCTCGAGTGGTAGGACCCATGGTGCATGTGTTGGGGTCTGTGGGCACCAGATGCAGTGCAGGTTCCGGCCTGGTTGGAGCAAGTGCCATGTGCAGCACAGATACCAGAGTGGCTAGAACTTGAGGCCATGTGTCCTGCCCTGCCTCTGGGGTCCGATTAGCACATGTTTTATCTTTGATACCCCTCACATAGGAAACTGTCTCAGGTTGACTTATTACAGCTGGGGCTGGAGTTAACCTATTTTTGCAGATTCTGTGGTCATTTTGTCTTGGAAGTTTCTCACCTCAGTAATGAGCTGCTTTTGATGTTTTCAGAATATAGCTTTTGTTGGAGAGAGAAAAACTCGAAGCGAATGCATCTCTGGACTACATATGAACTCCATATAGTCAGTGAATATTAGAACTGGTTTACAATACTGTACATACTTTTTTAACTGTACATACTTTTTTAAAGCAATTGTAGTACCAAAGTGTGATTAATATATTATAGATTCTGTAGTATTAGGAGCAAGGGGTGCATAATTGTGAACCAAAATTTATCCACTGAGTGCTGTGTTACAGAACAGGTGCTTACAAGTGCTTTCCCAAAGAGCTTCCAGGTTAAAGGAAACAACCACTGGATACAGACAGTAGAGGGGAAGTATACTGGAACAATACTGTTAAATCTACTACCTGAATACTTGCATTTTCTCTCAGTTGTCTTGCTTTTGCAGAAGCTCCAGTTTCTGCATGGTGGCTTCAAAATCATAGTTTCCTCCCTGGCAGAGAAAAGAAGGTTTTAGGACCAGTAGCGGTGGTGCTCAGCTCCTGGACTGTGGAACTACATGAAATCTCTGAGCTCACTGGAATGTCAGCATGGGTGAATGTCACTGCCGGTCATATTCTCCTTTCCCCTGTCATTTAATTCAGCATTAGGGGAAAGGAGGGGAGGAGTGGCAGGAGCTTTCATCCGCATTGACATGCTGGTGATGGGCTGTTTGCCCAGGCTTTGTGGGCTGCATTGCCTATGGGCTGAGGTTAAGCACCACTGTACAGGTTACATTAAAGAAATACTTCTTAACATTTATTAATGTTTCATTTTGTTTATGTAGAAGCTTGCTTTTCACTCATTTTACCAGGTTTGATTAGACTAAGACTCCCAGATTCTATTTTGTTATTTAAAGGAGGCTGAATGTGGAACTGGGGGGAGGGAGGGGAAGAGGGTGGGTGAGCGGCCGAACGTGGGGTGGTGGCAGCCGCTGTGTGCAAGCTTACCCCATGTCCAGCTGGGCGGGCGACACCTGTGTGGCAGTGCAGGATGGTGCGTGGTGGCTCTCTGTCCCCACCTGTCTGCCGACATGTACGCCTTAGGGCCTTCTGAAGTCCCTCTGGGGGTATGCGTACCTCTGGCTGACAACCCCTGCTCTGTAGGTTATTGCTAGAATCCAGAATGACCTGGATGAATTGGAGAAATGATCTGAAGTCAGTTAGATGAAATTCAACAAGGACAAGTGCAAAATTCTACACTTAGGGTAAAATAATTGCATCCACAAATACTGGGTAGGCTGCTGTACTGCAGAGAGACCTTAGGGGCTTACAGTGAACCATAAGCTGTGTATGAGCCAACAGTGCTCTTGTTGGAAAAAAAGCCACCAACGTACTGGGTTGTATTAATGAGTGCCACTTACAAATCAAGGGAAGAGATTCTTCTGCTCTATTCAGTTCTGGTGAGGCCTCACCTGAAGTACTGTACTGTTTTCAGTGTCAGACCCTGCAGCTGAAGAAATATGTGGACAGGTTGGAAAGAGCCCAGCTGAGAGTGGGTGGAGGAGGGTGGGGGGGAAGGAAGTTGCTCAAACCTATAATCGTGACTTATGAGGACAGACTGAAAGAACTTGTGTTATCTAGTTTGGAGAAGAGAAGAAAAAGGGGGATGTGGGGGGAGAGGATTTGAGAACAGTCTTCAAATACCTGAAGGGTGATTAGAAAGAAGATGGGCCAAATCTGGCCTATGGCACTCCCCGTAGGTCCAGAAATTTGGTGATGGGTGAACAGCGGCAATTAATACTTTAACACTACCACTGATCCCCCACTGCCAAATTTCCAAGCTCTTTCTGGCTGGATCGGGCCGTGGTGGACCTGCTGGACAGACCCGTGTGGCAGGATCCGGCCCTGACTGTACCAGCATCACATGAAGGTTTGGGCCCATGGACAGACCTGGCATTGATCATAACTGTTCTCTGTGGCTGTAGGGGACAGGACTAGGAGAAATGGCCTCAAACTGCAGCAGAGAAAATTTAAGTTCCGACTACAAGAATGGTCAAGCATTGGACCAGGCTACTTGGAGAAATTGTAGAATCTCCATCCTTGGAAATTTTCAAGAGCAGGTTAGACAGACATGGACTATAATGGTTTAGCCATGGATGATCCTGCCTTGCATGGGGGGAAGGACTGGATGATCTCGTGATGTCTTCCAGCATGATGATCCTGTGAACTTATCTTAGTGTCATACAAGCAGTTCCACTTCAAACAAACAAACCAAAAGAAGAGAGAGGAAAAGAATGAATACCAAGCTTTTAATGCAAAACATTCAGATCAGAAAACCAAAGTTAGGTTGTTTGTTCAGCGTGGACTTTGTGCTGTTGCATGTGTGCATTATGGTATGCACGTTGAGCTTGTGGTTACTTACTGCTTTTCTACAGGATCCTTGCTTCATTCAGTGTACAAACTAAAAGGAAGAGTTTTATGATTAATTTGTTTATTTTTTCACTACTGCTGAGGATGGATTGACTTTAATGAAGTGATTTAAAGGCAAATATGCCATACGAATGATAACATTTTTAAATCTCACCCCCCATCTTCTCTTCTCAGAAAATAGGAAATATCAACTTCTAAAGGATTGATTTTCAACTTTGTTTTGCATTTTTCGTTTTTATTTTCCTATAGCAGGATTCATTTTAACGGTGTTTATGACTCTTAAAGCATGTTAATTTGCAGCAAAGCATAATCTTTAGCATGTGTGTGGTGCTGGGTGGAGGCAGGCAGTGCAGGACTGGCCCCACACTCTTCTTCTTCCCCAGAGCCATAATCATGAGCACCTCTGCACCAGTGAATGAAGTTTCATTTATTTCATTCTTTTCCATCAGGCCTTCTGGTGGCAAGGATACCAGAAGGACTTTTGCGCTTTGAAGTTTAAAGGGAGACATGGTTGATCCAAGAACTTCATAGTGGTCCAGACAATATTTCTTGATGTAACTTGCATGTATATAGCCAAAACTGATTCTGTTTAAGAGGATTGTTTGGTCTCAGATAATCTGTTAAAACAAGCCACCTTGCTTTAGCTGTGGAGACTTTTCCTTGACAGCTTGACTCCTGATGGGAAAGCGCTTTATTGTTGTTATATCTTCAAACGGATTGTTCAAGTTTCTTTGAAACATGCAGTATAAGGTTTTGCAAAATATACATGAGAGAGTTCTGGTGTGTGGTGAATGCTGACCCACTCAGAATTGTTTTTATTATTGCATAAACTTACAATGCTGGTTTTCATATTCAGCTTAAGATAGAAATTTTGATTTGGTCCCTATTATATACAGGTTCTTGCATGGGCGACTGGTGCCTCTCGAGTCAGTGGGGGCACAGGCCTGTCAGTGACCAGGGTGGGGTCCCCCCATGGCCAATCTCACTGACCTGGGGAGTGGGGGTGTCCCCTATGGCCAGTTGCACTGACCCGGGGTGGGGAGGGGCGGTCCACCAGGGCTGATCTCACTTACTAAAAAGTGGCTGCAGTGCTTCCAGAAGTTGCTGCGGGACTTCCGGAAGTGGAAGCCACTTTTGCTGGCGGCCCCACTCCCTGGCCAGTGCTGGTGCTCCCGCCTTCCCCCCATGCCCATTGCCTAAGCAGCAAGAGTGGTCATCAGGGGGTGCATGTGCACCTCCTACGTGTCACCACTAGGTTCTTGATGTAAGAGAGCCAAAATTCTTCCACTACAGGTAGTAGTTTTTTCTGATTAATTTTTAAAAAGAAATATAGGTACTTCCCCTTTCTAGGAGGAATATGGCTAAAGCTAAACCATGATGTATTCAGCTCATAGGAAAACATACATTCGTCTTTGGTGGCAGTATTGAGTCAAATAATAGTACTAAAAAGGTATCAGAAATCAAACTGGCAGGCTAGTACTTCTCTCTAAGGATAAAACTTTTTAGTGCTGACAGTTGGTGGGAGAAGCTTTTAAGTAAAGCATTAGATTTCATTGGGATTCTGAGAGCTTCTACAACATGGGAGGGATGCCAATTAAACGAAAAAAACCCTTAGATTCTGAATTTAGTACTTTATCCTCTTTTGTACATTTTAGAGTGAAAGATTCAGCCCCTTCAATACTGATCCCTTGTCTGATTACAGAAAGCTTCAGCCAGAAGGGCCATGGCTTCCTTTGGACTGCAGTAGATTAAAAAACTGCCATTGCATTGAGCCAGATACAGTTGGTTTGTTTCCATTGTTGGTAAAATTGTCTGCATCCTCTGTTTTCTTTCATGGCTATGCTGTTTGTGAAGAATGTGGGTAAAGTGCAAAATTTCTACTTCCTCATTTTACCAAAATTTTTAGTTTGTTTGACAACCCTACTATAAAACTTACTGGCTCCGAAACTCGTATGTGAGTTGCTGGCCTAGCCTGTGGGCTGGATCAGAACTACACACATGAGCCAGAGCGCAAGGCTGGTCTAGCAGGGTGTTGAATACAGTGCACACCCCATAGTAGTTCCCAGTGCGGCATGTAGCATGTGTAGTCTCTCCAGCCCCACACACCACATGCAGAATGTGCCAGCTCCACTCCAGGGAGGAGGGGGCAGCCTGCACATTGCCCCAAGCTGCCCATACACTGGGCCAGTCCAGTGAGGTGCTGCATGTGGTGTGTGCCCTGTGCCAGCCCTGCATGCAGCATACAGCACAAGCTCTGTAATGGAGCCTGTTCATGCTGTGTGCACTGAGAGATGCTGAAACAGCTAGAAGCTCAGCAGCTACATGAGGGCTGGCCTGAGGCCCTGCATCCTGGATCTGGCATGTCCCGATTTGGACTAATACAGAGCCAGCACTCAGAGCTGGTTGGCGTAGGCAGTGCATGCAGCCTGCACCCTGGACTGGCCCCCTGTACTGTGTGCAGCACCCCTGGTGCTGGGTCAAGCCTGTATTCTTGATGGGTGCCACAGTCTGGATCATAGGGTTCCATGGGCTAGAGAATCTGGTCTGTGGGCTGGAATTTGGACACCCCTGTTTTATACTGATTCCACTAGCGCAAGCTACTGGATAGCTTTTCCTGAATGCTGTTTTAAGTGTTATGATAGTTAGTTGAGTGTTCTGGTTTTTATGTCTTGTATTGTCATGCTGTCCCTACTTTTCTCAACATCTATTCTTGTGCTTTGTTGGAAAGAGGTAGCTTTAGTTCTCTCCTTTTTTGAGCCAGTTTTGGCCCTTCAAAGTCCTAATTTTTGAGATGATAATTCCAGCTATTAGAACAGTGGTGAATGTATCAAAAGCCAGAAGTGCAGTAACTCAGAAAATAGTTCTGGCCAAATGTACGCAGTGATGTATTATTTTTTTTTGTCTGCAGCGCCCTGTTGGGTCTGCCTCTTATGTTTTGTTTTTTTCATAGGAGTGACTAGTGGCTAGAATTTGGCCTACTCCAGGGGAGTGAGACTCAGGCTTTCAGTGGCATCCTCACAGAAGTGAGACTCTGATACTCCATGGAACAAGAATTCAAGAAGTAGCCTGCCAAGATTTCTTAAGCTGCATGGACCCTTAAAGAGGCTTTTCTTCATCCACCATCACCTGCAGTTCCTACAGTTTCCAACTGAAAATGAGTGTGTTATGTACAGTTTGTATTGTATGTTGGATCTTTATTCTAAGCCTAACTTCTTTCTATATTGAACCTCTCTTCCATGCTAGCTTGGCCTTGGGGGCACTAGGCTAAGGAGAAATATGATAAAATTCTTCATCAGAGCAACACCTCTAATAGCAGCCTTGAAATTAACAGAAGCTATCATTGGTAAGCAATTCTTCATGGACATTTACATTATAATCAGCCATAAGGTGTGAAGACTGAAGCCAGAGACCTACTTCTAGTAACAGTGTCATCTAAATAGTTAATTATGGGGCAAAAGGTGGAAGGCTCTTCCTACACAAAAATGCAGGCACACTTAAATCAGTTTAGGCAGTACCTTTAATGTTAAAGTCAAGCAGTTGGTTCTGTTTGCATTTAAATGTCTTGCCTTACCTTTGGGCATCTTAAGTGACTTACAGTATAGCTTTTTAAGAATAAACCTTTGCTGTCAGACTTACCAGGTTATCTGAACTATATTTGGGGGGAAGAACTCGGATAAGATGAGGGCAAATAAGTTCTCTAGTCTTAGTATCAGCTTACTGTTTGTGAACTGCAGAGAATACAGTAGCGGTCCTGTTCTACTTGATGAGGTTTCAGCCATTTATGTGCACGTGACATCTAACCCTCTGACTTACCTTGTCTACTGAAGTAGATGTCAACCATGTGAATCTATAGTGAGACCAATTTTCAACTTGAACCATTCATATATCACAAGCTGAATGTGGGGAAAATGGGAGCTAAATCAGCAAGTCTTTTGAAAATGTGTTATATGGTTCTTTCTATGAACAAACCTTTGTAAAACAGTCCAGCAGCAAACCAGATATTTTTCCTTGAATTGACATTCAAATTCTCAAGAGTACACAATACCCAGGCTCTTTTTCCCTTGGATATGGCATATAATATGAATATGAGTGGGATTCAGAAGACTTTTGAAACTGGAAGAAAGAAAATTTTTCCCCCTTAGTCTCATAAATGAAATATATTTAAACAACTGTTTGGGTGGAGAAGAAAAAATATTAAACTCATTGTTCCTGTGGAGTTTTTCAGTGTTTGCACCCTTGAGATTAGATGCAGTACTATCTTCTGTCATTGGCGGTGGCAGTCCCTTGAATCAAGGATGATCTCTACCATGGCTCATTGATGGAACTTGAGGTGACTTAAGAGTCCAGGGTCCTTGAGCCACAGACGCATCTACAGAAGTTGCAGGTCTCTCTGCATGGGAGAATTGACCGCAGGCCGGGATTTCGCTTCTTTTCCTTCCTCCACTCTTCTCTGCTATGAGGGCAAGATGCTTTATCTCAAAATGGACTGCTGTTTGGTTGAGATTATGGCACCATTGGAATTGGTTAGCAGCCAACTCTTACCAGCTCTTGATGTCTGCATCTGTTTTCTTCAGATATACCTTCAGTGTGTCATTGTAGTGTTTTCTTTGGCTATTACTAAGCTGGGAGTAGAGCACTTGCTTTGGGAGTTGAGCAGGGTGGATAAAAATCAATAATTTTTAAAAATGAAAAAATTGAATTTTTTAATTTAAATCGGATTTTTTAAATTTAATCTTTTTAAAAAATTGAAGATGATTGTTTTGAAAAAATAAACCTATGTAAAGTTAGTTTTAATTTAAGACATGTTAAAGCTCAAAGATATCATGGCATAGGGATTATAACTTCTAATTCTGTACTATTTGAGACAATATATTCATGTAACCTTTTTAGAAAAGTTTTATAAGTAGGTCACAACAGGCCATGGACTGTATTTGGGAACCCTATAAGATTGGGCTCCTGAGACTTCTCTATAGATTAGTAAAGATTAAAGAAAGCCACTCTCCACAATGGAACTCAGTGCTCAGTCTAGAAGATCTCATTAAACTTCTCTGTGATGCTTAGTTTCAGTTCTCAAACTGGATTTGTGTTTCCAGAGTTAACTTCCTTGTTAACAGCAGTATATGGAGATTAGAGATAATAGACCTAATTATGTACCCATGAGCCCTCTTGTCTTTCTACAAGTTTGTGTACAGAGTCAAGCCCTTACTTCTCTCTAAAAGTGCAGTTTCAAGAAGTTGAATTAATAAATAATATCAATCAACAAGAATGTTTGTTTTGTAGAAAAGGGTGATTAAATGGAGGCTTCCTGACCAGTGATTTAAATCAATTTGATTTAAATCGGATCCAGCTTGGAGTTGAAAGTCAGGCATCTGTGTGCAGTGTCGGTTCAGCAAAGTTGGTGCTTGAGGACCATTGACTCAATACTGGTAACATTATTAACAAGTGCACATGTGCACTTGTGCTGGATCTCCTCATCACTGTTCATCCTCTCAAACAAGTGGCTATTCAGGTAAGGGAAGTGCTCAACTACCTCCAGGGTTTTTCCCTCAATAGTAATCTGGGGAGAGGTTTCACTGGTGGAGCACTTCAGTCTTCTCAACGTTGAGATAGATAGAGGCCCAAAGTTTGGTAGGCTTCTCTGAAAAGATCCAATACAGCAAGGGTAGGCAATGTTTTTTTGGTTGGAGCACCAAAAAAAACACAGCGTTTACCTTGGAAGGTGCTGGAGTGTCAACATGCTGGAGCCCGGAGCAGCTGTTTTGCAGGCTTCCAGCTGCAGCCGGCCCATGGAGCCCTGTCTGCTTGCAGCAGGGCTTGCAGCCTCCCAGCTGCCTGCTGGGAGCAGCCTGGGCTCTGTGACTGGCAACAGCTGCTTAGAGCCCGGGCTGGCGGTGGTGTGCCGAGCAAAATGGCCATGCGTGCCATGCTTGGCATATGAACTGGGGGTTGCTGACCCCTGCAATACAGTCTGGAGGTTTTTCACAGCGTGTGCAAGGATGGCACAGTCTTCAGCGTACTGAAGATCAAGGATGGTTTTGAGTACTTTGGTTCTCGAGCAACAATATTCCAAATTGAAGAGCTCGCCATCCATTTGGTATTCAATATCAGTTCTGGCAGAAAGGCAGTCCGTAATTAGAACCAAGATGACTGTCAAAAAGTAGAGAACAGAGTTGCGGCAATGACACATCCTTGCTTGACCCCAGTTTGGATGACAAATGCATCTGTGTCTAATCTGTTACATAAAACAGTCACAATTATCTGGTCCTGGAGAAGCCACAGGACTTTGAAGTTCTTCTCAGGATATCCAAATCTGGCCAGTAGGATTCCACAAGGATTCATGATTGGTGGAATTGGTGGTTTTAGTGAGATCAGTGAAGGCCATATACAGGTCCTGGTGTTGTTCTCACCACATTTCTTGGATCTGTCAGGCAACAAAGATCTTGTCAGTTGCCTCATGGGATGGTCTGAAATCAGTGAGATTCCAGCAGGACTTCCTTAGCAAGAGGTTAGAAGACAGTTCAGGAGGATGCGAGCAAGGGTTTTCCCCTGCTATGGAAAGGAGGGCAGTACCTCAATAGTTCCCCCACACAGACTTATCTCCTTCCTGAAGACAGTTTCCTGGGATAGAAGCCTGCACATGGCTTTATTTAATGTGAGGAAGATGGTGCACAAATAGCAACCAGCCTTGACAAGGTGGAGATCTGGGCTTAGTGGCAAGGGCAAGTGGCAAGAACTTTAGATGACAGGAGACCATCTTGCTACAGCTTTCTTCCACCTTTACAGCCATTGAGATTTCGACTGTGGTTTGTCTAGAACCTCCCTTCAGGTCTGTTTACCATGGATGACCCTGCCAGGACTCTGGATGACATAGTTCTGAGGATCATTGGGACACACAAGCGTCTTCACTACAGGGTCCCAGTCCATGCAGACGTATTCTCTGTAGGAGATTGTTATGCCTAATTCCAGAGCTGTGCCTGAGTATCTTGGATTGGTATTTGTATGTATGTGTTTAAATAAGGTTTCCCAGGATACGTCTACCTATTTTACAAGAGCTTCAACAGCATGGTAGAATACAACAAATGCTGCTTTTTAAAGAAGTGGAAGTATTTATGTAACTATACTGAAATTAATTACTAATTGCCTTTAATTTTATGTTTTTCACACTATAATTTTGTATCTATATTTTTAATTCACCCCGCACGTTTTAAGTTAAAATAACAAGTTATAAGTCAGGATGAGGAACACTGACTGACTTGTTTTCTCTTTTGGACTCTGAAATGTTAAAACACACTTAAGCATGCAAAAGCTACATGAGAGATCTTAAATAACTAAAGGTTCACAGTATGTATGGAAACATAAGTTGTTTTTTTTCTTCTTAATACTTAAACCAGGTAACTTGAGGCCTGATCATATTAGGGCTAAGCCTTACAATGAGTCATAGAGAAGTAGGGCTGGAAGGGACCTCCAGAGGTCATCTAGTCCAACCCCTGAAGATCCATCAATAAATTAATAATTTAATAAGTAATACTTGACAATTCTAGAGTACTTTTCCTGTGAGTGTCCCAAAGGGCTTTGCAAGCATTAGCACCCTGAACAGCATTATTTGTATTACCTTCCGCAACATGGGTGTCCATAGACATAAAGCATGTTTGCAGAGCTAATGAACAAGAAGGTTGGTAGGTTCATCCTAACGCCTCTCCCCAGAAGGTATTCCTACTGTGCAGACGGGCTGGGCCAAAGGGGCAACCACAAGTTAGGGGAAGACTGAAGGTAGCCTCACTCAAGGTAGGGTAGGGATACATTAACCCCAATCTCAGAAGCACTTCTACAGGCCCTGCTGGCTTGCCCGAGTAAGCATGAAAGCTTGAGGCCCACTAAGATACATGATGCCCTCCCATCTTCAAGATGCAGGGGGACCTGACTTCTGCCATCTGGGTCTCCTTACCAGAGCTCTGCCCACTTTTATGTTCTGGTCAATGGAACAGGTTGCCATATACTTAGTTTTATTGCCTGAGTCAGGGAGAGGATTGAAATTAAGGAACACTGAGTGCAATAGAAAAGTTAACTGTAAATATGTTTTTATGATTAGGGCCAGGATATATTACTGAAAAAGATCATTCACATTTGGTATACCTTCTAACTCCATGCTTTGGCATGGAGTTGATCTAGGAAGTGTATTATAATTTCATTAATTTGTTCTTCAGTTGGCTTTATATAACATAGTTATTAGTTGAGATTCTGCATCATGGGTATCTCTGTATGTTGTAGACTTTATGTATTCTGCTTAAAGTAATTCAGGAAATAACTTTAAGGTTTTTATACTTAGCCATTTTTTCATAGTTCCTAAACTGATTGCTCACTTATTCTGAAGGACAAAAACAGTTTAAGATCAAAAAGAGATCATAATGCAAAATAATGATGTCTACTATACTTAAAGTATCTCATGTCCAATAGAACTTTAAGGTTATACCATCAGGAGAAGAATTTCTCCATTTTTGATCATCTCTCCATTAACAGATTTTCTTTTTCACATGGACTTACTTGCAAGTAAGAACAACAGGAACTACCTTATTCTCATAGCTTGCTTCCTATAACTTAAACAGGAGAAATGGCTTGCAATGAATCAGATAAGATTCCTTAAGAACAAATGCAAAGACCTGTAATTGGCATGGAATAATTGCATGTACAAATGTAGATTGGGAAGTGAGTGGTTAGGCTGCAGTACTGCGGAGAAGGACTTGGGGTTACAGTAAGCTGAATATGAGCCAACACTATGTTCTTGTTGCAAAAAACCAAAAAAGACTAACAATATCCTGGGTTGTATTAACTGGAGCATCACTTGCAAATCAAAGGAAGCGATTCTTCCTCTCTGCTTGGCACTGGTGAGACTGGAGTAATGTGCCCAAGCCCACACTTCAAGAAGGATATGGACAACTTGGAAAGAGTCCAGCACAGAGCAGCAAAAAGTGATTAGGGACCTGGGAAGCAAGACTTATGAGGACAGGATGAAAGAGCTACGGTTATTTAGTCTGGAGAAGTGAAGACTAAGGTGCACTTGATAGGTCTTCAAGTACCTGAAGGGCGACTGTAGAGTGTATGGAGATGACCTTTCCTCTGTGGCTGTAGGTGACAAGACTCTGAGCAATGGCCTCAAGCTGCAGCAGAGGAAATCTGGCTTGGAGATTAGGAGGAACTTTTTTACTATGAGGGTGGTTAAGCATTGTAACAGACTACCTAGAGAAATTGCAAAATCTCCATCCTTGGGAGTTTTTAAGAGCAGGTTAGGCAGTCACTTAGCATGACTGTTCCTTAAAAAGGCAATATTAAGGGCACAATAGCATGTTAACCTGATGCAAAGAATAGTAGCTTGGGTAACAAGTGGGTCTAAAGCAGTTTTTCACCAAAAACAAAAAAGGAGTAAACTCAGTTGTATTACTAAGGATGAGAGAGAGTTAGTATGAGCATATAGGGATGAAATCAGGAAGGTTGGGTTACAAACTGAGATACAGCTAAGGAGCTTAAAAGCTTTCTGTAAGTTAGAAATTAAAGGAATAGCTGAGTGTAGGTCCCTTATTTAACACAGAGAGGAAGCTGATATTGGACAGCACAGAGAAGGCTGATAAGTTTAATGCACTTTTATGTCACTTTTCACAGAAAAGTTCAACAGTCCAGTGACAGGTATATTTAACAGTAAGGATAAGGGTGGAGTTGGATAACTATCCTAGTGTAGAAAAAGAATAGGTGAGAAAATAACGTGGAGATTTTCAAATCTGTGAGGTTTGAGATTCATCTTAGAGCAGGGGTTGGCAATCTATGGCTTGCTTCAGAGCTATTCTGTCTGGCCTGTGAAGCTTGAGGCCTCCCTGATGTTTCGGCAGTGGGAGGCTTCACCCATGTGTCAAGGCAGGGAGAAGCCATAATGTTCAGGTGGAAATGTCCAGCCTGCCTTGGACTAAATTTGGTAAATTTGGCCTGCTGCTTCTCTGACTCCTATCTTAGAGTATTAAGGGAATTGGCAGCTGTAATTGTAGAACGATTGACTTTTAACTTTGAGAACTCAGGGAAAGTCCTAGAAGACTGGAAAAGTATAAATATGGTGACCACCTTGACTTTTATCAAAGATTTTGGCACTGACGTTGATGACATTCTTTTTGGAGAGCCCCCATTCTGGTATGTTTATGTTGAAAATGTACTCAAGTTTTCATGTAATAAATATGTTTCTCCAAGTTTTCTTTCTAAATCCCCAAGCTCATTCGGGGGAGTCCCACTTGTGCTTCTTGTAAATGAGTAACCCATCTGTTTTTTGGCATGGACTCCTCTCCCTGTGACTTCAGATTACCAGGAAGTGCTTCCAACCTTTCAGTTCCCACCCCCTCCCCCCAACTGCATTGGCTTCCTGGCCCCAATGGGTTGCCTTGCCCCCCTGAGGCAGGAGGAGGAAGTGGAAACGGAATCTGGAAAAAAGAGCAGTGGGGGGGAGTGATGTTCAGATTGTTTGTGGCTGCAGATTAACCCTTTGCAGGTCACATGCTACCGCAGGGACTACATGTTAACTCCTCACGGGCTACGTGTGACCTCTGGGCCACTGGTTGGCCAGCCGTGTTTCTAGAAAATAAAAGTAAGATGTTATATCAATATAGCCATGCTAAAAATCTTCAAGAATCTTCAGCATATAGAGGAGTCTCCCACCTCCATTTCCTCTGTGTTTCCATTTTCCCTTCTGCTTTCCTATTCCTTCCTCCTATGTATCCTCTAGCAGTTCACTGTGCACATACTATGGTACCTGTATACTAGTTTGTGAAACACATATTTCTGTAATTAGATGTAATTGGCATCAAGTAGGTTCATGGGTAGTTATCAGCTGTTAAACTGACAGGGCATCTCAAGTGGTGCCCCAGAAGAATCTGTTATGAGCCTGGTCATTTTTTATTTATTTATTCATTCATTCATTCATTCATTCACAGTGTAGACCAGTGGTCTCCGAAGTGGGGTGTGCAAGACGATCCACTGGGGTGCGGGAAGAAAATATCAGAACTTCTATTTAGATGTATATTTATATATATACACATATATTGGGGGTGTGTGCTCAAAAATTTTTTTACTGATAGGGGTGCGCAGTCAAAAAAGTTTGGAGACCACTGGTGTAGACAACTGAATAGAAAGAACACATAAACTTGCTGATGAACACAATCTAGGTTTTGGAAAATAAGATTTAAGTGGAAAGATGTTTTGAAATCAACAAGGTGAAATTTAATTTTAAAGAAGTGCAAATGATAACACTTAGCCAAGAGAAATCAAATGCAGAAATGCAACTTGGAGAATACTGGTTGGACAGTATTACAATAGAAAAGGACTGAAGGTTAAAGTAGATCCTAGATTAAATATGAGTATTCAATATGATGTAGTTGAAAAAAAGGGAAATCTTATTTTAGGATGTATTTCATAGATTGCATAGATTTCTAGGGTTAGATCATTGAGTCTGACCCTCTGCTCTGGGCAGGAAAGAGTCCTGGGGTCAGGTGACCCCAGCCAGGTGCTTGTCTGACCTCCTCTTAAACACCTCCAAGGTAGGGGAAAGCACCACATCCCTTGGAAGTCCATTCCATATTTTGGCAACACTCACTGTAAAGTATTTCTTCCTGATGTCCAATCTAAATCTCAAACAGTTGCGCCAGTGGTTTTGCTATGACACCGGCTAATTCCTTTAGTACCCTTGGGTGAAGATCATCGGGGCTTACTGGCTTAAATACGCCCAACCCCTCCAAGTGCCCCATTAGCAGGTCAGTGCTAACCGTTGGTTGATTGGTATTTCCCTCAAGCCAGACTAAAGTCTCATTGGGAGGTGTGTTTGTATCCGTGTCCAGGAACACAGATGCAAAGAAATCATTTAAGAGCTGCTTTGACCATCCTATCTGTTATGAGTTGCCCTAGTCCATCCTGTAGTGGCCCTATGCTACCCTGTGCCGCCTTCTTGCTCCCTATGTACTTAAAGAAGGACTTTTTGTTACCTATAATCTTTGTTGCCAGCCTAAGTTCTGTTTCTGTTTTGGCCTTCCTCACTGCTTCCCTTCAGTAGCATGCAACACTGATGGCATCCAAGGGATGCTGTGATGCCCCCTAGTGGCTGCCTTCTCCTGCCCATCCTCCCAGGGTCTCGCTTTACTCCTTTGCCTGTCGCACCTTAATATTAAAATATAATATTAAAAGATAATGAGGGGAGGCTGCCCTCAGAGGCTGGTGAGCCTATGATGTTTGCTATCTCTCTCTCTCTTCTTCCCTCTGTACTCATTTCTAAGGCCGTACTTGCCTTAAAGACTATATTTATGGCCTCTTTCCATCCCTTGAGTCATGCCCATGCTTTGCAGGTGTCACGTGGTTGCCACTTCTGGTGGGTCTAGATGTGTTCAAGTCAGCAGGTTCTGATGATCTCCACCCCAGAGTGCTGAGGGAATTAGCAGAGGTCATTGTGGGACCCCGGCACAGGTTTACGAGCACTCGTGGTGCTCTGGCGAGGTGCCAGAGGACTGGAAAAGGGCCAGTGTTGTCCCCATTTTCAAAAAAGGGAGGATGGAGGACCCAGGAAACTATAGGCCTGTTAGTCTTACCTCGGTCCTGGGGAAGCTTTTTGAGAAAATTATCCAGGAGCACATGTGCGAGGGACCAGCAGGGGAGATCATGCTTAGGGGCAAGCAACATGGGTTCATTAGAGGCAGGTCCTGTCAGACCAA
>NW_017728992.1:147712634-147725021 GCF_001723915.1 Gavialis gangeticus
AGGGGATCTGGTGGCTGTCTACAAACTGGCCAAGGGGGACCAGCAGGCTATGGGAGAGTCCCTGTTCCCCTGTGCAGTACTGGGAGTCGTGATGTCATGGTGCAAGTGGGCTGAATTAAGGTTGTACAGAAAAGCTTAATCTGGCATTTCTGAACTTTCAAAGTGCTTGGTTTATGCTTAATGCTGTTTTAATTTAAGGTGTTTGTGTGTAGCTTTTTTTTAATAAGGAAAAAGCTTGTAGTTAGGTAGATGTTTTCTAGTTATTATTTTGACCACATCATTCTCCATTTGGTATCTCTTTTCTTCACCTTTTGTCCGTGGGTTTTCTGCTTGTTTGTTTTTTGGGTTGTTTTTTAAAGATTAAATGATCTTTGGGGAAATGATTCTTCCTCCTAAATCTGTACAAATAGCATATCTTTGCATACTATTGATGTATGAGTAAAATATATCCTTCCAAACTATAATGTTATGTACCTTGGAAAGAAAGCCGACTTAACAGTTTCTCAGTCTTTCAGAGTACTGGAGGTTCTTGGCCTTTATTAGGTTTTTGTTATAATGTTTTTATGTTTTAGATGGGGAACAGTTTACATAATTTTAGTTAGCGTTTAAGTCTTAATTTTTTGGATTAAAATGCTTTTGGTTTTCCGAATAATGAGCCATCATGCTTAACCTAATTCATTTTTAAACACTCTTTTTTCCTTTGTTTTTCTTTTTGGTTCAAAAACTGGAACATAGGGCTGCACGAAACAAGTCGAAGCAAAACGGTGCTGTGTTTTGTTGGAACAGTGTTTCATTTAGAGTTTAGTTTCATTTTGAAAGCACTGTTCTGTTTCATCAAAACCGTTTTGAAGTTTCAACTCTGTTTCGATGGTTCGCCCAGGCAATAATAAGCATGAAACTAGAGGAGGAGCAGCCTCCTCTGATCTTAGGCAGATCGGGGCCGGCACCCAGAGAAGTAGTCCGGCAGAGCCCGGCAGCTCTCCTGGGGGTACGAGCAGGAGGCTGCTGCCGCCGCCTTTCTGGGAGCTGAGCCAGTGGAGGTAGCCAGGGCTCAGTTCCACAGGCTACAAGTGACTGGGAACTGAGCCAGGTGGAGGTTAAACACAGACCCCGGGCTGCACCCCACCCCACCTGCCTCCACTGGGCTGAAAGCTGCTTGAGAACAGCCCGGTCAGAGCTGAGTCGGTGGAGGGAGGTAGGACTCAGTTTGACGAGCCACAAGCCGCTGGGAACCCAGCCCTGCACTGGGCTGGGTTCCCAGTGGCTTGCAGCCTGGTGGAGCTCTGCCTGGTGGCAGGAAGCAGTACAGCCCTGGCTCTGCCTGCCTTCCAGCACCAGGCTGAGCTCCATGGGGCTGGTGGAGCCGACTGGAGCATAGCCCAGCGTTGGGAGGCAAGGAGAGCCAGGGCTGCGCTCATTGCCAGGCTGAGCCACGTGGGGCTGCACGGAGCTGCTGGGAGCACAGCCCTGGCTCTTCTCTGCTGCTGGCTGGGCTGCTGCTTTGAAACTCAAAACTTCTGAAATGTTTCTCTAGCCAATCTGGGACCTGCACCATTTGTAGCTCAGATCCGAGAACAGCTAGAATGGGCACCATGTGCAGCATAATCTGGCTGGAGTGGCACTGGGCTGCACATAGTGGATGCTCTGTCAGAGTGCGCTGCACATGGGGCCTGCTCTGGGATGCTCACTACACCAGGTGCCAGCTTCAGCTTGTTCAGGATCCACAGTGCTTGCAGGCGCTGTGTGCAGCATGGGTCCTGGACCAGGTAGAGCTAGCACCATGTGCTTGGAGCTGCTATGCAAGTAGTGCATGTGGCAGTCTGGCTGGGGCAGCCGTCAGCTGCACCATACCACACAGTGCCTATTTTGCCTGCTCCAGGATCCACACTGCTCATGATGCCAATCCCAGACCAGCTGAAGCAGCTGCCAGATCAGGTTGCAGCAAGTTAAGGATGCTTGCCACAGAACCTGGTCCCATGCCTTATATTGCAGACTACACAGGGCCCTAGATATGTACCTTTCTCTTTCCAATTTTGTAAATCAGCAGTGTCAAACTCACCCTGCCTCCTGAGCTGGATCCAAATGATGGGGCTCCTTGCGGACCAGGTAGCAATGGTAGGACCAGCAATGGAGGCAGTGGGGCAGATGGCGACAGGCCAAGTGTATGGAGTTAGTAGTGCTGCTGTGGCATAGCCCTTACTCTGTGCTGCCAGTGGTCATGCCCAATGGGCCTCTGTAGCTCTGGTTTCTGTGGCAGTCCTGATTCCCTGCTAGTCCTGTCACCACATTCTCTGGCCTGCCAGGAACTGCACCCTGCCTGCGGGCTGCATGTTTCACGCCCCTGCTCTAGATGATTTTCATGTTATTGCTTTTACCAGTACAAGGTTATAAATTTTAATTTATGTGTACCTAATCTGAGCCGTAAAGTAAATTTTGTTTGTTTTTAATTTGTATGTCTATTTAGGAAGGGAATATCTTGTGACAAGAACAGAAGTTGGAACCTAGATTTGCGTTCTATTTTTTATTTTGCTTTGGATGTAGTGTGTATGTTGTATGTAGTGTGTGGATGCCCTAGATGAGATCAAGTTCCCACTGTTCTAGCCAGTAAACAGAGTAAGAAGGAATCCCAGCCCTAAAGCATCTACATTCTACATAGGCAAGAAAGTTGATTGATTGATGGATGGACACAAAAGTCACCGAGGTCTTTTAGCAGAGCTGGAAATGAAAGCTAAGCCTCTTGGATCCCAGTTTGGTACCCATCTTAGATCAGGGATGTCAAACATAGGCCCATGGGCTGGATATAGCCTGCCTGGTATGAGCAGGCTACTGGAAGTTAGAGGGTGTGGCTGGGAGGAATAGGCCTCTGCTGCAGAATTTGAGACCTTTGGGCCCTAGTGGACATGGTGATCCATGGCAGGAAGGCGAAGGAGGGCTGACAAAGCCCTACCCACCCTTCAGCCTCATCACCTGTTACCACTGCCATGGTCCTACCTCCCTAGCTGAGGGCCCCTGCTGGAGCTGATGCTGTGGCACAGGGTATGCAGTGGTGTGCTATGCAGGTCAAACCACTACCACAGTTGTATTCTTTTGGCTGGAGCCAAAGTAGCTACTGCTGCCACCACCACTTCCTTGTGCCTCGGACTGGATTTGGCCCTCAAGGAGCGCCATGGTCTTTGCTTCATGCACAGGGTGAGTTTGACACCCCTACTTTTGACTATGCTGCCTTTTTGCCTGGTTTTTATTTTTACCTTGAGCAACTCACCTACATCTTGATTTTCAGAATAGTTGAGTATCTGTAGTTCCCTATGACTTCAGCTGAAATTGTTGGCGCACAGTCTCTTTGAAAAATCAAACCCTTAAGCGTTCAAGTTATCAACCACTACGTATTAAGCAACTGAAGTAAAATCAAAGTAATACTTTCCTACCAACTTTTTAATATTTGTGAAGTCCTTTGAGGTTGTTCGAAGGAAGCACAATAAAAGTTTAAATTTACTCTAAGTTTGTTATACAGTGGTAAAACATATTTTGGTATATCATTAACAGGAGGGAACTCTGTTTCGTTGATCAGTTAATTCATATAGGCGTGAATAATATGTGAATTTGGATGCTTTCAGTAAGCTAAATGGGTATGTGCAAAATATCTGTTGTTTTTTAATAGGCGAAAGCTGCAGCCTTTGACATGGCTACAGCCTCACCAAGATCTGATACGAGTAACAATCATAATGGAAGATTACAGATGCAAGTAACTGGTAAGTAGGAATCTGTACATTATATGAAAATATATTAAGCACTGCTCAGGAGAGCATCCTTTTTCAGGGTAAATGGTCTTTTGTGACTTAAAATCTGTGGAATCTTGATTTGATATAGACTGAGTTGGAAGGCAGTATAAGGAAACACCAACTTAGATCAGCCTTCAGGAAACAAATCTTGTCTTGAAAGCAAACATGGGAAACTTTAGAAAAGTTTTAGCACAAAAGCTATTCTAAACTTGTATGCTCAGAGCCAATTGATAGTAGTTGTTCAATGTTTTGACTTCGAAACCTGTCTACTTGCTACTACTTTATAAATAGTAAACATTAGGAAATGTTGATGCATTTAAACATTTATGTGGTAAGTATTACAAATTAATTTCATGTGACATTTGAAAATAGAATTGGGGCTAGCAAGCATAAAACAGAATATCTACTTTTAACAAAAAGTATTTTAATGTAAATCAGGAGATTTTAGACTATTTTGTGGTAGAATTTGATTACATTTTTTGACATATATGCTGGTCTTTGGTGAAGTTTTTTTAGGGATAGTCAGCAAAAGTGAGATGAGACGCAGTCCTGCAATTTTGTAGTATGTTGGGAGAATGCTTTTTATGCAGCTTATACCTCATATGTATAGATGGAAACTGTTTAAATTGTCTTTTAAATTCATTTGAAGAATAATTTTTATGTTTTTCTTTTTATCTTTGTAGCCATTGAAAGAAACAATGTGCCATATTGTTAAATAACTCTTAACTAGTTCAATGATGGGAGTTTGCTTCACAAGGCAGTGATATATGTAAAATTTAGGACTGTATATTTGTGCTTATTTCTTTTTGTAACAAGTCTACTATGGTTTCTGCTGTAGCACATTGTCATATTTAATACTTTATTTTGTTTGTTCCCTGGACATTTAATTTTTGACATTTCTTCCCAAGTGAAATTTCAGTCAGAGAGTAGCATAGACATGACTTTAGTTCCCTCTGGCAACCATAAACACTGTGGTTTGTGTATATCACAGCAAATCAAGGAGCCATCCTTTGTTGTCTTCAGGATCCCCTCAATGGTTCTCCCTACAGCAGGGGTAGGCAACCCCTAGAACGTGTGGCATGCAAAGGCATTTTGTTTGGTATGCTTGCCTTGGGGAAGGGGCCAGGGCTGCATTGTCACAACAAGGATAGGGCCCATTCCACCTCCCCACCATTATCCGTCCCTGGCATGCCATCATCATACAAGTCAAGGTTGCAGGTGTTTCTGGCACGCTCCCAAAAAATGTTGCCAATCCTTGCTGTACAGGATTTTTGTTATTACCATATTTACACAAATATAAGATCAGGATTTTTTTCTCCAAATCAGCACGAGGAAAAAAAGCCTGTTGTCTTACATCCATGTGTTAGCAAACGTTCCCCCTCCCAACAAATACATTGACACTGGCTGTCAATTAAACTTCTGTTAGAAGCAGCATGTGCTCAGTTATGGAAACCAGTTATGAAGTTGATTGAATGCAACCCATGCTGAGTGCACCAATAAAACACATGGTCCATGTTGGGCTAATAGACTGAAGGTAACCTACCACAAGGATAGGTTAGTACAGCCCATCTGAATAAGATATAGTGCCCATTGTACTCATGCCCCTCAACACCAACTTTTTCAAGTCATGGTGAGCCACTACATCAAATACATTTCAACTTCCTCTTCATTCCCACAGTTGAGCAACACATTTCTTTCCCATTTTTAATGATTTCTGTTTCTCTGAGCCTTAAATGGCTGGCAAACATTACCAAACTTCTATGTAGCTGAGAGGCTCTGTTGCCCCTCTTTCAGCTCCACCCTGTATGGGGTAGAAGGGGACCAGGCAGCCCTGAGCCTCATCTGCGTTTTGGAGGGTCTCAGAACTTGTGACAAGAACACCCAGTTCCAGTTGCAAGTGGGGGCAATGGATCCTTTCTGAGTTGTTAGGTTGTGGGTTCACCATGGCTTGAAACACTGTTGACTTTGCTGGAGCCCAGCCCAGTAAACTATATGTTAAGCCATGAGCCTTTTGGCTCTGGACTAATGTCATGCACAGTTTGTACTATGTATAAGTTGGAGCAAAAGTAGTACTTAAAGGCCTGTTTATGGAGTACCTGTGCTAAGATTTGCTGCAGTCAAGGTTGGAGCCAGAGTCAGACCCAGAACAGTCTCCTGTTCTCCTCTACAGTTTAAGTCCTTTTCTCTGTTCCTTTACCCTTCTTACTACCACTTGCAGCTCACTTCCACATTGTGCTTGGGGGAAAAAGAGCCTGAGCAGGGACTGACAGTAAAGGGGGGCAGGAAGTCTGCAGGGCAAAGAAGTTGTTGGGGCAGAGGGCAAGGAGGCTACTTGAGCCCCGTCAGCCACTGTTTTCCCTGCTGTAGCAGTGGAAAGGCAGTGAATTTAAGACAGCATTGCAATAATTAGATTCTACACCTGGAAAATAAATTTATAAATGTTCCATATATAGAATGTAGTTGGGAGGTCATCTTATACTTAGGGTCATCTTGTAGTTGAGTAAATATGGTAATATGCCTGTACCAGTACCAACATCACTGGATTTGTTTACTCATGGACTGGTGACCTCAAAACTGTTGCTGATGGTGCCAGCTATCTCAGCATTTAGGTCTGTGATACCACAGAGTTTAGCTGCATCGCCTCTTCTCAAGTCCCTGCTATAATCTTCAGCAATCAAGACATCTGTACAGTAATATCACTATAAGATCTTTGCAAATCAGGCTTTGGAACTCCTGCTAAATAGGTTAATTTAATAGGAGAGGGTTGTTACTTTTATCATCTGTTTTTGGTCAGAGAAGGAAGGGTTTGTGAACCTGTTCCCCAAAATCTTGCTCACATAGTTTCATAGATTTAGGGTCGGAAGGGACCTAGTAGATCTTCTAGCCCGACCCCCCGCCAGGGCGGGAGAACAACAAAACCCCAAAACAAAAACGGGACTCAAAAGAGTCCAGCCAGATAGGCATCCAGCCTCTTCTTAAAGACCCCCAGGGTAGGGGCCAGCACCACTTCCCTTGGAAGTTGGTTCCAGCTCCTAGCCGCCCTAACTGTGAAGTAGTTTTTGCGGATGTCCAATCTATACCTCCTCTCCATCAACTTGTGCCCATTACTCCTTGTTATGCCAGCGGGCGCTAGGGGAAACAGCGTCTCCCCCAAACCCTTCTGGTCCCCCCTAGTGAGTTTATAGACGGTCACCAGGTCCCCCCTCAGCCTTCTCTTGTGGAGGCTGAATAGGTTCAGGTCCCGCAGTCTCTCACTGTAGGGTCTGCCCTGTTGTCCCCGGATCATGCGGGTGGCCCTCCTCTGGACCCTCTCCATGTTGTCCACATCCCTCTTGAAATGGGGCGCACAGAACTGGACACAATACTCCAGCTGTGGCCTGACCAGCGTCACATAAACCTATACATTTGGTAAAGATTCCAGAGTTCAAGGCTATGCTAATAGAGATGGTGGGGAGGGGAGAAAGGATATAGAATATCATTCCTGTCTGGTAACCACTAGGACCCTCTCATTTTTGCTTATATCCTGATTATTATTGGCATTGTGGGGATTTGCAACATGTCAAAAAACCTCTTTTACATCCAGTGCTAGATTTTTCTCCCCTGTAATATCTTGTATTCAATGATAATAGCCACCCCAGATGTTGACAATAAAGTTTTTAGTGAAGAACATCAGTTTACTAGAGGTGCATCAATACATTGATCCAATACTGGGTTGGTACTGATATAAAGCAAATTGGCTGTATCAGAAATCGGCCTAATGTGGCCCATAAATGCCATGCATGTGCACAGCCACAGCGCAGCACTCAGGCAGCAAGGAGCACAGCCTGGCAGTGTGGAGAGCTGCCTCCAGCTGATAAGTCCATTGTGGTGGAAGGGGAGGGGAAGGGGCATGCGGGGGGCAGATCAACTCCCCTGCAGTGAGAGAGGGGGCTGGGTTTGGGGTGGGCTGCAGCTGTGGGCTGGGACCAGGTCTGTGCCGGGTTCTTCTCTCCAGGGGCTAGGTTCGGGGCAGGGGCTACGGAGGGGCTGCAGCCACCCCAGATTTCACTGTAGCTCTCTCGCAGTGTCTCTGTGTGCCCGTTGCAGCCTCAGCTTTTCCTGGCATGTGGGGGGAGGCAGGGGTTGAGCCAGGATTGTGCCAGGAACGTGGTGGCACTGGGAGGGAGCTATGGCAAAATCTGGACTGGCTGCAGCCCCCTCTGTAGCCCCTGCCCTGGCAATAAGAGCCTGGCTCAGCCCCGGCTCCAGCCCACAGCTGCAGCTCGCCTGCCCCATGCAGATCTGGGGGCACACGTCCCATGTCCTTCCCCCACCCCCCGTGCCCTCCTAGGGTGCAAGCAGCAGTGGTGGGAGCCACCCCTCTCCTCCCCTCATGAGTCACGGCTCCATCCCGTGCCTGCCCCAGCTCCTGTCCCTTCCCTTACCACGGGGGAAGAGGGAGATCTGCCCCTCCCCCCACAGACCCCTTCCCTCCTCCCTCCCTTTCTACCATGAGGGACTTACTAGCTGGAGGCAGCTCTCCACACTGTATCAGAAATTGGATTAGTATCAGCTGATATGCCTCCTTAAAAACTGAATATTGGTATGAGCCTCAAATATCTTTATTGGTGCACCCCTACAATTTACTTATTTCATTCCTTTTGCTATTTCACTTTTTCTTTTACCTGATTGCATAGTAGCTCTGTCTGGTCCATCATTCTTAAATTACAGAACTTCCTTTAATAAATGGGGGAGAGATTAAAAATTACAGTCAAGGGAGGGCAGAACATATTGTCATCTTGCCTTAAGAATGGGGGGGGGGCAGGAGACAGGGGGGACGGACTGGTTCTCCTCCCAAACGGAGAGCAAGCAAGCAGGATTGATATTGCCTTAAGGATATTCTTTAATCTTTCTCTAAAGAAGAATCTTTAATTTTTTTTTCCAAACGAGAGTCGTTTAGTTTCTTAATAAATCAGTTTATTGAACATTACAAAGTATTAACTACTAGTACACATGCATGCTCGCACGCACACACCCTTGTTTATTTGTTTTGCATTTCTTACAAACCCAGGGTGGCCTTGTGCTAACAAACAAAGTGTGTGTGTGTATGCACACACATATATACACATATACATACACACTTTGTTAGCACCACAAGGCCACCTTGGGTTTGTAAGAAATGCAAAACAAAGTGTTTGTGTGTGTACTATATATATGCCAGTTCTATGAATACAATTCTGTCAGCTGGCAAGGTGTCACAGAACAGACTGATTTCTTGAAGGGAGAGCAGATGTTTTCAATCTTCAGATACAATCAGGATTGGGGAAGAAGATGAGGATACTTCTCTCTTTTCAAGGTGGTGATATTTATAGTTCTTTAGTCATATAGCCACCAATTAGATAAGTTTGTTTTTCATAAACAATTTTTTTTTTTTTACTTTTTCTCTATACTTCCCTCAGTACCAGGAGCCTCCTGCTTCAGATATTGGTGAAATGTACATTAATAAGCCATTTTATCAGACTTGCAGAAAAACAAGTTACAAATGGTATAACTTGTGTGCAGGTGCTAACTTTGTAAATGCATTCATGTCAAGGCTAGGCCTTGCGGGCCTAACAGATCATTTCAGTCCTGTCAAATATCAAGAGGCACAGTATCTGTCAAGAATAAGCATCATGCACTTATTGCCAGAAAGACTGACTGTCCAAGTTAGTCTAAAACTGGTTAAGAACTTATAAAACTTCTATGACAGACATCAGTATCTGTTCCACTGACTTCTAAAGAAGCAGGCAGCAGGGAACTGGCATCATTTTGTATATTTGAATATTGTACTTACTCTCTACATAGCATCTTGTGCTTACTGCTGCTCAAGACAAGTCAAAAAATCTTTGGAGCGGCACTTAAGAAAAAAGAGCCTAAATATTTGAATATTTTTGGAAGGAAAAACTATTAATGTAATGGTTTCTATTAAGGTATTCCTTTCTAGTGCAGGCACCCTTTTCTAAATACAACTACCACATGTGGTACACAATATAAGACTTTGCTAATAGGTAACCATGGGAATACAGAAAGGAATTGGATTTCTCATCAGTGATGATAAATTAGTGTGCAGACCCCATCATGAGTTATAGCTGTTGCCTCAGTACAGCAAGATTGATGTTAATGGCTGTCATTTTGGTTGGTAGCCCTCAGGGAGCCCCAGGAACTAGAGATCTTTATTGAGCATTTAGGTCTATGAAACCACACAATTTAGTTGCATCTCTTTTTCCCAAGTCACTGCTGCTGCTCAGTAATTAGTACATCCATAATTTCTTTTGAAGGTTCTGATCTATAACACAAGTCTCATAATGTCTCAAGCTCATTAGAAGACCCTTGAACTACATTTAGATCCTTTTGGGGATTTATCCCACAGCTCAATGGCAGAACTACTAAGGAAAGAACTAAAATTCAATAGATGAAGGCCTTCAGCAGCAGTAGTGAGATGGATACTGATCCAGGTTGTTTTGATGGTTGAGAGAAGCCTTAAAACCACAGTGTAATTTATATCTCTTTCCTAGATCCTCTAGGGACTATTTTTGAGGGAAGGGAGGGAAGATATACTCTGCTACAGGTTGCTTTCAGGCAGAGCAGAGCTAGGCATGTTTGGTCAAGTCCCCTGATCCAACCACTCTTACTTTTGCTGCTGGCTTTAGCTAAGGACCCACTGTTCAGGGTCCTCGCTTCTGCTGCAGCTGAGTTAGTCTGTAGCACCACAAGGCCTCCCTGGATTTGTAAGAATGCAAAACAAACTAGTTCAATAAATAAACTGCCATTTAGCATTTTGCTGGCTTCGGCTTGCTAGGCTCTTCCCAGGCTTCCCCCCTTCTCTTATCTTTCAGAGGCTTTGGAGAGAGCTCCCTGCAAACAAAACAAACAAGAGAAGTCTTGTTCACAGCTCCTCCCAGTGGCTGCTTGACCTCGGCTGCTTCCAGGCTCACGGGAGCCGCATTCTCTGTCTCTTCCACCCCCAGAAGCTGCTTTTAGCTGCTTTTCCCTTCCCCTTTGCCGGTTCATGTGGGCCAGCTTTTCTTCATCCCATTCGTAGAGGCATGAGCTTTCCTAGGCAGCAGTGTACTTCATCAGGTGCTAGGAGTAGACAGTCCATTTGTTGCATCTAGTGAAGTAGGTTGTTGACTGCAAAAGCAAATGCCTCTCTAATGTGGTAAGGTGCCCTACATTCTGTAGTAAAGATGTGGACATGTAACATGTTTACTTTGGGTTATTCCAGAAGAAAAGTAGAAAGGTCACACAACATGCAGTATTTACCATGAAGGAAATGTTTTCTACTATAAAATTACTTTTGATGACATCTGAGATAAATTGACCCTACACTATACATTGTATGTCCACCACAGTTGTTTTTGCCCCAAGGAGACCTCTGCTCTCTCCAGTCTGGCAGCCCTGCCACCTAATGGCCAGAAACAGTCATACTGCCTGCTTTGAAAAGGCCAGTCTGAGGCAAATTGCTCTGTAGTAAATCATGCTGTATGTCTGCATCCTAAAGGAGTTAAACTGGTAGCTTCCCTTGAAATGTAATGGGAGGTGGGTACCCAATTTCTTTGAAACTCTTCAGAATAATCTCACACTAAATACTCAGATAGTAATTGAGACATGCTTCTAAGGGGTCTGTAATCTAGCAGCATTACTGCATCTGTCTCTGTTTCCAGCTATCTGCTTCTTACTTTGTCTAAGAGAAAATAAGATACTGAGAGATTATAGGGAAGTGTTGTACAGTTCAGTAGCTGAAAGTGTTCAGCCCTGCCTTTAGATTGAAAGAAGGCAAAAGAGAAACCTGCTGAGGTATGGAAGGAGGAGGAACAAAATACATCTGAGAGAAACCAAATTGTGGGACAGATCCTGAGGGGGGTGCAGTGGTGCAGCTGCACTTCCCATTTGCATTGGATTAGCAGGAACCTCTGGAGACTCTTTTAAAATCCCAAGAGCAGGTGGAACCCCCCACTTTCTCCCTGTCTGTTCAGAGGCAGGTCCCTTCCAGTCCCCTTTCTCACCTCCCTCACCTGCCACTGCCGCTTTCCCTAATGACCAAGAGGCAGGGAAGCTTCAGAGCCGCTCCTGCCTAACTGTGTGGGAGTTGGGCTGAGTTGGGGCAGTGGTGAGGGCTGAGGGTTTCCCTTCCTGTGCCTGTTCCTAAGATGACCAGGCAGGTCAGGGGAACTGCCCATAGCCACTGCTAGTGTCACAGTCTCAGTTGAGTCCAGTTCCTGTGCAGCCCTGCTGGAGCAGGGAGGAGTGGCTCTGAAGCTTCCTCTGCTCCTACTCCCTACACAGTAGGGAAAACAGTGATGGAGAGGAAAGGGGACTGAGCATGGAAGGGAAGGTTTAGGGATTCTTAGCTGCTTTAAGGACTTTAAAGTGTCCCTGATGGCTCCCAGGAATGGTTTGCCCTCGTGGTGGGGGAGGCGAGGGGAAGGAGGCTGGGAGTGGAGATGCAGCCATCCCTGCAGCATAGGTTGCTACTCCCACAACTCCCTTTGCAAAATCCTATATCCACCCCTGTAAGTACATATAACTTCCGGCAGCTGTGAGCCAAGTGAATCTCAGGCTCTCAACTTAAAAAAAAAAAAAAAAAAAA
>NW_017728992.1:147725166-147750612 GCF_001723915.1 Gavialis gangeticus
GCTTATAACTTAAAAAGTCATCTGCTCTATCTGGTATTGCAGTAATATGAGAAGAACTATATCTTCTAGTTTGGCTTGACAAAGAAGTGAGAGAGTAGCTTTATGGGAAGAGGGCTTCCACTAATGACCTGGAGTTGGAAACTTACCTCCTCCGCCTGGTTGCTCTTGAATTGTTGAAGAGAACCTAATTTGATGGTCTCTGCTCAGCAAGCTGAATACTTTTACCTATGTACTAACCTGTTAGAGTAGGAGGTAATGTAGAGTAGGAGCTGATTTTTGCTGACTTAAGACTTCAGTAGGGGTAGAACAAAAGACCTACTTTTGCTCAGTAGGGCTGTGTGAAATTTTGCCAGCTGTTTTGACTTGTTTCGAGCTCGAAACAGCATAATCAAAACAAAACGAAGGGTTTTGAAATGGCCTCAAAACTAAACAAGGGCAGTCAAAATGTTTCACGTTTTGAAGCTGAAGCTGGGCTTGTCTGCAGGGAAACAGAGTAAGGAAAGGGAGGGGGAAGGACTGCTCTCATATTGACTGTGATCCTTCCATGAGGTCCCTTCCAATCCCAGTGCTCTGGAGGAGGAATGGGAAAACAGCATAAAATTTAATTGGGCTGCTTTTTTTCTTGGGGTCTGACAGTTACTGAGCTTTGACTTCCAGCAGCTGAGGAGTGTTAGACAACGAAGGCTACTGCTAGCATTGATCTGAATGATTTCCTATTTGCTAGCCTAGCCTAGTAAGTGGCATTCCACAATACCTTTTTCTTTCTTCTAGACCCTTTAATTTTATTATTATATTCATTGATTTATCTGTTCAATTTTATCATTATATTGGATATTACACTATAGAATTTAGTTTGCATAGGAAGGGAGAGGCATTTAGATTCTATTTCTATACACGTATACCCTGTGGCATAGACTATACACCTTGGGGAATTTATATAGGAAGGCATATACATTTATATATTTGTATAAAAGCAAGACATTGAAACGCACCATGAAGTGTGGTGGAAAGGCAGTTGGCAAGCCTTCAGGGAGGGGCAGAAGAGGGGGTAGAGGGAGAGGTATAAGTTTCTCCCCGCCCCCCAAACTGAGACGCAGCCTCTTTGCTACAACTAGCAGAGATGAGGCTTCACAAGCAGCAAGGAAAGGGGAGCAGTGCCACTGCCTGTGTCTGAGACAGCATCCCCTTCAAGAGCACCAGCCATAACCCTCACCACCACTACTATGACAACTAGCAGCAGCACCAGCACCAGCATGACAGTTTTTTCCCCACCCATTTCACTTATGCTGAGCCTCCCAGTGCCAGAGGAAGAGCTGGATCTGGATCTAGATCTGAGTACCCTAGCAAGGGAAATTCTGGGGAAGGAGGGGGAATCAGCTGAGTTTGTGCTCCACACCCTTCAGGTTTCCCCTAGAGCCAGGTCTCCTTCCACAGAAGGCACTTCAGAGGAGGCTGAGGTAGACGTTGCGGAGGCAAGCGGCTCAGCTTAGTCTGCTCCTCCTGTTGATTTGTCTCTGCCTGCTGAGGAGGAGGAAATTGCAGCATCCACACATGCACCCGCACCCCAGAAGTGAGCGGGCAATGTGGTCTGGGATCATTTTGAGCTGGCAGATGAACCCACGTACGCTGTTTGCCTGCACTGCCGAGCCAAAACCAACCGGGGCAAGGGAACAAAACACATGAGCACCACCGGGATGCTGATACATCTCCTCAGGCACTCCACCCTTGCCCTTACTCCTCCTTAGCCTGGCGTGTTGGAAGGTTAAGCAAAATCACCCAGAGCATTGGGGAGATGCTTGCTATTGATGGCCAGCCCTTCTGCTTAGTTGAGTGGTTAGGGTTCAGGGAACTCATGGTGCTCATGGCCCCATCCTACCAAGTGCCCGCATGCACCACCTTCAGCAGGACGGTGGTGCCCTTCCTATGTGACGCATACAGGGGGTACTTGAAGGAGAAACTGTGCAAGGCAGATCTGCAGGTGGCCTTACACTTCACCTTGGACATCTGGAACAGCCAGGGTAGAGGTCATGCCTACCTCTCCCTCACAGGGCACTGTTGCGACCAGTCAGGCCGTCGGTGGGCTCTTTTTCAAGCTGAGGTGATGGATGAGTCCCACACAGCAGTAGAGATCATGGCCATGAACCACTTGGTGCAGGGGTGGCTCATTGGCCCCTTTGTCAGTGACCATGAACCCATGGGTGAGCTTGCTCTGTCTAATGTGTCCAAGGCGGTCTGTGATGCCAGCTTTGTTGGCATCAGCTGTGTGGCACACAAGTTCCACCTCATTGTCAGGGACACCTTGGATGGGGACAGGGCTGCCAGTGACAGCACCAGCAGCACCGGCAAGCTCATTTCAAAATGCAGGAAGGAGGTAGGCTACTTTCACCAGAGCATCAATCAAGGCAAGATGCTGTGGGACAAACCAGCAGAGCTGAACATCCTGTAATGCAAAATCATGCAGGATGTGGAGACTTGGTGGAACTCCACATACCTGATGCTTGAGAGGCTGGTGGAGCAACAGAAGGCCATCCATGAGATGTCCGTGCTCAGGGACATTGGGATCAGCAGCCCCCTTAACAAAGCTGAGTGGAATACCATCTCCCAGATCTTGGTGGTCCTCAAACCCTTCCTCAAGGCCACTGGGACCCTCAGCACTGGCGATGCCTGTAGTGAGGGAGCTTCAGAGCCAAATGGAAAGCTTCCAGGGGATCAGTGTTCCTGGATGGGGCAAGCTGCTGTCACCAGAAATCTAAGCACTGGTGAAGCAGCTGAAGGAGGGCATCAGAAAGTGGCTTAATCCCTTGTGGTCCAGTACGGTCCATGTGCTGGTTGCTGTGTGTGACCCCAGGGTGAAGGGCAGCCAAAGCCTGAATCAGTGGATGGAGGTGCTGGTGAAGAGAGTCAGGAAAGCAGAATGGCAGAGGCGGGGAGATGTGGAAGAGGGGGATTTACTGTCCTATGCTAGCATGCAACCCACCAGCCAGTCTCCTCCTCCACCACAGGTGCTGCCAATGTAGGCCAAGGGCGTGGCTTCTATGGTAGGGTCCAGAGGCACCAGACCCCACCATCAGGTAGGTAGCGCTCAGACCTTGGATGCCTACCTTGCCGAGTATGTGGAGCCACTGCTGTGCAACCCCTTGGCCTACTGGACAAGTCACAGCCAGATGTGGCTGGATCTGGCCATGGTTGCCCGTGAATACCTGTCCTGTCCACAGACCAGTGTTCTGAGTGAGAGGGTGTTCAGCATTGCTGGGGATGTAGTGACACCCCATCGCATCTGCTTGGATCCTGGTTTGATGGAACAGCTGGTGCTCCTCCAGGTGAACCTCCCACTGCTGGGGTTCTCCAAGCTCCAGGTGCAGACAGAGTGAATGCCACCCTCCTCACTCCATCCACACCTATTTCCTTTTTTCATTTTTTTAAAAAAACATTTAATGCGCCACTCTCAGAACTGGAGGGGGCACACACTGCATCACCAGCCAGCAGGGGAAGAACATGTCCCTGCTGAGCTCCTGTGACAGGACAAACTTGGAGGTATGGCCTAGGGCTATGGGGAAGGAGAAGGCCCCAGGTCCTGGGCATGACCACTAAAACTGCAGTCTGCCAGAGTCGGGAGGCCTGGTGGGACTGCTGGCAGCACAGCAGCCCCAGGAAATGCCAGGACCGAGGATCCCCCGGGTGAAAAGCAGACGCTATAACCACCAGCCACCACACGCCTGCACGCAGTCCTGGCTGGGGAAAACCTGGACCAGTCATGTCTTTGACAGGCCTGAGGCTTGCTGGTTGCAGTGGAGTTTTGAGGCTCCAGGTGAGCTGAGCTTGGCTGCCTGGAATGCCAGCTTTTGGGTTGAATAACCCTTTATCAGGCTGAGGAAACACCTGCAGTTGGTGTGTATGCTCTTCCTGGATGGAAGGAATAGTAAAGAATCCAGAGGCTGGCATACAGTGTAGGCAAGAAAGCCGGTCAGTGAAAATGGAAATGGAGGCATCAGGGTGTGAGGGACAGGCTGGGGTGGGGGAGGAGGGGGGAGAAGGGGAATGTAGCAATGCAGGTAAAAGTGGAGAGGTACCTGGGGAGTCAGATGTCTGGCAGGTTGTAGTGTGTCATAAACCCAATGTCAATATAGAGTCCATGAGTTTCTGTACCTAGGAGGCTGATGAAGTGAAGTTCATAGGCCCAGCTGTGAAAAGACTTCATAGACAGTAGGGCTGGAAGGGACCTTGGGAGATCATCAAGTCCAGCCCCCTGCCCCAGGGGCAGGAAGTCAGCTGGGGTCAAAGGATCCCAGCAAGATACATGTCCAAATCTCTCTTAAAGGAGTCCAGAGTAGGTGCTTGCACCACCTCTGGTGGCAGTCTGTTCCAGGCCTTGGAGGCTCAGGCAGTAAAGAAATTCTTCCTTATGGCCAGCCTGAAACAGTCTTGGAGGAGTCTGTGACCATTTGAAGTGGTTTGTATATTCCCTTTCAGGGTCAGGCCTGAGAGACTGGAGACAAAGTGTTTTTTTTTTGTGAGAAATGTGACCCCACAGGTAGCTGGGTATTGTTGTCTTTGATAGATTCTGGTGTGCAGTTTGTGGGGGTACTGGAGATTGTTGACAGGTTTTGTTTTGAGCTACAGGAAGTTGGCTTCAGTTCTGGTGATGAGGTTAGGTTACCAAGATTTGGTGCTTGTTTGAATTTACAAACCACTTTTCATAGCCGGGCCTATGAATTTCACTTCATCAGCCTCCTAGGTACAGAAACTCATGGACTCAGTATAGACATTGGGTTTGACACTACAATCTGCTAGACATATGACTCCCTGGGTACCTCTCCACTTTTACCTGTGCTGCTACATCCTGCCTGTCCCTCACCCCCTGATGCCTCCATTTCTATTTTCTCTGACTGGCTTTTTTGCCTGCATTGCGTGCTGGCCTCTGGCTTCTTTACTGTTCCTTCCATCCAGGAAGAACACGCACACACCCCTCTGCATGTGCTTCCGCAGCCTGACAAAGGATTTTTCAACCGGAAAGCTTGCTAAGATATATTTCTGTAACTAACTATTCTGTTGGTCTGCTAAAACATATCAGATTAGATTGACCCAAAGAAAAGGACCTTGTCCAGTGCCATGTCCTTAGACCAACACCCTTAGCATGTGATCAGAAGGACACAGGGCCCTGGGCACATCTAAGCCCCAGGGCTGGGGCTGGCAGGAAAGTTTCTCTGGCAGCTGCTGGAGAAGAAGCTCCTGCAGGAAAGGAAAGAAAGGATCTGTGACAGTTTGGCTGCCTGAGCTGCTGCTGGTGCTACTGTGCTGCTCACTGTGTTATTTATTACCTGTTGTCATTTAAAGTGGTGAACCTGGATGAGTCTGTAGGGGAGGAGGAGACCTCATTGGGACACCCTACCGTGTTGTGTAAAGGCCTCAGCACTAGTGAGGGTGTGCTTTAACACACGTGCAGTATCACCCACGTAACGAGTTTTGCGTAGCAGCAGCTTGAAGTGCAGTTTTCCAGAAATCCCTGCACCTATCTCTTTGAAACTTCGCAGGCTTCCTGGCCTCAGAAGGGGCTACCATCCCTGTAGGTTTCACCCAAATCGGGCAGGAAATGACAAAGTTATAGGCAGTTTCATGCTTCCCCTTTACAGGTTTCCCTTGTTTTACACAGGTTTGATTTATGCAAATTTGCTCTTATGTGATGACCCTTTTGTACCCGAAGTTTGTTATATGCAAGGTAAATTCACATATATACAATTGGCATAGGCTAATCTTACGCAATTGGCATAGGCGTGCTTTGCCCTTCCCCAAGCAGATAAGTCTGAGTTTGTGAGGGGAGGGGAAAGGGCCATGAGCCGTAGCCCCCCGCAGCGTGCCCTCCCAGTGCTGCTACTGAGTGCTGGGAAGAGCCTGGAGCCACTGCTGGCCCAAGCCTGCAGCGGCCACCTGCCCTATCCTGCTCTCATTCGGCTGCAGGTGGCTGCCTGCCCCTGCTGCAGCCCTGGGAGTGGCAGACGCCGCCTTTATGCAGCCATTGGGCTGTGCCGTGCCCCAAACCCCCTGGGGCTCCGCTTACCCCCTGGCACGGCGGAGCCCAGTAGCAGGGGCCCGGCCCTGAAGTGGAGAGGAGTGGCATGAGTGGGGCTGTCATCCACCCTGAGTGCCACGAGGAGCCTGGTGCTACCCCTGCTGTAGCTCCGGGAACAGCAGATACCGCCTGCTTACAGCTACTGGGGTACACCCCGCTGCACCCCTCTTCCCTAGCCCCAGCCCCACTCCCTCCCTCCCTCACTGCCCTGGGAATGCATCCCTATCTGTTTAATTGTAAACTGGGTTTGCTTTATGCAAATTTGATTTATGCGCCGTTCCCTGTATCTACTGCATAAATGGAGGGGAACCTGTATAGCCTATGGGCGAAACAGCGAAACAATTTAAACAAAATGGAACAACAGTTTTGAAATTAAATGAAACTTGAAATGAAACGCTGTCCCATCAAAACAGAACAGTACTGTTTTGCACAGACCTGTTGCTCAGCATACAGATATCTGGCTGTTAACTTGTACAAAAATGGCCTTTAAAAACATGCATTTCCCCTGGTTGTGCCTAATTTAAAGCATGGATGAAGCCTACATTTTAAAAACAAAAATCCCAAGGGAATGCAGTAGCTAATACATGTATTAATGATTTTCAGTTTAAAAGATGAGTCGGAAGAGAGAAATAAACATGAGATTAAAAGAACACCACAGGAAACAATATTTTTTTTCTTTCAAATGCTATTTGCACTGGTTGGTTAGTCACATTATAGATACCTGTCCTGAGAATAAGTTTATGGTTATGTCACATTTATTTGAGCTACATCCTGGAATACTTTGAAAATGAAAGTTTCTGTCATAGGAAAATGAGTTTATTTTTTTCAGTGGGAATTAGTGGTCTGAGAAAGGGGTGAGATGTAATGATGATTTCATATCCTTTCTTATACCTCTGAAAGTTCCTTGTGGACATATTTTTAGAAGATTCATTCACTACAGATCAAAAAGGTGATGAACCAAGTCATCTATTTACACACTTATGGCTGAGTCAGTTTTTTAAGGTAGTGCTTCTGTTATTTTCCAGCAAGAAATAACACTGCAATAATGATAAACACTACTTACTTTGATTTTTTAGTGTCTAGTGCCAAACTGAAAAGGAAAAAGAACTGGTTTGGAACAGCTATTTACACAGAATTAGCTGCAGATGGAGAAATCAGGAAAACAGCAAAATCAAGTAGTTCTTCAAATCCAAAATGGGATGAACAGTTGACTGTGTAAGTATTTAATAGAGGTAGAAACATATTTTTAATCAAACAGTAGATGAAAATATTTACAAAACTCTGCCGTTCGGTTGCATATGTATAGTTTCCCTTAACTGTTGAGAGCTTCATGCATCTGATGGCAACTTTTGCCTTCAAATGAGTAAACTTGTCCAATGCATATGTGAATCATCTCAGCAAGCTTATTCTTAAGCAGTGGAGGAGTGTTCTGTATACATTGGTGATGTATATAATTTGTACATCTCTTTTCATTGTGGACCCTACAAGTTCAGTCCCTGCTGATGTCTTCCGTTGTTTCTCATTGAGGAGGCCTGATCAGAGATGTTATTCATAGAAAGCCATACGCTGGATATGGGGTAGCAGGTGCTTCAGTTGTACTCTTCATGGAGCAAACAAGTTTGTTATACTGACCTTATACTGATCAATAGTACGGGGCCTTAGGATCACAAGGCTAAATTACTGTAATTTTCTCTTAGCTGGGTTTTTAATAGGACTTCTCTGTTACTTACGACTACTTCAGAATGCAGTGGCATGATTGCTCATTATTTTGATCAACTGTGATCTACATCAGTGGTTCTCAACCTGTTTACACTCAAGTCACCCTTCAGAAAATATCAGCTCTTTGCTTTCTCTCATTTCCTGACTCCAAAGAATAATGGAATAATTCTTTTGTTGCAAAGAACTCAAAAACCCCACACCAGCTCAGAATGTTTTTGACACTGACACTAGTGACGGGGCTCAGCCACAGAGGAGACCTTGCTACACATGCAAATTGAAGCTCAATAGCAGTCAGCTATAACACTAGTACACATTTGTGAAGACAAACTTTACAGCTGGTTGGAGCTTTTTATGGCATAAGTATTCTGCTTGTATAGCTGGTTTCAAGATAATTGCATGGTTAACCGGTTAATTGGGTGATGTAGGGGGCCTAATAGTGCTAATATTACATGGCAGCTGGGGCACCCTTAAAAGGTTTTTATTTGGCATCCCATGGGGCTGTGACACTGGTTGATAACCATCCATCTATATTTTCTCCCTCAAATAAACTTAGGTGACTTTTTCTGCACTTTTGGGGAAAAAACTCAAACCAAGCAGAAAAGGCAAGAAAAAAGTGCCTAAAATGCCCTCACCCCACCTCTGCAACTCAAACAAAATGCCATTTTTCAAAATTGTTGCTATTATCACTGCATTTAGTTCTCTAGCTTTACCCTACTTCTGTCTTACCATATATATTAGCTTTGTCGTTTCTGGGGTTTTGTTCAAAGTTTTTAAGGATAGTATTTTTTGTAAATGTCTGTACAGTTTGTATATTGTACCTGTATGCTATCTGTAAATAAAGTTTTATCTTTATTTTAATGTTAGTCATTATATGCTGGTTTAGGACCCTGCTACTTGCAAGGAGTCTAACCAGTTGGTTTCTATATGTTTGCTAATATGATTCAGTGTTTTTTCTAACAATGAAAGCTAAAAATCAACTGTAGTATTTTTTCCTATTGGAAAGTATCATAAGTTTGTATTTATAATTTTAAGTGGTGAGAAAAATAGGAACTTTTTTAAAAAGCAAAACACTAATAGATATTGTGTAATTTAGATCTGACCTTTGGTGTCAGTAGTTTTGATGTTTCTAATTGTTCTCACTGTTAATACACCTTTAACCCTGCACTATTCCCACAATGAAGTATGCTGAATTTTCTAAGGTTTATACCCCTTGAAGCCTTTAAAAATAATTTCAGATATGGAAAAGTTAATTCAGATAGATTATAACTGTATATAATAATGAGAAATTAGTACTTAAATCTGTTTTTAAATTTATATACAGGAATGTGACTCCACAGACTACGCTGGAATTTAAGGTGTGGAGCCATCATACTTTAAAAGCAGATGCTTTATTAGGAAAAGCCACTGTAGACTTGAGACAAGCCTTGGAAATACACAATAGAAAATGTAAGTTTTCATGAAGGATAACTTGATTTAAGTAAAATTATAATTCATATTTTCAAAAACATCTGGACTATCAACATTATTGAACTGGTCAAAAAGTTGTCATTAATTAAAACAGATTTCCAGTTAGTGCATTTTAGTCATTCCTTCGGGATATTTTTCCTTCTTACAGAGAATAATTTAAATTTATGATGTGATATAATCATTAAACAAATATTAGTACTGTATAAGGAGCAGCTACTAAATAAAACATGAAATGGTGAGCTATTTAATAAGGCAAGGTACTCCTTAAGTTTCTTTGTTTTGTTACAAAATGTCCGTCCTTCTGGAGGATCTGTAGTAGACCTTAAAAATAGCCAAAGATTTTTTTTTAAAGGGCTCCTTTCTCATTTTCCATATACCAGGTTCCTTTGTCTTTCATGGAGTCATAACCTAATAGATTAGATTTTCATTTTTGTTACAGTTTTACTGACCTAAATAGAATTAGAACTAAATGATAAATAAGATGATTAACTTTTCCTTTGAGTACATCATTTTTCCCCATAAGGCAGCTTTCCAGGTGCTTGTCGTCTTTGCTAGAAGAATTAATAAGCTTTCAAACCTTCACATCTCTATTTTCTTTTCATTAGTTTATCAGGGCACCAATATAATGAGTCCACACTTCAAATTTCATCCTGTGTTGGGCTTAAAATTCTAGCTGAACTAGTCTCTCCTGATCATTTCTTGCATGTCATACAAGACTTGGGCATTTGTATTTTGGGAAAATGAAAGTTTAAAAAGAATTTCTTGCATCTTTCTGACATAATACAAAAAACAATTCTAACTGGATTTTTTCAGTAGTATTATGGAGATGCCACTGAAAGCTTCAAAATTAAGGCTGATTGTAGTGTGTACTTTAAGTATTGAAAAAATTTTCAGAGAATTTACCAGTTAATTAGATTTAATGAGCAAATAAAATGAATATTTTAAAAGATTCATCAAGAAATGGAACACTAGTTAGCCTTTATTTTTTCCAAATTTACCTTAATAACAAAATAGCATACAGTTGTCAAAGTTCCCATTTAATTTAAACTAATTGAATTCTTGAGCATATGTTTTTGAAAAAATGAAGATGCAGTTAAGTTGAGATTTTTAGAAGTATTTGTATCTGTTTATTATGGTTATAGTTTCATAGTTTCTAGGGTCGGAAGGGACCTTAGCAGATCATCTAGTCCGACCCCCTGCCATGGCAGGAAAGAGTACTGGGGTCAAACGACCCCAGCAAGGTGTTCATCTAACCTCCTGTTAAAAACCGCCAGGGTAGGAGCCTGCACCACCTCTCTTGGAAGTTGGTTCCAGACCCTAGCCGCCCTGACTGTGAAATAGCGCCTCCTGATGTCCAACCTAAACCTACCCTCTGCCAGCTTGTGACCGTTATTCCTGGTCACTCCTGGTGGTGCTTGGGGCAACAGGGACTCCCCCAATGCCTGCTGATCCCCCCCCGACTAGTTTATAACAGGCCACAAGATCCGCCCTCAGCCTTCTCTTTTGGAGGCTGAACAGGTTCAGGTCCCGTAGCCTCTCCTCATAGGGCCTGCCCTGCTGTCCCCTGATCATGCGAGTGGCCCTCCTCTGGACCCTCTCCATGCTGTCCACAAGAGTTATGTTGGGTAACTCTTTGAGGGCGTTACAGGTAACTCAGCCAATATGCGGCTAATGTCCCTTCACCATTTCTGTTGCTTGTAAAAAGTCAGGGGCATGAGAGAGACTGGATGTGTTTCAAGAATTCTCATTAGTAGATAAATTTAAGGTTGTAAGGCTACATGCCAGCATGGATGTTAGCGCTTGAAAAACTACCCATTGCACTGCTGAATTGGCATCACTGAAACAGTAGTACAGGAGAATCCTGTAAGTGAAGAGGCACTGGGATTTGCAAACTGATCCTTCTTGTCCTTCCTTTCATGTAATGCCAGTCTCTAAACCAGGTCTCTAAATAAAAAACAAAACAAAACAAACAGTTGCTATTTGAGGCCAAATTTCACTACTTTGCTTCAGCAATATTGTGCTTCTCTAGTAATGAAAACATACTGTACACTTAATCTTAATTTGACAGTGTGCTTGGAAAGTTTTTGTTGTGCAAGTGGATTGTTGAATCAGTTGTGTTTCTTGAAAATGATTTAAAGCTGATTCTATATCTCTTAACTTAATTAGTAATATTTCATGGTAGCATTCCCTTTGGTTTTCTTGTTCATTGTTCATGTATGAAATTTTTAATAACTGAAAACTAAGGATATTCTATTATAATTTAAAGACAACTGCGTTATCATGCCTTAAAGGCACAACCCTAATTTTGCCTTTAAATGACATCATGGACTTGGAAAAACAGAAACTTACTTTTAATGATGTATCTAATCTAAAACTACAAATGCTAAAATTCCTTGATTTTAATATTACTGCAGAGCACAGTGACAGAAAATAAATAATTAATGCAGTGTCCAACAAACAGCACAGAACTTAATTGAAAGCTGGATATTTTACACATGCCCAAGCAGAGTAGATGGAATCTGCACATTGAGCGATAATACCAAGCAGTGGTTCATAGATTTGGAAATTGATATCTGATGCCGTACGAAAGAGACAGAGAGATCTGCATTTTCCTCATTTCTGCTGTTCTTTGGAAATAATGATTTTTTGCGGAGATTGGCAGAAAAGGGGTACAGTTTCTCTCTGCTTCACTGGCATGTTTGTGCGTAATGCAAGGAACCAATATCTGATTGTACCAATAAAAACTTAGTTTTAGCTTTTTAAATGTATTAGACTTGTAAAACTGGCTTATGATTCCATAACCACATAATGGGAATTTAAAGGTGAAGAAGCTCACTAATAACCTATTTAAAGCACAGGGCCTATATAAATCTAGTAGAATGCACGTTTTATATGCTGTTTAAGGTGAAAACTTATTTTAAATGGATTATAGGATCCTATACCTGTAGCAGGTATAAGCCAGGGATGTAAATACTGATTAAATAAATATTCGTTTAACCTGGTGTAATAACAACAGGTTAAGCGATTAATTGGTTGGGCGCAGGGATGGGGATGGGTGCGGCAGCGCTGGGGGTCTAGCCAGTGGCTTTGTAAAGTTGGGGGGGAATGCAGGGTCCCAGGCCAGCGCCTTCTCTGTCCCACCCTGCCGTGGAGGAGGGACTGTACCCATGTGCTTTACCAGCCGGCTGAAGCTGTTGGCATGCTTCGAGGGAGGGAGCAGGCAACCTCTCCCCACCCCTGTTCTCTTCTCCCTGCCCTCCTCCTCACTCCTTTCTCCCTCTGTGTAGCCTACCTATTAGGTATTAGTCACCCCTCCCCTCTGTCCTCTCCCCTGCTCCTCTCTCCCTCCCTCCTTCCCTTCTGCTCTGCCACCTTCTGTTTCTTTCTGGGGCACCAAAGGGGCTTCCCTTTACCCCCCTCCTTCCCTCCCAGACTGTGCCTAGCCCCAGGCTAAATGATAACTGGTAAGCTAGAACTGGTTATCGCCAAGCTGATTGGTTATATGATTAATCATTTAACTGTTCACATCCCTAGTATAAGCCACCATTATTGTTTTAGATGTATTTTTTTTGCAACAGCTTAGGTTGTGGCCCTGAGTTTCTTTGACAACTGTGCAAGAGGCAAAGATTTCTTAGAGTGATATCTTTGTTTGGACTAACTATGTAGTTGTGATGAAGTTAGACAAGCTTTCGAATGCAAGGCAGATTTTGTCAGAATGTTGAAAACTGCCTTGCCTTTGAAAGCTCATCTAATTGCATGATTTCTAGATCCTCATGGTTGCCGTATCATTCTTGCACTACCTATGACAACTGCGTAATATGTGAATTTAAGCTTCTGTAGCTGAAGCAGTAGAAACCAACAACATACTATAAATGTCTGTCTTTTATTTAAATCCTAACCTTCATCAGTTGTATTCAGTTAGCTGATTCTTCAGAATAGTGATTTTTCAAAATACACTTTTTAAAAATTAGTAAAGCTTAAAGATGTACACAATGAAGAATTGATGCATGTCCATTGTAGTGATTATTAGAAATGAATCTATTGTTCTAGAAAAAAGAAGAGGTCAGGAGGTTGATGATTTGTACTGAAGTGCCTAGAACTTATGCAAGGGTGTGTATATATGTGTGTGTACATGTATATATATTTTAGTTGTATGACATTATATATTTAGTATTTTTTGTGTTAAACACCCTGCATGCTGACTTTACTCTCTTTCCCCCCTTTAGTGGAAAGAGTGAAAGTATTATTGAAACTGTCTTTGGAAAACAAGAGTGGCCTGGTGCAAACAGGTGAACTAACAGTTGTGCTTGATGGTTTGGCAGTTGAAGAAGAATCTTTTACAAACTGCAGTTCAGCGGCAACCAGTAAGTTCAATTAGTAAAATAAAAGCTACATGTTCTTACTAAACTTTTTAAAAGGAAAAAAATCTACTTAATTTATTCTTAATGTTCAGTAGAAGTCCAACAAAATGGTGATGCTGTTCATGAAACCAGAGAAACTTCAGGAAGAACTACATCCAGGTTAGAATTAGTTTTTATTTTTGTATTACAAATATTAGTAGTATATAGTCAACTATTTCACTTAAAATGCACAATAATACTTTAGTTTTGCACTGAAGATTGGGGTTTTATCATTAAATCTTATTTTAGACCAGGGATAGGCAATGTTTTTTGGCTGGAGTGCTGAAAAACACTACAATGCCTACCTCGGAAGGTGCCGGAGTGCTGGCATGGCAGAAAAACAAAATGAGGGCAAGAGGTACATGGCAGGATGCTTTGCTTGTGCCCCTTGCCCCCCACCCAAAGCCCTTGCCCCCCAGCCTGGGCTCTGTAGCTGCCAGCAGCTTCCCCAGCTCTAAGTAGCTGCTGGAGCCTGGTCTGCTCCCAGCTGGACTTGCAGCATCCCAGTTGCCTGCTGCGAGCAGCCCGGGCTCCCGGCTGGCAGCAGGTCCCCAGAGCCGGGAGGCTCCAAACAGCTCTGCCAGGCTCCAGCATCAGCTCTGTACTGGCTTGTGCACCCGTGCATCAGAGCGGGCGGTGAGGGAGGGGCCTGAGGCACTGCAGCCCCAGTTTCTCCCCCGCTCCTGGCATGGAGGTGATGGCAGGCTTCCGGAGCTCAGCACAGCTGTTTGTAGCTCTGGGCAGCTGCAGCAAGCAGTGGCCAGGTTGCAAACAGCTGTGCTGGGCTCTACAGCTCCGGCATCAGCTCCGTGCTGGCGGCGACTGCATGCGCACCTCGGGGTGGGCTGCGCTGTTCTGCTGTCCACCCCAACGTGCCCGTGCAGTTGCCTCCAGCACGGAGCTGATGCCAGAGCTGTAGAGCCTGGCGCAGCTGTTTGCAGTCTGCCCGCTGCTTGCTGCAGCTGCTCAGAGCCCGGGCTGGCTACAAATAGCTGCGCTGAGCTCCAGAAGCCTGCTATCGCCTCCGTGCTGGAAGCAGGGGAGAGACCAGGGCTGCAATGCCTCAGGCCCCTCCCTCACCATCCGCTCCGATGCGTGGGTGCACAAACCGGTGCGAAGCTGATGCTGGAGCCCAGCACAGCTGTTTGGAGCAAGCCCTGCTGGGAGCAGCCCAGACTCTGTCGCTGGCAGCAGCTACCCAGAGGCGGCGCTGGCCGTGGCATGCCAAGCAAAATGGCTTTGCGTGCCATTCTCGGCACGCATGCCAGGGGTTGCCGACCCCTGTTTTAGACTATGGTCGCATTGACTGTGTGGAGATTGTTTGAGCAGAATTTGCAGATTGCAGATTTTGGCTTACTAGAATGTAGTTAAAGAAGTAATGCTGTTATACCAATAGGCATCTAGTGATGTAAACATGTAAATGAATAACTTGATTCATGTGGGTAGTTGAATTCGGATGGATTTCTTGTGAGTTATACTACTGTTCTTATACCAGTAGGGCTTGAGCTTTGAACTCCAGAAAGGTGGTCTGACCCATGGAGATGGTTCAGCCAGAGAGCTAAATTAACTAAGTCCACTCAGCCTTGAAATCTCTAACATGTTGTGGTGGACTTTAGACAAACAGCTGTGAATGTGGGAGTACTTAGCCCATTCCGCTTCCTCCCACCTTCTGAGCTATGTTCAGTATCATCCATTTCCTTTGATCTGCTGGTAGAAGAGAGGAAAGAAGAAAAGGACCCTGTATGTCTCCTTTCCTTCCAAGTTCTCTCCAGATATGTTCCAGTTTGTATTAAAGTCAGTTAACGTGGGGTCATTGCCACAGGAGGTTGTAGAGGCTGATAGTATAGCCAGGTTCAAAAAGAGACTAGACATATTCATGGATGATAGCTCTATTAATAGCTAGGAAACAGAACAGGTGGAGATGTTTTCTCTGGCATCTCTAAACCAATGATAGCAAATGCCAGGGAGGGTAATGGATAAGGGATAAGTTACTCTAAATATACCTGGTTCTGTCCTCTCCCTCTAAAGCATCCACTCTTGCCACAGTCAGTGACAGGATACTGGGCTAGATGGATCACTGATCTGACTCAGTATGGCACTCCTTATGTTCTTATGATCAGGGCCTCAGAACAAAGAACTTGCACAAGCTGGAGTAGCAAGGAAGGGGTTTGAGACCTGTTCATAGAGAGCAATAGGCTCAAGCCTTCTATGTAGCAGATCAAAGAGCTCCCAGGAAACTATAAACAAGCCAAACTTGGCTCTCAGTGGTGGGAAGCTTCGGTACTTGGACCAGTGATTTTCAGCATGTTCATCAACGATTTGGATTTGGGTATTAAAAGCAAGCTAGCAAAGTTTGCTGATGACACCAAACTATGGGGGAATGTGGTCACACTCGAAGACAGGATGACAATATAGGCCAACCTGGACAGGCTCGTGAGGTGGGCAGACCTCAACCAGATGTTGTTTAATACAGAGAAATGTAAAATGGTCCATTTGGGGAGAAATAATCCACAACACATTTACAGGTTCAGCAGTGCTACATTTACTAGCACCACATCTGAACTATCTGCTATCTGTTGTGATAGCAAAATGAACACGAGCCACCAATATCATGCCATAGCTGGCAGAGCTAATCAAACACTGGCATGCATCTGCCGAGGCATCTCGAGCAAGGTTAAGGATGTCATCCTCCCCCTCTACTCTGCCTTAGTGAAACCATAGCTGGAGTTCTGCATCCAGTTCTGGGCTCTGCACTTCAGGGAGGATTTTGGAGACGCTTGAGAGAGTCCAAAGGAGGGCCACGTGCATGATTAGAGGCCTGGAGACCAGGTCGTACGAGGAGAGGTTGAAAGACTTGGGACTGTTCAGCCTGGAGAAGAGAAGACTCAGAGGGGACTTGGTGGCAGCCTAAAAGTATATCAAGGGCATACATCAGGGCCTAGAGGAGCATCTGTTCATCAAGGCTCCCTTGGGGTGGACTGATTGAGGATCACTTCAGGCTAGACATAAGGCAAAACTTCTTTACAAATCGAGTGCCGAGGGTTTGGAACAGGCTCCCCTCAGCGGTGTTATAGTCATACACTCTGGCGATCTTCAAAAAGCTTCTTGACACCTGTCTTGCTGGGGTCACGTGATCCCAGCAGTTTTTCCTGCCCAAGTGCAGGGGGGCTGAACCCGATGATCTGTAAGGTTCCTTCCAGTCCCTAACAACTATGAAACGATGAGTTCAATGCTCCACCCAGCTTTACTGCTACTGGCCTGTTCAGCAACTACTGCATTTTTGGCATGTGTGGCTTTGTAACTCCTAGCTGTTCTCCCCAAAGCAGGAGCTAAGGTAGTTTTGGTGGACTATGACAGACAAACCAGCCTGCATCATTGTGTTGTAATGTCAGTTTGGGAAAACTGTAAGTGGATATGGATTTCATAATTTATATTATGATAAACATCAGGATTCAAATTTCAAAAAATAAGTAATTAGTTTAGTTTTGCCTATATGAACTCTTGTCTAAATCTAATAACAGAATAATGTTAAAACCCTTTGCTCTGAAATTATTTGTATGTGTTTATCGGGTCCTTTAAGACACTTCTGTGCAGGGATTTTGCTCTAGTTATATAGCTCTATGCTTAATGTATGATATGAGTTAATCTATATACTTTTTTATTAAGATCTACCTGTGATGTTACTAATGAGACAGACAATCAAACATCTTCAAACTCTGTAGTAGAGAATGCATTCTGTATGCATACTGTTAATGGAGACAGCACATCATCTCCTTCTCATGTTGCCAGACCCAAAACTACCCCAAAACCACTTACAACCCAGCCTACCAACAACACTGGTAAGAATGGAAATGTTATCAAACATTGTTTGAGAGGACTTTTCTATCTTGTTAAAATTAAGTAAACTATCAGGAACTGCTGTCTGCCTTTTTCTACACATTTCGAGTTGTGTAATGTAAATCTTCACTCCCTTGTGTTATGAGGAGCACATCTGTTTGAAGCTCATTAGTTTACTTGTTTTCTCTATCTAACATATACTTAATAAGAAAATATAAAGCCTCTGTTTCTGAAACAGATCACTGAATTGTAACAGTGATTGTCTAAAGCAGTGGTCTCCAAACTTTTTTGATCGCACACCCCTATCAGTAAAAAATTTTTGAGCATGCACCCCCAATATATGTATATTTATATTTGCGCACCCCTATCAGTAAAACATTTTTGAGCACGCACCCCCAATATATGTATATTTATATAAATCTATACATATAAATAGAAGTTCTGATATTTTCTTCCTGCACCCCAATGGATTGTCTTGCGCCCCCCCCCCCCCAACTTTGGAGACCTCTGGTCTAGAGGGTAGACTGACTTCCTTTACTGGCTCGTTTCATAAAGGTTTTTCTTGTGGGATTGAAAAGCAATAGGTAGATTTCCTGAATGCAAAGAAATGGAAGAGCTCTTTCAGCTCTATGTTAGAAAGTACTTCTTGCAGAGGAAAAAGTAATGATAAAAGAAGCATATGTTTGAGATCTTAATTTCTCTAACTTAATTTCTTGTCAGCCATAGGGGTTTTTGCCATTATACAGATCTGCTGGGGTCAGTTAACTTCTTTTTCTTCCCATGTGTAAGATCCATTTTCCTTTCTTCCCCCTCCCCTCCAAAAAATGGAAGCCTAAAATTAAGACATCTATAAATTGAAATTATGTAATAAAAATAATTGAATTCATTATAATAAGATATCATAAATGTTTAAATCAGATTTATGTTAACTTTTTGTAGAAAAAGTTTTATCCTCTTCTGGGATACATCTTTTACTCTGGACAGTATGATATGTACTATAGGCTGAAATGTGTTGCAGAACATTTTAGCCTGTTTTCATTTCAAGAAATCAGCCATTTAAAAATGATGAAGCCCCTTTAAAAACTTAACTTCTATTTAGAAATCTTGTACTGTTGATTGTTATAAGGTTTAATATAGCTGAAAAACATTGAAGAAAAATATATTTTCTGAGAACAGAAAAACCCTCATTTTTTTCAAAAGAACTAGAGGAATAGGAGGAGATGAACAGATAGATCTCTGGAACAGATCAGAAAGTCAGTTTAAAAGATTTTTATCTTTTTAAGTTGTATATAATTTCGTTTGCTTCTTGGCACTATTATAACTAAAAGAAGTCACAGTAAACCATTTCTTGGATAGGAAGCCTCCAAAAGACTTAGTTGTTGCAGGAAATGGTGATGCAGGATGGTGTCTATTGACCCAGTGCAGAAGGAGAAAATATTATGCTGATGGAGGCTGTGTTTTATGTCCAAAACATCGAATACACCCCTGCCACACCTTAGTAAGCGTGAGTAGTGCTGCTCTTGGCCCAGCTTTAAAAGGGAGATTCTCACATACACAGTCTCCTTTGCAGACCCCTATTGCTCCAGAAAGTAAATATTCTGTGCCCTGTACCCTATACAGCATACAGGCCCCTTTGTGCCAATGTAGGTATGCGGTTAGGGCAGTGACTTTGTACTGAGAGAAGTGTGCTGCAAAAAAGTGTGTGTGTGTGTGTGTGTGTGTGTGTGTGTGTGTGTGTGTGTGTGTGTGTGTGTGGTATTTTAAGCTGGGCCAATGTGTGTGTGCAGAGCAGGACACAGCAGGGTGTAGTGTGACTGTGTTCCCAGGATGCAGGCAGGGCATGGCACTGGCAGTTTACAGATGTCTGGTCCCAGCACAGTTCATCAGTGGTTGGAAGCAGGGGGCCAGGAGAAGCAGTGGTAGCGCTGAGGCTAGACATCTGCAAACTTCTGCTGCCGAGCCCTGCTTGCAATCTGGGGACATGGCTGTACTGCATACCTGGGCATTGAGCGCTTCACTCTACTGCAGTCTGTACTCATGTCTCTCCACCTGCTGGGCAGGGTAGGTGTGGGTCCCTTTCTCTTCTCCCCTCCATTTCCCGGTCCAGCTAATCATGGGCAGTTAGGAGCCCTTTCACCCAGCCCCTGCCTCTGCCACACTGAGCTCTGGGGAGACTGCCAAAGAGTGTCCCTGCACCTCCCTCACTGTGACAGCTGGGACTACTGCATGGCTTTCCTGGGCAGCATAAAGTTTGTTTACAAGCCCTTTCTTTGTTCACATAGCAGAATGACTCCATGCATCCTGGTGGAGAGGCTGCTGCCCCAGTTCAGCCTGAAACTATCTCCCCAAGGACGGCTTTCCCCGCACCTTCCCTGCTGTCACTTCTCCCAGCCTCCTGCTCCTTGGCTGCCATGCGGGCACAGCTTTGGGGAGGTGCGCCAGGATCGGACATCTGCAAACTGCACTTGCACTGCTGCTACTGCTTTTCCCACTCCTTTTTCTGCATGTAAGAGTGAAATGTGCCACCAATTTGAATCCAGAAAAAAAAGTGTGCTCTAGGTATCAGAAGTTTGGGAAACACTGCATTAGTAACAGGCAGCCCCTGCTTAGTGCTCTTAATTGGTTCCGGAAAAAGCGAGCACTAAGCAAAACTGCATTAAGCGAAACTTATTTTCCCATAGGGTTTAATATAAATAAATAAAATTGGTTCCTGTGCTCCTGCCGCTCCTGGCAAGGCACTGCATGGGCTCTGCCAGGGAAGGCATCGGCTCCTCTCGGCTTCATTGTTCCGCAGCCGTGATGGTCCTTACGAGCCTGCACCCACTGGCCACTGGTGCACCTGTGTGCAGCCCCAACCACCCTGCCTGCGGGGACCTGCCTGCCCAAGGATTAACAGCAAGAAGGCAGGGATTAACGGTGAGCAGTGGGGCTCTGGCTGGTGAGTGCGTGACCAGAGCAGGTCATGGGCTTCAGCCCAGGGACCAGGGGGCTCTGCGGGCTTGGCTTCACTGTGGGCTGGGGCAGGGGACACTGCACACGTGTCCTTGAGCACTGGCTCGCACCGGCCCAGGCCCTGCATTCCTGCCAGCCTTGGCCGTGGGCTCCATGCTCCTGCTGTCCAGCCAGCTCTGGTTTTGGGCGCCAGCCCAGACCCTATGCTCACGCCCCTCGCCGCCACCGCTACTCTTCCCCGCCCACTGGCTGCTCCAGCACCATGTGCCAGAGTGGACCCCGGGCTCCTGCCACCCCACCCTGGGCCCCACCAGCCGTGCTTACGCTGCCTGGCCCCTCTGCCCGCCCCATCTCACCACTGCTTCTCCCCGCCCACTCCAGCACCATGTGCTGGGGCGGACCCTGGGCTTCTGCCACCCCACACTGGGCCCCACTGGCTGCCACTCACCGCTTCACTCCGCTGCTACCATCGCTGGTGTCGCCACTGTTTCTCCCTACCTGCTGTGCTGAGCGTTATAATGAAACTGCTGAGCGCTAAGTGAAACCAGGTAGGTATTTTTAATGAGCGCTATTAGCAAAACCGCAGTAAGCAAAACCGCATTAAACGGGGGTTGCCTGTATTGAAAAGGTTGTAGCCCCGTCTTTATCTTCTTGAATGAGAGTAAGTTGTGGCTGTGCAAAACATGCTATTTCCTGTGTGCTAAAAGAGGTGATAGCAAGGTGTTCCTAAAACAACCCATACCATTCATGCTTATGTTTTATATGTGGACCAGCAATGACTCCTTTTACAGATTAACTCATGGATCCATATGTTTTTCTCCTTATGAAATGCGTATGCATCAAATATAATACTTGTTAAATAATTCTGCTCTTTTCCATTTTTCTGGCCTATATTTTTACTGTTATTGGGGGTTGGGCTAGGGAGTAAATTTTGACTAACGCATTAAAAACAAATAGATGCACAGAACTAAGGTAAATTCTGACAAAAGGAGATATTCTGTTAAGATTTTGTCCAGTGGTTTCTTGTTTGATATGAGGGTAGTTTTGAAAACAACTTTTCAACTTACATGCTTTACAAAGTCTGCTTGTGCCTGGCAGCTTGCTTTTGCTGAACTAAATTATTTTCTTTTATCTTGTGTCATTGCTCTTCTTTAGTAAGTACAAAAAAACCCCCAAACGTGTAAGTTAAGAATTAAGAAATTATGGAATTCATTCTACTGCAGTAGTAAGAGTTCACCTTTTAAATATACTCCACAGTACTAATCAATTTGCATAAGACATTTTTAGTAGGTTATGCTTCTTAATTGGGATGATGTGTTAATGTAGCTGTTACATAAAGACATATAGGCATATGTTTTATAGTTCTAACAGCATTTTCAAAGTACATTTATTAAACTAAGGTGTTAGTTAACTATTATATATTTTAAAGGGCTTGTTGTTGCTCTATACTTGATCCAGAAAGTTTGCTATTTTCTGCAACTTTTAAATAGATGATATTTGTTTAATTATCTCTTTTATAAATATGTATAAGTCCATATATTTGCAACAAAGCCTATATAATGAGGCCTGAAAGGGGTCAAAGTGGAGATAAAGGCTGCTAAGAACTGTACCTTTTTATTTTCATCCATCTGTTATTCTTTATTTGAAATTACCTTGCCATATCATGCTGATCTCTTTTGAAATCAATGCCATTTAGAATTTTAAAGAACAAATGCTGTTGTACTTTACTTTGGAGACTGGAAGCAAGGTGCCATCTTCTGCTTGTTTGCAGACTACATCCTAATATTGCATTAAACAAAAACCCATGAAACTTAAATGTAACTTTTTCAGACCTCACTAATAAAGAAAGCACAATTTGTTTGTGTAGTTTAAGTTATCTGATAATTGAAATGGATTTGTTACTAGCTAACGGCCTATAATTTATGTAGTTAAAGTACAGTTTTAACTGCAGAAGCTGCCTCGTGTCATTTTACATGAGTCTTCCTCAGCATGAAATATAGCTTCTTAGACAAGAGGGTGTAACTTTCAGAACTATTTATTTCTGGAATTCAGTTCATTTCCTATGTTTCTCATTTAAAAGATGCTTCAGACTGCTGTCTTACATATAAAATGTTCTTTCTTTTTCATTCCCAGTTAATGGTGAGTCCTTGTCTGTACCAGAAGCTGATGATTCTTCTGCCTCTGAGGCTTTTACAGGTTCTGTAGAAGCCTCCACATCAACAGATTGCACTAACACTACTCCAGAAACTTTATCAACAACAGAAGCAACTAGTTATTCAGAAAACAACATGTCTACGACAATCTCCACTGTCTCTGTTGGACTTGAAACTGTAACTACCACAGACTCTGTATCCTCAACTGCCAGAAGCAGTACAGCTACAGAAGCGGCAAAACCAAGGGAGTCCTCTTCAGGTGCATCTGTCGAATCTGTAAGACAACAGCCTGGTAATGCCAGTACTGAACCTTTGCCACCAGGGTATGTGGGCTTGGTTTTAATTAATAATATGATCTAAGAGAATCAGACCTGAATATGATTATATATAGACATGGAGATGTTATTACAGACTTGGATTGCCAAATGGAATCCCATTGGCTGAGACATGGTTATTTGATCTAAAATAGTTTTGCACTATGCTGCCCTAACTGGCCAGTAGCTTTTGGTACCAGACACTAATAACTAGTTTCTTGTTTACTGACACAGTAATATGTTCTAAGCAGCTTGGGGGGCACTTCTAGACAAAAGAAGTGTTCATTTGATGTATTTACACTCATTTCATACCTAGAAGCAGTATAGTGATCCTTGTTCTTTTCTGGGTTTTTTTGTTAGCCATATTTTAGGACTCAAAAATAGTGAAGAGAAAGTGTAGAAAAAATATGCTGAAAATACTCCTGGCAGATATAGGGACAACAGAAGTGATGTACCCAACAAATTTCTGGATTAAAGTATATGTAAAGGAGAGAAAATGTAAATCTTCTGTGTTATGCAATGTGCTCGAAGCTACTGTGTTAATGCTGAACTTCTGTTAACTGACAGAATTGAGATTTGCTTATCAAAACTGCAGGACATTTTTAAGAATATATTAGTATACTGGCTGAAATTTCTAATAGTTTTAGAAACCTGTGGTACCTTGAGTAGAAAAAGTGATTTTGCTTGCAGTGACTTCTTCTCGAAACAAAAAAATGTATACAAGTCATTTTTTTCTATCTGCAGAGAAATTGATACTTAATAAGAAAATACTTTCTTTAGCAACCCACTGGATTCTTTTCTAAGGCAATATCTTAGCAATATGGCTGATTTTCATAAAAACATACCTCTGAAACAAGGGGTGGTGGAGACGCATGCAATACACTTAAGTTTTAATTCCTGCTTGATTTTTTTTCTTTAGGGTTGCCTAAATAGGACTCTAGAATAGTGAAAATGTTTTCTTTTAGGACCAAAGCTGTTAGTGCTCATAATTAGCTGACTCTTTATTTCTCTCTGGTTAAAAAGCAGCCCTGAGAATGAGAGCTCTTTATAGGTAAGAATCCATGTTTTCACTACTCAAGGAAGCTAATAAACACTTTCCTTTGGGGGAAAAAAACTGTTTCTGGGCATATTACTTGTGAAGGACAATGGCAGTACTTGTGAAGGACAATGGCAGTCAGTTTTTAGCTTTTTCTCCTACTCTATCTGTAAGTAGTTCCCAACATATTTCCCTTGTTCTTCTGTATTCTTCTTTCTGAGATGAATAATCCTTGACTGAAAGGAGAATCCAGCCTAATAAAGTTTTTAAGTCTTAGAATTTCTTTTCTTTGGATCTGATTTGCATGTGTGCTATGCTGTGTGTGAGTAGGCAAACAGAGGGAACAGGTAATAGCATGGAGTTAGTGCCAGTTTAAATACAAGTTTCCTTGCATTTCCCTAATCATCTTCAAAATTGTAGTATAATTTTAAAGTTATTTACTTCACCTGCAAGGCTACAACAATTTATCAGTACTTCCAGCTGAAGTAGGGTTGACAGGTCAGTACTTGGGTAAAAGACTATGTGCTAGATGCTGTAGGAAATGAAGCTGATGATTCAGAAATCCCACTTTCATGAGGCTATGGTAAACCTTCAGAGCACTTAAGTGCTGCAGGTACTATCCTTTTGGGTGAAATATAAGACTAAGATTTTGACGACAAGTGTTCTTAAAGAATATGAACAGAATGCTTAGATATTGCAAGCAGATTCCTGGGCTTAGAACCATCTTTCCCTCCTATATACCAAATTTGGAAGGGGACCCCAAAAAACTGTGGGTGGGTTGGCAGTCTTTTCTGTTGTAATATCAATGTATGGCATGAAAAATATGGAAAACTATTACTATAGCATAATATTTAAAGGTGTAAAGGTTCTGACTTGGATGTTTACTTTCAGCTTGTTTATTTGAGTTCACTTTCTCTGCTTAATTGTTGTGTATGGTGCTGAACAATGGTTATCCCAAAAGTGATTTTATTTTAAAGAATGAAGAAATCTCTGCATAGTTTCTGCATAAGTTTATAAAGGTTTTTAAAGACATTTTCTGGGATGAAAAGTATAAATAGATGCAAAGTATATTATAGGAATAAATAAAATGTATAATAGACTTCTTTATCTTAGTTTAATACAAATAATGTTATATTTCTGATGGAGATTTGACTTTAGGGAGATTGACCAGGACACTGATCACTCTTACTATTCTAGCAGTCCAAATGATTCTTTTTTCTCTATGAAAGCATGAGGACTTTAGTGTATTTCTGATTCATTGACCTCAAAGCTTTGTGTTCAGTGGAATGGGGACCAACTGTAGCCACTGCTTCAAAATGATTTCTGTAATGGCTTTGTAGTGGTTTACACTCACAGGGAGTGAGAGATTGCAGAGGGATCTGGATAGGTTACAGGGGTGGGCTAACAGGAACAGGATGCGTTTCAATACGGACAAGTGCAGGGTGCTGCACTTGGGCAGCAGGAACCAGCAGCACACTTACACAATGGGGAACTCCCTACT
>NW_017728992.1:147750731-147780680 GCF_001723915.1 Gavialis gangeticus
CTGGAACCAACTTCCAAGGGAAGTGGTGCTGGCCCCTACCCTGGGGGTCTTTAAGAAGAGGCTGGATGCCTACCTGGCTGGACTCATTTGAGTCCCGTTTCTTGTTTTGGGGTTTTGTTGTTCTCCCGCCCTGGCGGGGGGTCGGGCTAGAAGATCTACTAGGTCCCTTCCGACCCTTAATCTATGAAACTATGAAAGCCAGATTACAACTGCCTGAAATCTGAAAATCCCATTTGTAAACATCAAGACCAGACAGGGCCATTACATTATCTAGTGTCTGATTGTGGTATATCACAGGCAATTAAGTTTTATTCAGTTACCTTTATATTGAACATTTTATTTAGGTAACACATATAGGTGTGCAGTTCTGATTTGCAGACGTGAAATTCACCACTTCCTGTTGCAATGATTAATTGCCCTTGCTATTTAAAAAAAAAACAAAAAAAAACATGTTAATTTCTAGTTGGAATATTCTGGCTTTCAGCTTCCAGCCACTATGCCTTTCTCCACTAGGCTAAAGAGCCTTTTGTAACCCACTGTAATCTTTTTGTAAAGGTATGTAGACTGTAATCTTTTCAGTCTTTTTCTTATGCTGAACTGAGTAAGCCCTTTAAGCATTCTGCTATAATGTACTTTTTCCAACCCGTGTATCATTTTCAGCACCCTATTACATATCTCAGAATCCTTTTTAAAATGTAGTGCCTAGACCTCTGCAAGATATTCTAATATCAGCCTCACCAGTGCTGTAAGCAGAAGTAAAATTGCTTCCCTATTCCTCTTCGCTACTCTCATTTTATACATTCAGAAATCATAGTAGATCTGGGCTATCCAACTTCAGAGTGGCCAGGGACCTTGTTACCCCCCCAGCCACATGTGGTGGGCCACATGTCCGCCTCCCCCACCATAGGCCTAATGCCATGTGGCAGGTGCCTTTCTCGCACTGTGTCGATGTCTCTGCACTCAGCATTCTGTGCTATATGGCACGGCACGGCACTGTGTGGTGGGCTTCCTTTCCCCCGCCCCCATCTCCTCCCGCCTTACTGTACCATGTGGGATTCTCAGCCCTGCTGACTGGCCTGGCGTCAGGGACAGGGGCAACTAGTGGGAGCAGAAGGAGGGAGTGAGAGCCTGGAGACTCTAGCTGTAGCAGCCACTAGAGCAGTGAAAAGAGAAGGTCCAAGACTGGGAAGCCAGGGGCTGCAAGTTAAGCCCTCAGTGACTGCATGTGGCCCACAGGCTGCCAGGTGGACAGTCCTTTGTTAGATCATTTTGCTGCAGCATCACTCTGGGAGCTTATATAGCTGCTTTCTACTACAATCCCTCAATTATTTTTCAGAGTCTGAATCACTGCTTTTAGGACTCTATTTTTACATACAGCCTGCATTCTTTGTTCCTATATGTACGTAGGACTATACACTTTGGCTGTTTAAAAATACATTTTATGTTATTTTCATGTTCTCATCTCATCAATGCCTCAGTTGCATTTGTTTTGTTTTTTTTCTGAAATTATAGCTCATATATTAAGGCTTTCCACTCTGTTCTGAGATCTTGACACTTAAAGAACTGGGTATTTACAAAAATAGAATTGTGCTTAGTTTTTTATATATAGATATTTATTATTTGATTTGGACTGTGCCATATCTTAAGGCAGGCGTGGGCAAAATACAGCCCACAGGCCGCATCTGGCCCACCAGGCACTTTCATCCAGCCTGCAGAGTCCAACAATGAATTGTACCCCACCCAGCCATCCCACCCATGAGGATGGAAGTGAGGTGCCCATGTATACACATGCCCCCAACATAACCTATTGCACTTCGCTCCTACCCTCATGGGCAGAAGGGCATAGCCAGTACACAGCTTCCAGGTGGGGCTGCTGCAGCCACCCCATGGGGACCTGCTTGGCCTCCCTGACATCCTGCTTCCTCTGAGCAGCAGGTAGAGAAGCGGTGGGGGTGTGGGCAGAGCTGCAGTCTAGTGGGGCAGCGGTAGCGCAGAGCTTGGGTGGGCAGCATGTGGGTGTGAGGGAGGGCGTGTGAATGTGGGAACCCTAGCCCCACACTCCCTCCATGACATGCAGCAGGTGGGGGTGCTGGTGCCTGGCAGTGTGTGGTTCCAGCTAGTGTGCATATTGTGGCGAGGAGCGCAGTCCCCACTGGGCCATCTCTATGCCATGCACTCCCTGCCATGCATGCACAGCCCCTGCACTCACGTGGCATGGGAGGGAAGCTCCATGCGCTGGAGCCAGCTGCCTTCCCCACCCCTTGCTACACTGGTTCCACAGCAGGGGGTGGGGAAGGCAGCCGGCTCCAGCACATGGGGCTTCCATCTTATGTGGTGCAAATGTATGGGTTTCACGTGTGCAGCGGGGAGCACTGGCAATAGAGACAGCCTGGTGGGGGCCATGCTTCTTGCCATAACGTGCAGTGCTAGTTGGAGTCATATGCCACTGGGCCCCAGCACTCTTGCCTGCTGCTGCGCCATGGGAGGAGTGTGGGGGTGGTCCTAACACCCCACAAACACCCCCCCACACACACACCCCGCCCCCGCAACCGCCCACATATACACCATCTCCCCACATCCCGCCCACCCCACCACACACACGTACATTATACAAGACTAAGAATTTATTTTTGAGTTATTATGCAATCACCTATACATATACTATGCAAACACAAATCACGATAAAAATATTTGTTGTAATAAAATTAAAATATGTTATAGTAGGTGTTTGACTTTAGTGTATGATTTGGTTTTTTTCTGGTTCTAAGATGGCAACCCCTCCTCCCAAAGGTGTATTTGGGAGGGGGGCAGGGACTTCTGGTGGCAAAAGTCAGGGATTAGGGGGTGGGACCTCTGGTCCCAAGATGGTGACCAAGGGTCAGGGCAGCGGCCAAGGGGCAGAGCTAGCCATGTGGCCCTCAAATCTCACCAAACCTCATTAAGCGGCCTTCCACCCAAAAGAATTGCACGCCTCTGGCTTAAGGCATCTTCCACAGTGTTGTTTCTCATATTTTGCAGGTATTTAATAGAGCTATAAAGGCACTTCTCAGAATTCAACCTGAAATTTTACAATTTTGATGACTTTTGCTACATTTTTCAGCTATGGACACTTTAAACAATGAAAGGGAATGGTTTTAAGAAGGAGCAAGCATGATGGAAAAGTTTTAGTCTGAAAATTCCAAAGTATTACAGGCTCATAAATAAGACCAGATAGCACATAAATGCAATTTTGAGAGAGAACTGATTTTCCAAAAAGTGATTTTTAAGGTGATTTTAGTGCATATAACATCCTTGGTGCACATTTGTAGGAGCATTGTGGGGGTGGGTGTGTTCACAATGGGTATAACTAAGCAGTTTGGTGTCCAAGAGGAATTTTTCCAAGCTGGTGGTGGTATAATCCAATGATAGTATTGAATAATTAGGTACTGAACCTCTTTTCTAATTGGTGGCTTGGGCCATGTTGTGTTGACTTGTGAGTCCTTGCCTACCAAGACCCAAACTTGGTCAAGTTCTCTTGAAGCATAGTTACTGGCACCTTATTCTCTCACTGCTGGTATTGCAGTGATGCAAATAGTCAGGATTACTGAACTCTGAGAAACTCCATATGAGCCTAACATAAATATGTTAAAGGGCAATATCATGGCAAATAAAATAATTTACAAATTTGCAAAGAATAATTTGAGCTACGTAGGCAAGGTTCTTTGAGTAGATGTGATATCTTTTATTAGACCAACTGAGTACCCATACACTTTTCCTCAAATTTTTATTAAGTTAGGAAAAATAGTTGGCCATTGTTGAAGTGTTAATGAAAATATCCATAAATGTGCAGCAGCAGTCAGAAAACTAACAATATGTTAGGAAACATAAAGAATGGGATGGATAATACTACTGTACATATATTCATTTTTGATTTCCCTATCAAATTAATGTTGTAGAAATAAGTTGGACACACGATGAAGATAAGATTAGAGGCATAGAAAAATTGTAAATAGGCAACATAGGTGGGCTCTCCTATGGATCTCCCATGCTTGTATCATCCTTCCATGTAATTCGAGCATGGGTGAGCTGCTAAGGAAATTGAAAAAACAACACAGGAAAATGTATAAAAGAATGTGGAACTTGTTAGCTTTGTATAGCTTTAATGTCAAAAGTTCAGAAAGTTATAAAAGATACTAGAAGTTTTAGCAGGATTCAAGTGCTGTTGTAGTCTTGATAGTCCAGGAAATGTATGAGAGCCAAAGGGGTTTTTTGTGTCATCTTTTACTGGACCAACTGTGTTGTTGGGAGAGATGCTGAACAGACTTACAGGCAAAAAGCACCCTTCTGATGGGACCTTTGTGCTCAAAATCTTGCCCAACATTTCTCTCAGCTATATAAGTGGTCCAGTAAAGATACCATAGAAAACCCTTGCCACCAAAAATTGCTTAGGGACAGAGAGACTAGTTAGAGAGTAGAACTCTTGTATTTTTTTTTCGTAAATCTTGTCTAATTAACCCCTAGTTGAAAAGGATCGTAGGAAAGTAGGGCTGGAAGGAACCTCACGAGGATCAAGGCAGGATCATCTCTAAACTGTCCCAGCAAAGTGTCTGTCCAAACTACTCTTGAAAATTTCCAGAGAAATAGGAGTTTTCACAACTTATCTGGGTAGTCTGCCCCAATGTGTAAGCACCGTTATAGTCAGAAAGTTCCTCTTAATCTCCAACCTGAATTACCTTTGCAACTCCACCCAGTTTAGTATCATTCACAGATGTGCTAAGCATGCACTCAGTCCCATTGTCCAGTTCATTAATGAAGATGTTGAACAGTATTGGACCGAGGGCAGACCCCTGGGAAATCTTGCTTGATTCCTCCTCCCAACTAGATATTGAGCCATTGATGGCCACTCACTGAGCACAAAGATCCAGCTAGTTATGTATCCATGTTACAGTGCTTTCATCTAATTTGTAATTCCTTAGTTCATTAATAAGAATGGTTACAGAAGACAGTGTCAGAAATCTTATTAAAATCAAGGTATATCATATGCGCTGTTCTCCCCCCACCATTCATAAGGCAGTTAGCATACAGTAGGGAGTTGAAAGCAGAGCACCAGGCTGGACAAAGGAAGGGCATCAGAGTGGCACTCGGGGAGAGTGCTGGGCTAATTTGTGGCACACCTGCCAAAATATTTGTCCCTTCCTCTTCCTCACTTTTAGTAATCCCTAATTTGTTCTCCCATTATTTTAGGCTGTTTTGACTTTTTTCTTTACTTTGCTGACAATTGTGTTTGACTCCTTCCTTTTCTTTGCTGACAGTTGTGTTCACCATCTGTCACTAGATTGCTTCCTGTAAGGGAGCTACGGTTAGGGGATTAGGAAGAAAAATGTTCTGTGGGCAAATTATTCCAATATGTGTCTATTAAGGGATTACTAGTGCGAAATGTTATGGCAATTGTTTTGTTTCTAATAAAAAGCTTATGGGTTTTTCGCCCCTCTGAAAAGTGCAAGTACTTTCTGTAAAATTCCTGTCATTACCTAAAATTGCACTGGCATATTTTTTTCAGTCTGTCAGGATTCCAGTTTCATCTACCAGGTTCCCTAGCTGTGCTTGGATGTCTGTCTCTTCTTGACACTGCTATTTTACATTAATTTGCTGCGTCCATGATTTAACCGTTTGTGCAGCAGAGCAAATTTTATAGGGCAGTGTGTACCATATTGAAAAATACAAACCAAATCTCCTGAGTGGCAGACAAGATATTTAGAGGTGTACTTGGTCCCATATTGGATCAGCACCAACATGAGGAAAATTGAGAGCCAACATGAGGAAAATTGAAATCATACCATTTTTTGGTATGATGTGGCTGATAATGTGGCTAATAAATGTTGCATGCATGTGTGCAGCCTGCAGGCGGCCAGGTGCTCAGCCTGGTAGTGTAGAGAACAGCCAAATCTGGCTGGTAAGTCTGTTTTGGGGTGGAAGGGGCTGGGGGGGCAGATCGAGGCCGCATGGTGAGGGAGGAAGTGGGGCTGGGGGAGGGCAGGCACTGCCCAGCCAGGGCACGTGACTGAGCCACGACTTATCTGGGGAGTGGCAGGGAGCAGCACCTGCTGCTGTGCGCACCCCAGGAGGGCATGGGGGGGGGGGGTACCTGGATTTGCACGGGGCGACGACGGGCTGCTACTGTGTGCTGGGGCTGCACTGGGGTCTTCCTGGCAGGGGGCTAGGCCAGGCTGTGCTCAGGGTGGGTGGCAGTGCTGGGAGGAGGGTTTGGGGGGGGCTGCAGCCCCCACAAGATTTGCCATATCCCCCGCTCCCATCGCCACAGCAGCCTGCCCTGATCACAGCACCCTGCCAGAAAATGCCTGGCACAGCTCTGGCCCCAGCCCACAGTAGCAGCTCACCCTTGCCCCGTGCGCAGATCCGGAGTCACATGTCCCCCATGCCCTCCCAGGGCGCGTGCAGTGGCGGGACCTGTCCCCCGAAGTCCCTCTGGATGAGCTGCAGCTCCATCCCATGCCCCACCCTGGCCACAGCACCAGCACAGCACCCTGTCCCCCCACCCCCTACCCTTCCCTCACAACAGACTTACTAGCTGGGCGCTGCTCTCCACGCTGCAGGGCTGCATATTGGAATTGGATTGGTATTGGCTGATTATAGCTTGTTAAAAATCAACCATTGGTACTGGCCCAAAAAATCTCTGTCAGTGCACCCCTAAAGATTCGGTAGTTTTGGTCTGGAGATGTTGTCATCAGCAGTCTTTTGGAGTTGAGGATGATGTCCGGCAGGTTTGATGGGTCCTCAGGTGACTGAGGAGCCCCATTCTGGATACACACATTCTTTGGCAATGGGGGCATGTTGTTGTGTGGGGGAGTGGGATTCGCAGCCCTGAGTTGGTCTCCTTCTCCGTCCTCTGCCGCCACTGTTCCACCTCAGTATCGAGTCATTGGCCCTCAAAGCGGTGCACACCTTGGTGGACCAGGTGGTGCCACACCAAACAGTCAGCAGTTTGCTCCTCCCAGCTGTTGGTGTCAATGCCTCCATGCTTGAGGGCGACCTTGAGTGTGTCTTTGTACCGTTTCCTTTGGCCACCCTTTGAGCATTGGCCAACGGAGAGCTGGGAAAAGAGTATCTGGCTAGGGAGGCAGTTCTCAGACATCCAGACGCAGTGGCCCATCCATCAGAGTTGATTTCTCAAAAGCAAGGCTTTGATGCTGCTGGATGCAGCTTCATGGAGGACACTACTGGTTCGGTGGTCCTCCCATTTGACCCCCAGGATTTGATACTGTCGCGCGTGGTTCGGTGGAGCTGGTGGGTCTTTTCCCCTTGGGCGGGTGTTGTAAAGGAGGCGGCTACACACTCGTAATGGTTACAAAAGTTTTTGTTTTCGTTTTACTTGCACATCAGTGGAATAGACGCGTAGGCGCAGACCAAGCAGAAAACAGGTATCGGTTACGTTGCGAGATCGACAGCTGCGGAGACCCTCTCGAGACAGAGCTGAACGAGGTCTTATCAAGTGCACTGGGAGGGGTACGCCGGGGAAATTTCGTGATTGGTGGTGGAGAAGCACGTCAAGGCTGGCCAAGCCTGGGCAGGGAGGAAGAGTTCCTCCTTGATGTGCTGACAAGTGCTGCTTTTGCTGGGCGGAAGCTTACTCATGGGTTATATAGGACATTGCGGGTCCCAATTGGACAACCTTTCGCGCCCGCTTTTGGCGTGCGGGGGAAAATTAGAGGAGAAAAAAAGGGGGCTCCGAGGGCGGGGTCAACTAGCTTGGGTTTGTGCACAGTTTGCAGGTTTTGTGCTGACGGCACAGTTGTTGCACAACACAGATACAAGCACCGCTGGTGAAAGCTCTTGAGGGTCTTAATGTGGCATCGGTAGAGAGTCCAGGCTTCACTCCAGTAGAGGTGGGTAGTCAGCACAACAGCCTCATAAATCAGGACCTTTGTCGACTTCCAAAGGTCTCTGTTTTTGAAGACACATTGTCACAACTTTGAAGAAGGCAGCACTGGCGCAGTTGACCCGGTGCTGGACTTCATCAGTGGTAGCCTGTTGAGAGAGGTGGCTGCTGAGATGCAGAAAGTACTCCATCTATGCCAGAGCCTCCCTGTCAACATGGATGGTGCAAGGGATGTTCAGCTGGCCTAGGGAGGGTTGATGGAAAACCTTCATCTTGGCAACGTTCAAGGACAGGCCAAGTCTCTTTATACAAAGCGGTGAAGAGATCTAAGGTCGCTTGCACATCCTGTGAAGAGTGAGCCATCATGCAGAAATTGTCTGCATACTGAAGGTCACTTATGTCCTTGGTGGTGAATTGCGTTTTTGCCCGGAAGCGCCCAAGATTGAAAAACTTCCTGTTCAGTCGATACTGGATACTGACACCGGATGGTAGATCATCTCGGATAAGGTGGATAATGATGGTCAGGTAGATGGTGAACAGGGTGGAGGTGATCACATGATCTTGTTTGACCCAAGTCTGGATGCAGAAGGCCTCAGTTTCAGATCTTCCACTCAAGACAGTGGCAGTCGTATCATCATGCAGGAGCCGCAGCATGGTGACAAACTTCAGTGGGCACAAGGCATTGGAGGATGACCCACCCCAACCGTTCCCTCACAAGAGACTTACTAGTTGGATGTTGTTTTCCATGCTGCAGGGCTGCGTATTGGAATTGGATTGATGTTGGCTGATATGGCTCGTTAAAAATCAGCCATCAGTATTAGCTCAAAAAATCTCTATCGGTGCACCCCTAAAGATACTGTATACAGTAGTTTTGGTATGGAGATGTATCGGTCTGCAAGAAAAGCAAACTTTTGTGTTCAATGGAAGGCTTCCTCTCATCTATTTTCCTGGGTTTTCTCTCCCACTTATCAATAGAATTCTGCTACCTAAAGGTGTCATAATAGAATGAAACAGGAATTTTTCGTTATAAAATTGGTGTCCTTTCTGTAGTTTTACTGTTAGAATACTAAAACTGACTTTAGAGAAAACATCCCAAGTGTTATCAGGGCGAGTAATCTTACTTTTTATCACAGCAAATAAAAAGGCATTAAATTATCTACTAGCACATTTTTCTATAATATGTCCTTTGTAGAGCCAAAAACTACTGAGCTTATATTACGTTAGTCCAGTTGTTCTCAACTTTTTTAGATTCAGGGCACCCTCCATAACTTTCCTGAATTTGATGGACCCCAGTTGAAAACCACTGTTGCATCGCCTCAACTTACCTTAGTGGTTCTCAACTGGGATGATGCTGCCAATGCCAGGTGAAACTGCTCTGTGTGCTTCATGTGAAGCCAGATTGGGAAGGGGTACAGGAGCAATCGGTGTTATGGTTATCTGATAAGCCTAAAGCAGGCAGGAGCGGCTGCACTAGCCACACTCCTCCCAAAAACAGGTGCACAGGGCAGTTCCATTTAGCAGCAGTGGTGTGGCAGCCTGGAGAAACAGCTGCTGCCAGGTGGAAGAGCCCTGTGTCCCTCTGTTTCTGGGAGGAGCGTACAGAGCTGGAATGGGAAGGGTTGTGGCAGAAGCCTCTCCTTCTGCATGTGTTAAGTTTATTAGATAACCCTAATGAGGGCAGGAGCTTGGGGCTGTTCCCACAGCCCTTCCGAATCTGATTTCATACAAGGCTTGTAGAGCAGTTTCACCTGACAGCAGCAGTGCCCACGCTGTGACACTCCTGAAAGGGTCTTGTGGCATCCCAGTTGAGAACCACTGCCTTAGTCTGCAGTGAGGGCTACATGTTCACAAACCCAAAGAATGCTGCTGTTTTTATGGAACAGACAACAGGGTAAAACTTATTGTGAAAAAGATTTGTGGGTGTTAATGTTGTTTCTTTAATATTAGACCTTTAGCACATAATTATCTAGCCTCACTTTTCAAAGATAGATTCAAAATAGATATTTAAAATGCATTTCAAATGCTTGTGGAAAAACAGTATAGCCTTTTCTATGCATCAGAAATACCCATTTTGGTGTTCAGGCAGAAAGTTTCAAATATTTTGCCCATAGGTGAAATTAAGTGATTTAAAATAGGACTTCAGTGCTCCACAAGCCTTGTTTGAATGAGTACATTTCACTGTTAGAATTTTATAGAAAGGATAACAGTTCTTTTTCCTTGGTGAAAATTTAATTAGAAGGAAACATTTTCCTGACTTACATTTTAAGTATTTATTTTGTTTTAAAGATGGGAACAGAGAAAAGATCCTCATGGTAGAACTTATTATGTTGATCACAACACACGAACTACAACTTGGGAAAGACCACAGCCTTTACCTCCAGGGTAATGTAGAATTTCTATGCTTCTTTCAATATGTGCATTTTAAATTGGTACTAAAAATACTTTTATCATGTTGTTTGTGGTTACAGGATAAAGCTATATAAGTGTAAGGTGAGAAGGCTATATTACTGTATTACCAGGGAAATTGTGGGGGCAAGTGGCAGAGTTCAGGCTGCTTCACTCCCCTGCTGCTTGTCTTCCACCCCTTCCCCCCACCATCTGCCTTCCTCCTGCTGCTTTCTCAGCTGCTATGGTGGTAGGGGATGAATTTAAGATGACACCCAATAATTGGATTCTATACATGGAAAATTATAATACATTGGTATTATTGTTGAATTAGTAGTTTTTAAAACCAATACCACCCATTTTATACAGTATAAAACTTCATCCTAAACCAGTTGATCAGATTAATCTTTTATGTGAATGTTGGTGTTTAAATTTATTGCCCATGCCAGGGGTTGTCAACTGGGAGTACACATACCCCTGGGGGTACTTGGAAAAGTGGTAAGGGGTACGGCTGGGCGGGCAGGGACAGAGCACCACCACCCACCACCCTGTGCCACTGCCTCCCAGGAGCAGGGTTGGGGGAAGTAGGGGACAGTGGCTCCGCTCTGTGGGCCGCATAGGCACTGCCCGGCTAGCTGGACATGGTGGGGTGGGGGGAGAAGCTTTCATATGGTGGTGCCGCAACCCCCCCTCCACTCCACATCTGGCTGCCACCACCAGAAGGGGTACACGCCTTTAAAAAGGTTAACAACCTTGGCTTACATCAATAATTTTGACCAATTTACCTGCTGCTTTAATTTGCCTTTTATTTAATGCTACATTTAAAAGATGTTAATTTTATCACACTTTAAGGTGACACCAACATGTGAAGTGCACATCAGAAATATAAATTTGTATCTCATTTCTATGTTTGAACCAAAATATGAATTTAGTTTAGAGTGCCGCAAAATATTTTTTTTCAATTAAAATATAAAACTATGTGAATACTAACATTAGTATTATTTTGGTAGCTGGGAAAGAAGGGTTGATGATCGTGGAAGAGTTTACTATGTGGACCATAACACAAGAACAACAACATGGCAGAGACCAACAATGGAATCAGTCAGGAACTTCGAGCAGTGGCAGTCTCAGCGTAACCAACTGCAGGGAGCTATGCAACAATTTAACCAACGATACCTCTATTCGGTAATTTTTAGCAAACTGAAATATTAGGAAAAGAGACTTCTTTTTTAACTTTTACTTTTCTCTAGCAGTTTAACTATGTTTAGTGAGATATTGGAGATCTTTAAAGATTATTCACATTGCTCATGATGACTGTGAGTTCTAGTTTAGGATCTTCACCCTTCTTAAACCACTATCTCTATAGGATTCTTATACCTGGGTGTCAGTTCTCTTGGTCAAAAAATGTTTGTTCCATATACATTTAATAATTGGAGGTACCTAATAGCTGTAACAAGTACAAGTATAAGCCACTTCTTCACCTTTGAGGGGACTTCAGTTCAATGAGCCAGTCTTTTTTTTAGTCATTATCTTACTTTGGAATTTTTTTAGTAATGCTCAGCTTATATACATCAGTATTTTTGCTTTCTTTTTTTTGGAAAAAAAGTCAGTGACTTGGAACCATTCATCAACACTTCTATGCTTCTGTTTTTTACTTTAATACCTGTTTTGAAGTCTCCGTCTTTGTCCTGCTCTGAAGCTTTCTTGCACAATTTCTGTGTTTCGTCTCAGGTTATCATACATATCTGCAGCTTTACAGGAAGAAGAAAACTGCTCAGTTGCTTCAAGAAATGTTGTTTTGAAGTAGGAATAGAATACCATTCACGGTATTATCTGCCTGAACATTCTGAGCAAGTGGGGCAGATCTGACTGATTATTGTCCTACATATACAAATACTGTGGGGATTGCATCCATCACCTGTGGGAGTTTTCCATTAAAGGGCCTCAAATTTAGTATGCTGGCAGATATGGAGTTTCATAGATTCGTAGATGTAGGGTCGGAAAGGACCTGAGCAGATCATCAAGTCCGACCCCCTGCCATGGGCAGAAATGAATACTAGGCTCATGTGACCCACTAAGTTAAGCTCATATGACCCTAGTTAGGTAATAATCAAGCCTTCAAGTGCATCAGAAGAGAAATTACTGAACTATATGTTTGAGCCAGTTTCAGCTGCTGACTATTAGGATTATATGTTGGTGCTTCCTATATTCACATAGCCTTTGTTTTGTTTTAAAACTCAGCAGACCGTATTTATTATCAGAGCATGTCCTATGAAGTTTTTTACAATGCAAAAGATTCTGCTACATACTTAAAGTTAGCAGGGTTCACCCCCAGTTTATATAATTAAATGCCATGAAGAACTGTAAGCAGTAGACATAAAATGATGCATTACTGATGAATTTCTTGATTCCTGCTGACTCTGCATCATTTTGTTTTCCCATTCACTTTAGCCTGAAGACTTGGGGACAGATGAGTGACTCTTAAGTCACTGCTGCTTATTTGAAGCATTTTTAAACCATTTACCATTTTAAAAAAACATTTAACATTTTTAAAATTTTTTATTCCTACTCTGTCAAAATGTGTTGGAAATTAGAATGCAGTGATTCTTGCTTTGCTGATGGATAAAGCATTGGCCCTGATGCTAGTATCCTCAGTACCTTGTGCCAAGAATTTAGTACAGATAAGGCTGATATCTTTGGAGGCATTGTCTCTATGCTGTAGATATCACAATCAGCTCATCGTGATCAGCAGTGTTGTGTGCAGGGTGGAGGTTGAGAGAAAGGATAACTTACTTGTGTTTTGAGGAATTGGAGGAGCATAGTGATGCCAAATACTTCTTCATTGCAGATGAACAGGAAGATGTTACTTCTTAGTGCAAAGTTTTTACTTTCCCCCTAGTTTATTAAAGTAACTACCTAGCTTGCTATTTAAAATGGTATATTTTAAATTGGAGTTAGTTCAGGAATCTAAAGAGTTTACAGATGACAGCTATCCTGAGCTGAGAGTGCTTATCCATCTACGTTCCTATGCTTTTGGGCTTCCTACATGGGATCAGTTTATAAAAATATAGCAGGACACATGGGCTGCTTGCAGATGATAAAAAAGAACCCAAAACAGTGCTTTAGTTTTAAACTCCATGTGTTCCTGTGCCACACCTAGCACATGCCCAGAAGAGGCAGCTTGTTAGTTGTACCCAGCTTGCCTGACGTCTGTATAGATTACACGCTTTAGCAGGACTTTTGGCACTTTTATCTAATAGCTGATTGAATAAGCTATTAGATTAGCAGGGCTTTTTGGTGCTTTAAAGGTGAAGCGGAACCAGATTGAAGTAACGTGCTGCTGCTTTTGGTAAAGTGCTTTTTTTTAAAATAACATTTGCAGACAGACTTTGTCAAATTTTGGGCTTCAGGGGAGGAGGAGGGGATGGGTGAGGTAGAGAGTGAGTTGGCAGGCACAGAAACAGGCACGGACATGGAAGGGCAGGTGGCTGGAGAGATCATGGTGGAGGACAGACATGGGGGGACAAGTGGCAAAGGATCAACAGCAGTGGTGGGGACTAATTTAAGATGAGCTTCCACTAATTAGATTCTATACAGGGAAAAGTATAACAAATGTATCACTTCCTTGTATAAAATATAATTATTCTTGAATTCAGAATGGTCTTGGATTCAGATAAACACAGTGTATTAACTAGACACAGAGACAGAAGTGGCTCAGTTCTTTTATGGGAGGCGTGCTCATTTGTCTGTCTCATAATTACTATTTCAACAAGTTTACTACAAACTGAAGTAAAGTTGACTTGTAATCTTCAGGATCACAGGTAGTATACATGTTGATCACATGTTGCCTTAATGGCTCCCTTTTTCCCTTTATTGTTTAAAGGAACAATTCTCTTCCATCATCTTGCTGTTTATGTATTTAAATAATTTCATATTCATTTTTTTTCTGTTTGGCTTACTGTTCTTCAAAATGTCAGTTACAAGAGGCAAGGATTTCTTGAGTTGGACCAACCCTGTCTCAGGTATGCAGTTGGTCGTTAGAAAATAACCAGGGGAATACAATAAATTTATTCTCATTTTTTATTTAACTTAAAATTCTTAAAATTACCGGATATTGTCCTTGAACACAGAGTAATCAAGCTATGCAAGGTAATAACCCTGCAAAAAAGAATAAGAAGAACTGGGTAGGCAGGTGGGCAAAATACAAGAAGTTATTTGATTGAAATAGGTTACTGCAGAAACAAAAATTCAGCCCAAGTGAATCCAGCAAACAGACTGTAGTATAGAGGTTGAACTGGAAAATGGAAATCTAATTGATTAAGAGAGAGTCAGAGTGATCTTATAGTTGTGAATGGTTCAGGAATATGAGAGAGGCCAGGATTTTTTAAGGTGATTTTATTGGACCAACTGCATAGTTGGGATGGGGTTGGTTCATGCTGCCACAACTACTGCCACTGCCATGGCTGCTGCCGCTTATGCTTAGTCAGGGTTTGAATTACACTTCAGCTCCTTGAGGAGGTCTGCAAAAAAAAAAATTGGCTGGGGTTGGAGCTGTGTGCATAGGTCCCCGCTAGTACCGCGGGACGGGCCAGTGGTGGTGTTAGCCAGAAGGAGCCACTGCTGCCTCGGCTACTTAGAAAGGCACAAGGTAGGCCAGGGGCTGTGCGTGGTGGCGCATGGGGGTGGGGGAGGTGGGGAAGGGGTGCTGACAGGCCTGTGGGAGGAGTTGCGGGGGGAGCGTTCTCACTTAGTGGGGGGGCTCAGCCCCAAGCTCCTCCATAATTTGAACCCTATATTTAGTGAGGCTCTGGCTCTGGCCCTGCTCTAGCTGGGGGCACAGAACACACTGGCTCTGGCCCCCTACCTAGCCAGGCAACCAGCACTTGTGGTAACAACAGTTCCTGCCTAGGCTCTGGATTCTGGATTGCATCTCCAGAAGTTGTTCTCTGAATATTTCAAGGGATTTACACTTGCTGCTAAACAGGTTAAGAAAGGATCTCGGGTACCCCGGGCTCAGCAGCTAAGGGCATGTTCATAATGTGATGCCATGTAGATAGCTCTGAAAAAACAGTTGGATACCAGAAGCAGAATAGCTGTGTAATGTTGTTGATGAGGGGTCAGTTAGTCTAGGAAGGCCATCACTATAATATAGAATTGTAGACATGTGGGGCTGGAAAGGACCATAGGGTGTGATTGAGTCCAATCCCCTGCTTAAGGCAGGAAAATCCTTGACTAAACCATCCCAGTCAAGTGTTGGTCTAACCTTAACCTGGTTAGACTAACATTTGACTGGGATGGTATCCCTGGAGAGAGAGGGGATAAACGAAAAAATTAAGGTAAGAAAAAACCACTTACCTGCAGCAGGAGCCACGGCACAGCGGGAACAAGAAGAGAAGCCTGCACAGCTCGTTAGCCTCGCCTTTATTCAGCTGAGGCCAGCTGGTGACGTTGCCAGCCAGCGAAAATAAAAAAGGTGGACGACAGAAGGAGCAGAGAGGGGAAAACGGACCAGAGGAACGTGTGGCCTCAGGACCCACTCCGGGAACCCCTCAGGAGGGGAAGTGTGTCAGATGAGGAGTCAGAAGAGACTCCTGGTCCCAAGCTCAGCAGCAGCAGTGGGGGACAGGCCACCAGTGCGGGAAGCGGGCCAGAAGCAGCCCCTGCAACCTGCAACAACAGCAGCAGCAGGAGCAGCAGAGAAAGGCTTGCAGGGACCCACAGTACAGCAGGTGGGAGTATTAGGAACGGTTGGAAGGAGGAGGAGGTGGTCCCATCGGAAAAGTCCCAGCAAGAGGCCTGGGAGGGCTCCGGACAAGCAGGGCACCTACACCAAATATAAAAGGGTGACCAACCCTGTGTAGAGGAACTATGGAACACTTGGAGGGCGACGCTCCAGGAGGGAGAGAAGTGGGCTGGCCCAAGGCTCGTGAAAGGAGCTAAGAATGTGAAGCGGACAACCCAAACAGGAGGATACTAGTATTATTCAAGTGTGTGGGGGGGGTATCCCCTGGCTATACTATAGGGGAACTAGGCTCCCGAGACCCCTGCTGTGAGGAAGCAGGGAAGGGGGGACTATCCTAATTCCCAGCGAAGCGGCAGAGCAAGTGTCGTGTGTTTTCTTTTGTATTCTTTCTTTTGTTTCCCCAGGTGAAGGGGTTGAGAGAGAACTAGGGAGCATAGCCCATAGGGCGTCAGGTGGTGATTTGAGCCCGAGGACAGGAGGTTGCTCTGGACAAGGGTAGGTTCCCTAATCAGGACCTCTGATCATAGAAGACCCATGAAGGAGTAAGCAGAGCAGGTTCCAGGACTAGTACGCTGATAAGAAGAAACCCAAGAGGCACCATAGCCGTAGGAGCAAGGGGATGTGGCCGAGAACACGGAGGGATCCATCGAGGTGGCGTGAGGTTGGGGTGTAGGGATGGTGGAGCCCCGCGAGTGACCGACTGGCAAACCTCAGGTTGCAGAGGGACCCCGGATAGTCAACCCCTCCACTGGGAACATTTAAAGTCCTGGCAGGCGAGATAGGGGAAGACGACTCCTGAAGTAAACAGCTACTCGGCCAATCACGGGAGCCGGTAAGACATATGTCATCCATCACTCGGACCAAGGCTGTACGTGACAGGGTGTTAGAAACTTGGCAGTCACAGATGGTTTAGTCAAGCATGATCTTTCCTTAAGCAGGGGGTTGTACTCGATCACATCCTGTGGTCCCTTCTAGCCCCACTTTTCAATGATTAATGAAGATGTAAACAATACTGGCTCCAGAACAGACCCTTGGGGAACCTCATTTGATACTTTCTTCCAGCTCCACAGGAGTATACCTTTATTCAATACTCCAGATAACTTGTTTGGAGCTAGGGCAGGTATTTTCCACAGCACTGTATCATTAAGTATAGACATTCTGATTATCTGAAAATACTACACTGATTTATAGTCAAATGTGTTGGTCACAGAGGTGGTTAGCCATGTGAATTTGAAATGAGGCAGAAAGTTGTGCAGGATGGCACTTTAGAGACTAACTGGCAACAGCCTGCTTCACCAGATGCTATATGGCTGAAAGTTTGTCCAACAGCTTTTCCAGCTATACAGTTGGTCCAATAAAAGATATCACAAAAATCTTTGCCTGTCAATCATAAATCCTAGATTCTTCATATATTTGGTTCATCGTGGAGATGATTCATAAGATCAACATCTCAAATCACATGTTATCTTGTTTTGGCATATTTCATTTCTGTTACTGAGTTTTCTTTTGCTCTCATCATTGCATTGAAGTCTTTAATGGGATGCATAATTTCAAAGGGCAGAGCAGGTTTGATTTCATTTGCTTCTGGGATGACACCGTGTTTATCTTTGTCAAACTCCAGTAACCAGTAAAATGGTGATTCAGTTTTTAAAAATGTTTCAGTTTGTCTTAAATTTAATCTTTTAACCAAAAATGAAAAATGTTATGTTTTAAAGCTTTTTCTTTTGTGAAACTTTGGTGGCAAATATTTGTTTGGTGAAAATTATATTAGTAATGTTTCTCAAAATTTGAGGTTAGCACAGTCTTAGGTTTAAAAAAAAGGGGGGGCTTTTTCTGAACTTATGGAAGACACCCTGCATTTTTTTAATTGATTTTGTTTAGGAGTGAATCAGTTAGTTTAGTTCTAGGTGTGGTTTTTCGCCAGGATTAAATTTACTCAAAGTTAATAAATGGTATCTCAAAATTCTTTCAGATGGGACTTAACAATAGTATAACGTCTCATAGCATCTTGATCTTAAGGATATTTATTACATCAAAGAGCAGTTTAATAGTCAAATTCTGGTCAATGCATAATCTTCAATATGGTATCATGCTTAAAAGGATTAGGGTGAGGCTAACATCATAAAGAAAGTGCTGTGTGGGTGAGAGAAACAGGCAGTGCTCCCTTGCAGCGTGGAGAATATCTAAATATGCGGTTTGTGGTGCCACAGACGTGTTTGTGACGCCACATATCACGCAGCTGTGCCCATCTAGATGCGGCCTCGAGGTTTATCTTGTGAATCATGTTTGCACGCCTAACAGTGCTAACATTCTGTGGCATCCTGTGGCACCCTTGAAAAGATCTCAGGATACCCCAGTGTGCCCTGGCACCCTGGTTGAGACTCAGTGGCTTAAGTCAGAGCACAGAAACTAAATTGTTTGGTTGCAAATCGACTACCTCTATGTGTATCCATCTCAGAAAAAATAGGTAGTGACTGTCTGGAAGGTTGGCATGTCTAAACAATCAGAGATTACAATTCAGTGCATGCAGAAATAGCATGCACAAAAAGAATCCAGTGGCAGAATCTAGCAGATGCAGAAAAAACATTTTCTTTAATCTAAGTGTCTCCTGTTTTGTTATAACTAGGCTTCAATGCTGACAGCAGAAAATGATCCACTTGGGCCTCTACCACCAGGCTGGGGTAAGATAAAATGTACTTTAATTTGGATATATGACTGTGGAGAAAACTTGTCATACAGTCATGTAATAATTTTCTTTTTCTTTTCAGAAAGAAGAGTGGATTCAAATGATAGGGTGTATTTTGTGAATCACAACACAAAGACCACACAATGGGAAGACCCTCGAACTCAAGGGTAGGTGTATATATAATGTCTTCTTAACACATGTAGATTAGATACTAGTGTTTAAACTGTTGTGTTGAGTTTCTTAGTGTAAAATAATGGACTGTTTGTAATTTGCTCCTCAGCTTACAAAATGAGGACCCTCTTCCTGAAGGCTGGGAAATCAGATATACTAGAGAAGGTGTCAGATACTTTGTTGATCATAATACAAGAACTACCACCTTCAATGATCCTCGTACTGGGAAATCCTCTGTGTAAGTGATCAGACAATAGAGGTTTTTAAAAGATTGAGATTAATGATCTAAAAAGTCATGTTGTTCTCATTAGTGATGTCAGTACTTTATTTGGGCTGGAAGCATCAAGTCCAGAGCAAGCTTTGCTGCCTTGTTTCTTTTATTTTGGAGATGTATTTATCAACATTTCTTTATTCATTATAACAATATGTGAAGTTACTCTGTAAGATGCTCAGATATCATGATTATGAATGCAGTACAAGTAGAGGAAGTATTGTATATTTAATAATTGTATCTATTGAAATAGTATTTAGAGAAAATAAAAGAATGAATGCTTTAATATAATATTTTTAGCTATAATATTCCTAAATTACTATATTAATAGTTAAAACCAGCCAGTTCTTCATACCGAGTATTGCAGAGCAATAGACAATTAAGTTCCTCTTCTGCAATTCAGTTCTGTATTACACATGTTGATATTCCCTCAGCAGCATCTTATGTGCAGTTTGAAGTGTTCTGATATTTTTTCATTCATTCAAGAAATTAGCAGGTTATAATGATTAGGTTTAACTCTCCTTTCTTTTAAAGCTTGATTAAATAATTCTGAACCAGCACCAGGGACTTGGAACATAACCACTCATGGAAAGAGCTGGTATATTGCTTGTTATTCTAAATGGTCATGTTTTGTTGAAATCCAAAAATTATTAGTTTAGTAGTGAAAGTACAGATACATTATTCTTTATTTGTTTCATTTGTTTAAATTATTTAACTATATTGTTTTACAGAAATAAAGGCCCTCAGATTGCGTATGAACGTAGCTTTAGGTGGAAACTTGCTCATTTCCGTTACTTGTGTCAGGTACTGTACTAGTAAAAAAATCTATTTTTATGCATAATTAAAATAATGCTCACTTAACATACGTCAGTATTAGTAACATATTATTTCTTTCACTTAGTCAAATGCACTCCCAAGCCATGTGAAGATCAATGTATCCAGACAGACATTATTTGAGGATTCCTTCCAGCAGGTGAGGCTATGGTATTTCCTGTATTAAATGTGTTTAGTAAAACAAAACATAATTTTACTTGTGTTGGTTAGGCATATATAGTTTTGTAAGCATTAAGAGGAAGGACCTGTATTTTGCCTAGTTTCTCAGATATTAAATATGCATAATTAAATCTTACATTTCTTTAGCTGTTGAATTCTAAAGTCCACAGAAAAGTATGATGCCTTCTAGTATCAAAAAAATTAAAACAACCTGCCACTTGTCTTCCCTGCCCTTCTAAATTGCTTCTTCAATCCCACCAAAATCCTTGCAATGCATTAGAACCAAGATAAATATTTTTGTAGAAAAGTATGTAACTGTTAGAGCCTAAATTAGTTTACCGTAAAATATGAGTCACTTCATAAATTTAAATACTTCAGTATTTAAAATTTAAATATTTCAATATTTTTGAATAATGTATTGACTACAGAAATGTGCAAAAGAGTGTATAATTTAACATAGGCCCTGGAAGACATTATTTAAGCACAAGATGGGATCTGAGGAATCTTATGCTGAATCCCAAAAACTGCATCTTGCCATGACAGATTCAGTATATGGCATGACAGGGCACACAAGTTCTGCAAACTAGTATAAAATTTCTCAGATCCCATTGTGCACCTGGATCTTTCAAGGCACACTGTGTAGCCCAGTATCATCTGCATATTCCATCTTTGACTAGTTTTTCCATTTTTACCACGTGATAAATTGGTTCAGCATGTGTTGTGGTACAATATATCACACAATTAATGTGTTAATCGTGTGATGTACGTCTGCCAGGGGCCAAAGATACCAAAAGACTATTTGAATCTTTGCTGTTTGTTTCACAAATGTCCCTGATCCTAACTTTTTTCTAGGTGCTTCCATAAAACAAACATAAGTTTATTGGGTTGAAAGTATGCTTATTTATTAACTGTTAAAATTTTGTTTCTGCTTTAAAATTTGATAGATCATGGCTTTAAAACCTTATGACTTAAGGAGGAGATTGTATGTTATATTCAGAGGAGAAGAAGGATTGGATTATGGTGGTTTGGCAAGGTAAAGAAAAATACTTAAACATCTTTAAAACATTCATAGGTTTTTTTAATCACAAAATTGCACTCTTAAAATCTGGTTGTGAGAGTAACAGAAGGACTACTTACTTTGTACATTGCCTTATAATCTGGGTAATCTTTTTGTACTGCTTTCAGTATTTTATAGACAGAGCTGGCTGCAGTGCCTGCAACTATGGTTGCTTTAACTCCTTTGTATTATAAAAAAAACAGTTTTTAGTTGTTTATAACCTTTGATAAACTCCAGCCATTAACTGCCATTGACTGAATTTTTGACCAGTTCTTAGAAAAAAGATGTTCACTGTTTCAAAGAATGAGAATTGGGAAAATACATAGTTGTTCTGTGTAAAACATTCTTACAGATATTTGATTGAAATGGCTTAGTGCCTCCAAGCTTTGCAGCAACTATTTAAATTCGATTGATGGGGGCATGTCAAATTGAGATCAGAGAGGTTCCTTTTATTACTCCGTGAAAAACCATCCTAATATATCTGGGTTTTAAGCCTCTAAAAATTGCTGTTTGCGCATGCTCAGTTGACGTTTGTTTTAGGTTAGTAGCAGAATTGTCCAAATAGCAGCCCTGGGGGTACTTGACTGTCCAGAAGTTAGGGACAGAACTGGGAAACTGATAAAAGTGGATAGGATGGGAACAGAAAGGGGTAGGATGGTGGAGCGGATGAGAGATTCTGCGGGGTGGGCAGTATGTGTAGTGTGGAGGCAGACAAGTGTGTAACATGTAGAACACTCCCTTTCAGAGCCTGGAATTGGAACTAAGGTGTCTTGAGCATACACTTCTGATTTAAATGTTTCTGTGCTGTGTGGCTTAACGAGTTAATGACACCAATAACACAGTTTTGTCATGGGGTGTTTTAAGCTACATTGATACTTGTAAATGTCCAGTGCAGTGCATCTCAGCCATTGGTCCCTGGAGGAGAGACAGGTGTGGAGGTGAGGGAAAGAAGACTGTGGAACACTTCGAGATATTGAAGGACTGCCAGAGGATATAGATATTTCAGAAAGTGCTTCAAAGATAATCCTACTTTTCAAGGATCATTTTTGAAGTGCTTTGGCCATTTTTGGAGTACTTCTTTGGCTCTGAATGCCTGCACCCTTGCTGTTTCAAGCACTTTAAAGGTAACTTGGAGCTTTTCAAGTGCCACACCTGTCTGTAGCCTAAGTTCAAATTAAAGATAGTATCATAGTGCAAAGGTACAAGCAGGCTTCACCAAGACTGTAATAAGCAGGCTTAATTTTGATATTTCCAAACTTTGGAGAGCTTGACTTTATAATTGTAATTTTTAATTGCATTTATGTTTGTTTAATAAATACACGTTGCTATTGAACATACTATATAATGTCTAATATTTAGATTTATTAATGTTTAGACCATCTGGCTAGCTATTTGCAGGAAGCTGTGAAAGATCTGTATTTGTGATGGGGTTCTTGTATGTGGGTTGTTTTTTTGTTTCTTTTTTTTTTTTTAGAGAATGGTTTTTCTTGCTTTCCCATGAAGTACTAAACCCTATGTACTGTCTATTTGAATATGCTGGCAAGAGCAACTACTGTCTGCAGATAAACCCAGCATCAACAATCAATCCAGATCATCTGTCATATTTCTGTTTCATTGGGCGCTTTATTGCCATGGTAAGTTAGATTCTTAAGTTTCTTTTTTTGTTTTCTTTGATTAATTATAAACATATTCCTAAAACAATAACATGTATTTTTCTGTTCAAGATTTGTTTTTCATCACTTGCTAAATAAAGAATTTAATTATGCAGGGCTATCAACTCAGGACCATTAATTAGCAATAAAAGTTTTATGTTTGAAAGGCTCTTAGCAATGAGATTAAGTGAAGAGATAGTACAGTAGTAACATGAAAGTCTAAATTTGTTGAAGGTATTTGATGCAGAAAGTTAATTTTACCTAATTTGAATATCCAAATAGGTATTCTTTTGAAAATGGGTCTAGAATTTTCTTGAAAAGATTCCTCCATGTAGCTAAGTTAAGCAAACATACATTTCTTTGAATTGTTTTACAATACAGAATTCTTTTAAAATACTGCTTGAAAATACTGAAAAACATCTTGAACCAGATGCCAGAGTTCAGATTCAGTGGAAAATGGGAGTTAGTAGGGATCTGATCATAGCTCACTGATTTTGTAACTGAGCTTCTATTTAGGTAAAGCAGTAGGAAATGCTTTTAAGTTACACTGCCAGCCTACAGACTGGAGAATCTGCCACTTCACCCCACCCTTCACAGCTTGTTTCTACTTGAAAATAAATCAAGAGGCCAAATGCAAAAGAAGTATTTAACTACCAAATATCTCAGACTCAACATTATTCTTTTCAAAGCCACCTCTTAAAAATAAATTATTCTGTTTTCATTGTTGGTGCTTATTTTCAGTATATTATGGTCAGGCTCACCCTTTAGTTATTTTGCTACATAGCACTGACTTTCAGGGGAGTTGCATTGGTCTAAAACAACAGTATGGCTTCCAGTATGTTGCTGATGTTGAAGTGATGTTGTTGTGATGGTCCAGGAAATACTTGCTTCTCACATTATTTTTGTGACGGGCATCTTATTGGACCAGCTGCATGATTGGTGTAGACATAGGCGGGATTTCAGATATCACAGTACTTTTCCTCAGATCTCTGGGAGAGAAGTAGACACAGCGGAGCTAAGAGGCAGATGGAACCAATGTTTGTGTAAAAATCTGTAGGTAAATAAAAACAGGATATGAGCAGGGTGATCATACATCCCGGTTTGGCCAGGACAGTCCCAGATTTTGTAGGCCCATCCTAGCCAGTTAGTCAAAAGTCCTGGGCTGGAGTCTGGTGGGGAGGTAGAGCAGCATGGTGCACCAGACAGGCAGGACCACTGCTGCTGTGACTCTGCAGGAGCAAGGAATATGGACTTCAGTTATGGCATCTTAGGGTGACCATGCATCCTCCTGCTTTGCACCCATACTGCAGCAGCAGTGCCTGCCTGCCCACCTGCCTGATGCACCATGCCATTCTGCCTTCCTGCTGGACTCTGGCCTGGGACTTTTGACCAACTAGGCAGGACTGGCCTATAGAATCTGGGACTGTCCTGGCCAAACTGGGAAGGATGGTCACCCTAGATCTAAGACAAATTATCAGTGGGACAAGGACTGTAGAAGGGAGCCCTAAATTTGAATCGTCCTACTTTTAAGGTAACTAAATCATATGGCCAGAACCGATATCAAAGTTACAAATTATTCAGAATTTTTGTTTTCTACTATTCCTGTTTTGTGAGTTGTGGGAATAATAAAGAATATTTTCAGGAGCTCCAGAAATGGGTTAGGCACGATAGAGTCCTGTAGAACTATACTATTCCTACCCCAAAGGGCAGAACACAGAGAAGGTCAGGGGGAAGTTCAGCGTAGTTATGTGTCTTTGTCTTGTTAGTTCAATGGTTGGATAAATTTTTATTTTAGATAGGGCTGTTACTACCCCCTTACTTAAGGTTACCGTCAACTTCCTTTTAGGAAGGATTGTGCTTGCAGTTGCTAATACATTTACCAACTGTTTGAGCTGAAGTGTTTATGCTACATTTATGTGAACTTGGGAAATTTTGAGTTAAAACAGTTCAGTGTCTTCTGAGAGAAAGATTAGGAAAAAGAATAAGCAGTTAGTACCCAAAGTACTTCTCTCCCCACCCCCACTGTCTCCCAAACCCCCCCAGAAATTCATGCTCCTTTCATTGGGAAATTGTGGCACCTCCAAGCTTTAAAGCAAAGAATTTAAATTAAGTAAAGGAAGTTAAGAGAGTTTGCCTCCATTTGGCTATTGTGCAATCTCAATTTGCACATGCTTGGTATGGATACATTAGCATTTGACAGGTAAATTTGCTGGAGATTGTCTGCCAAAATTCACACCTAACAGTTTCAGGGATATAGGTTGTAGCCATGTTGGTCTAAAAAGCAGAGGCAGATAAAACTCTTGGGCTAGAGGGGGCATTCGTTATCAGACCTAAATAGTAGCAAAAAAAATTCTCTGCAAGTTTTTGGATCCAAACACCCTTTGTCAGGCAGAGGAGAATTCAAAGATTGTAATAGTTCTCCCAGGTAAAAAAGTAACTTCATTTTGCACTGGGGAGGTGGTGAAAGATGGTGGGGTGGGGTTCCCTTGGGTTTCAGAGTCCATTTGGGAAAAGGTTCCTCTGTAACTCTGCAGATTAGGCAGAAACAAGGCTCCAGCAGGTTTCTTCGCTGAAGGTGTCAGGTGTTAGGCAGGAAGTTCAATTTTACTTATTTCCTGTTTAGCAATGAAGTTTACATTTCCAAACCTAACAGTTAAAATTTGCCAACATTACAGGCAACTGAAAAGTCAGACTTTAGCATTAACAGTGATGTCAGCCCTGTCTTCATTAATAAAAACTGTGTTAATCGTCATAGTAGCTGCTTAATTTCAGGAGGAGAAAAGTAATTTAGTATAGGTCATGATGAGAATGTATGGTATCTTCATAGAGGTGCAAGTCTGCAAGAAGTGAAGTTTTCATGGTTTAGGGAACTTTTATTTTAGGATTGCTCCAGTCAGATACAATATAGAAGAAGGGAGGTAAAGCTGATTAAGGTTGGGATCATTAATGGAAAGTGAAAATAAAAAGAAACTGGATCCAAATTCCACTACAATTTTGCTAAGCATGTGTGGGAGTTAATGCATATTAGTATTTCTGTGATCAAAATGCATCTTAAGTGAATAGTGAAGTGTCACTAATCAGAATTTTGTAACTACTCAGGCACTACTGTTAGCACGTCACTTTTAAAAACCGTCTAAGAGTTCATCTAGGGTGGCTGCCCAGCCTTCTCACAGGTCTATAGGGCTCTTAGCCATAAAATTGTTTAATGGTTTTCAGCATTCTAAATTTCCTTTCTAAAAGATTTGCTATCAGACCTAGGTAAATAGAAAGAATGCAGTTTATTACCTTGCAAAGATCTTATGAATGAATAAAAATTAGATTTTGTTAAAGTCTATGGACATAAGACAGGAAAGGAATGCCCAACATAATTAAAAGGAATAATTTTTTACCAATAAAATGCAAGGTTTCCATTAATGACTATAAAAAAGGAAATGACAGTCCTCATAGTGAGTGAACTATAATAGGTTAGAACTGAAGTAAACTAAACTTTTCTTATTGGGACTCTGTTCTCTTACGTGTTTGGAAAGTTCTTAGCAGATGTTACTGCAATTGAAAGAACATAGTATCAATAACCAGTGCAGTTCTTTGTGCATATGCAGTCAGAGAGTAGGGATGACAGTAAAAAGAATTATTTTAAATTATAATTTTCAGTCTAGCTCGGGGGGGAGTAACATCTTTTTCATAAGGCTGTTCAAGGAGCAGTTCAGTGACTGAAGCTGCAAGCTGTGGTGATAATCCTTTTGGTCTATTTTTTGTATATAGCAATAGTACCAAGTAGTCTCAAATAATTGTTGGTAGATATACTCACCTACACAGAAGGTAAGGAAATATGTCAAAAGTTACTGTCATTTTCTTCTTTTTGCAGGCTTTCTCCCTTTCAAAGGAAGATGATATAACTAAGAATTTTCAGCTTGTATGGTAGTAAAGATTCTCAGGCTTTATTTTAGTGCTCAGTTAATTATATTGTTTTCTTCATCTTTGCTATTTTCCTTTTTTTTTTTTTAAGTCATAGCTACTAATAGTTAGGTGCTTTATGTGCATCTTCTTTCCCAAAGATTATTTCTGCCATGAAAGAATAGGCAGAAATAATTCTCTGGTGAACATTAGATTTCTTTCCCCCCCCATTTACAGGCATTGTTTCATGGAAAATTTATTGACACTGGTTTTTCTCTGCCATTCTACAAGCGCATGCTAAATAAGAAACTTACTATTAAGGATTTGGAATCTATTGATACTGAATTTTATAACTCCCTAATTTGGATAAGGTTTGTAGATTTTTCCCTTTCCCCCTAATATTTTTCCTTTAGTTTAGTAAAAATGTATATTTGTTTAATTTTTCTTTTTCTTATTTCTTCCCCCAGGGACAACAACATTGAAGAATGTAACTTAGAAATGTACTTCTGTGTTGACATGGAGCTTTTGGGGAAAGTTACTTCCCATGAGCTGAAATCAGGAGGTTCAAATATTTTGGTAACGGAGGAGAACAAAGAAGAATATATTGGGTAAGTTACAGGTATTGAAAAGTGCCAGCTATTTTATTTTCTTCTGTTGTCTTAGTCTTTTTTATATGGTACATTGAGTATTTCTTTACATATTTAATGAATCAGAAGCCATGATAATTACAGCTTTTCTCTTTTCTTCATTAGTCTGTGCTGGCAGCACATTCACATATATTTCATTGTGAAAATAACCAAAAATTAATTTTCCTTTTCATTCTCAGGAATTTATGACCTGAGAGTGAGAGGTTTTATATTACTTGTATCGATTACATTTATGCAATCATATTATGTAATTATACTAATATAATGTAATGTATAGAGTACTATATACAAATTTATAGTACTTAAAACTAAAGTTGGGGAGGGACACGCATTTTGTTCACTAGCAGCAAAGGAATGTGAAGTCCTGGATTCAATTCCAGTTTTGGTAGGGCAGTGTGATCCAAGTACACAGTTCTGATCCTGTGACCTAAGGCAGTGTCTCCCTCTCTGCTCTTGCTCACCCTTCTCTGTCTCCTTTCCCTTTCCTCTTCATCTTTTGTTTCTCCATAATTGTCAGATATTAATCGTTCCTTTGAATTGGGTCCGGTTCTTCCTTTGTTGTTGTTGTGCTACTCGTACTCCCTTACAATTCCCTTTTGCCATCCTTCCACTCAGCAAATTCTCACCCCTGTGCATTGCAGTGTGGTTGTTTTCTAATTTTCCTTTGCTGCCTGGGCACCAACAAAGGGAGAATTGGCAGCATGAGAGAGTGAGCTTCCCAGCTTTGTTCCTGTACTTGTTGACCCCCAGCAGTTGGGAGGAACGAATGACCACTGTGCTCCATGTTGTTGTTACATGGGCTGGTGCAGTGCAGCCCAGGGAGCACATGGGAATCCTGAAGAGGTGGATTGCAAACTAGTGTCAGTAAACCTGTCAGAGAATGTAACTGCCTCTACTGAACTATTTTAGTTTAAACTTCCCCAGAAATTGATTTGGCAACAGGCACTTTCAATAGAAAGTGGTACTGTCTGGGGAGGTTTTTAAGCAACTGTGAACTGGGTCTTATGGAAACCCTTGAGCAAGCTGAATTGGCCTGTAATACAGGAAAAAATATTTTAAAAGACAGACTTCTTTTAACAGTTGTAAGGTATGTCAGTTTTTGTTCTTAAACAGACTAATTTCCTTCCCAATGAGATTTTTCATCTTGAAGGAGGAAAGTACAACATACAACAGCACTGTTAAAGTAGAATACCAAGTGATTTTGGACAGGAGAAAAAAATTCAAACCAAGATATTTTCTTCCAGATTCTGTTTTGAAACATGAAATGTATTGTGCTCTCTCATGTCAATGTAAAGTATTAGTAATTTCAACCATAAGTTGTTGAATTACACTGTTGTAAGGGAGAGCAGAATCAGAAGCTGTAGATGCTGATGTTTAAACACAGGAAGGCTTCCTAACACAGTATTTTTTATTTTTTTTGCAGCCTGATGGCAGAGTGGCGCTTTTCTCGGGGAGTAAGAGACCAAACCAAAGCTTTCCTTGATGGTTTCAATGAAGTTGTTCCCCTACAGTGGCTACAGTATTTTGATGAAAAGGAGTTGGAGGTGAGGCTTTTATGTTAGCATATTGTTGTTAAGGAAGGATGTGATTAAAGGATAAGTAAGCATAAATCTCACAAGTGAAAAGTTTTCCTATCTTCTTTTTACTTGGCAACCCCAGGTATTCCTTTCCTCCCCCACCTTCAATCAGCTGTAAATTCTTCTCCAAGAGAGCTATAGTTAAAGATGGGAAGAAGGTAGGGTGCTTCCTTGGATCAGATTGTGATATACCAGTAAAAAAAAAATACCACCCCTAAATCCTCTTGCCTCAGTACTGCCCTCTGTATTGGCTCTCACTTCAGCTAATCCCCTCCACAACCTCTAGAACCAGACACCTGTTATCCAACATAGCAACCTCAGCATGGAGTTTATTGTAATCATCTAGCAGCCACCATCTAAACTAGTGTTGCTAGATAGGGCACTGGGGTTGGGGCTTGGGCTACCTGGATTTGATTTCTGATCCTGCATCTTGTCTACTGGGTGCCAGGTCTGGGCTAGTGACTGCCCCTCCCTATATGTTTACATTTTGTGGAATGGGGGTAAATGATGCTGATCTGTTTTGTGAAGAATTTTGGAATCTAAAGATGAAAAATGAGCTAAGTCTTAACCATAAAAGATTGTACCCATAAAGAATTTGAGGGTGGTTATAAAAGATTGTGAGAATGGAGTAACTACAAGAACCTAGTGTCTTCAGACAAGGAACTATCTTTTTACTTCTCATCTGTAAATATTATATAATAGGATCCTGATCCTGAAAAGCACCTATGGAACTTCTCCAGTACTTAATAACACATAATGTGAATAAACAAATGTTACATAGGTTTTGGAAATCTAGGTAGAGAAAGTGGAGAATGCTTCGGTTAAGTGATTTCTTATGCTCATATTTAGATAGTTTCATAGTTTCTAGGGTCGGAAGGGACCTGAGCAGATCATCTAGTCCGACCCCCTGCCATGGCAGGAACAGCACTGGGGTCAAATGACCCCAGTAAGGTGGTCATCCAACCTCCTCTTAAAAACCCCCAGGGTGGGAGCCTGC
>NW_017728992.1:147780865-147791961 GCF_001723915.1 Gavialis gangeticus
GCGGCGCTCGGGGGAACAGGGACTCCCCCAGCGCCTGCTGATCCCCCCCCTAACCAGTTTATAACAGGCCACAAGATCCCCCCTCAGCCTTCTCTTTTGGAGGCTGAACAGGTTCAGGTCCCGCAACCTTTCCTCATAGGACCTACCCTGCTGTCCCTTGATCATACGAGGTAGGTGTAGGTTAGATACATTTAGAAGTTCAGTATATATAGAAATTAATAGAAAACTCGCAGCACGGTATAGGCTCGGCAGTGCTACTACGCTCTTTAGCACCATGGCTGAAAGAGCCACCAATGTGATGTCGCAGCTGGTAAAGCAAACCAAACTCTGGCTTGCATCCATAGATGCTTCTCAAGTAAAACTCAGGATGTCATCCTCCTGCTGTACTTGGCTTTGGTAAGGCCACAGCTGGAGTACTGCATCCAATTCTGGGCTCCACAATTCAACAATGATGTGGAGAAGCTTGAGAGAGTCCAGAGGAGAGCCATGCACGTGATCAGAGGACAAGAAAATAGGCCTTATGAAGAGAGGCTGAAAGCCTTGGGACTCTTCAGCCTGGAAAAGCACAGGCTCAGGGGTGACCTGGTGGCTGCCAATAAGTACATCAGAGGTGTGCATCAGGATCCTGGGGAACATCTGTTCACCAGAGCGTCCCAAGGGATGACAAGGACCAACGGTCACAAAGTCCTCCAAGGCCATTTTAGGTTGGACATAAGGAAAAACTTCTTTGCTTTCTGAGTCCCCAAGGCATGGAATAGACTCCTTCCAGAGGTGATGCAACCACCTACTCTGGACTCTTTTAAATGTTAGGATGCTTATCTTGCTGGGATCCTTTGACCCCAGCTGACTTCCTGCCCCTGGAGCAGGGGGCTGGACTCTACTGTCTTCCAAGGTCCCTTCGAGCCCTAATGTCTATGAAATCTCTACTTTTTAGTTTACAGATTTAACTGTATGAAGTGTAAACACTTTTTAATAAGCAAGTTTGTATTTTTGTGAAAAAAAAGTTTTACTTGGACACAAAATTATACTTTAAAAGTGGTTTACTTTTTAGAAAAGTGAAACCAATCTATTTTAAATATAACATTAAATAGTGAAGGTGAAATACCAATTGAAAAATAGTTGACCTGGGTTGTTAAATATTTGGGGGTTCATGGTCCTTAGGGTTGATTTTATTAGCATCTCTTTCAGATCTACTAATATAATATTGACTACAATTATTGTTAAATATACATTGTGAAACAGCTATTGATAGAATGTCATTATGAACATTTTGCATGTCATAAATGGACTTGATTAAGTACTGGAGGCTGTAGCACTAGCATTTTATTTTCAGTTTTTTTCATCCTTTGTGGATATGTTTTTATTCCATAGGTTGTTGATTTCAGCGATTTAAAGATTGACTTGTGTTTTGTACAGGAAAAAGAATGAAGGAAGAGATGTTTAACCTATTCCAGTTCTGTCATAAACATTAGGTGTGGGTTTGAACACACAAAATGTTCTTTGTCTTGAGCCCAGATATACCCTACAGACTTTTGCTGGAAGAGTTTTCAGGCAGGAATGTGAAAAAATTAAACCCCTTAGCCAACAGAGGTATTCTTACAAAACTTCTACAGTGGATGTAACAACACTGACAGAAGAGGGTTGGTGCTGGCTTAAGTTTTTTTGAGAAATGAACTGCCAACAAAATAAATCATTTTTGGCAATGTGCATTGTGTATTCATTAGAGAACTCTTGACATAACGGTAGAGGTATAGCTATTACAATAGAAGCTGTAGTGAAGACATGCCCTCAGTTTCCCAAACTATAAAATTGCGTAATATTGCCATATGTTCTAGAGCTGTGATAGGGTTTAATTCATTATGTGGATTAATTAGGTTTGTTATGCTTCCAGGTAAGAGAGGTATGAGCTTGGAAATAGCTCTCATTTTTGAGCCATGTTTCTGGGGGTAACTTTGTAATGCAAGTGTAAAAATTGAGTTTTTGTCTTGGTGGTTATTCACTTTGCCAAGAGACTCTTGATAGACAATGAGCGATTATTTCCTCTTTTTTTTAAAATGTTCTCTCTCTCACACTCACACTCACACACAGAGTTATATCACTAGAATAATAACCCTTTCTTTATGCCAGTAACAGTGGTCTGGTTTCTACTTTTTTTTTTAATTCAAGAAAACAAATGAGAAAAGGCTCTTTTGAGAACATTAGTGTTAGGAAATTAAGATCTTTAAAGGCAATGTATGGCACCAATTATGCTTTTCACAGACCAGATTTGGCAAACTTCAACCAGAAAAATTAACGTTTAGGAAAATGAGAAACTGTAAAGAGCTGTATGTGACAGCTCTGTTAGCAAAACCCCCAGTGTAGATGCACTTCTATTGGAAAAGGGCAAGAGTCCCATCCAAACCAGGGAACTTAGCTGTCATAGTGCTGCTGCTGAAATAAAGCAATAGCATTCCCAGAATGTAGTCATAGTCTTTGATATCCTTACTAGTTGGGGATGCTCCTAGAGTAGTGGACTCTATCTTAAAAGGCCATATTGAATTAACTCGGAGTTTTGTCTAAGGGCATCAGAGGCTTTCACGTAGTGTCCTGCTCTACAGGCTGCTAATTTTCTTCCAGCAAGATGCTAACCACCCTCAATTTCAAATGAATGTAATGAGTAGCATGTGCAGAACTCAACTTCAGAGCACTTTTATAACTGTTCTCTCAGCGTGTCAAGGGGTCTTGAATTTGTTGGCCCCATGGGACAAATCTAGACAGTGGGGCTTCTTGTGGAGCAGATGACCTGCAAGTGGCATTAGCTTCTGTGGCTGCTGAAGCCATGTAGTAGGTGTGGTTCTGAGTCCAGGGAGTTAATGCTGCTGCTGCTACTTGTATTTCCCCCAGCATTTCTCTTCTCTTAATCTGGAGTAATTAAAGACCCCGATATTGGCAGGAAAGGAGGGAACGGCATTAACCCATTCACTCCTTTCTGAGTGAATGGGTTAATGCCGTTCACTCGGAAAGTTAGGAGGCAGACAAGGTACGGTGAAATGCATCTGTGGATGCATGACAAGGTGCGGTTGGCCTTCCTAACCCAAGGCAGTTAGGAAGGCCAACCGTACCTTGTCATGCATCCACAGATGCATTTCAAGCAGGTCCAGAGAGGTGATCCTCCCCCTCTATGCGGCACTGGTCAGGCCGCAGTTGGAGTACTGCGTCCAGTTCTGGGCGCCGCACTTCAAGAGGGATGCGGACAGCATCGAGAGGGTCCAGAGAAGGGCCACTCGCATGATCAGGGAACAGCAGGGCAGGCCCTATAAGGAGAGGCTATGGGACCTGAACCTGTTCAGCCTCCACAAGAGAAGGCTGAGGGGGGATCTAGTGGCCTGTTATAAACTAGTCAGGGGGGATCAGCAGGCATTGGGGGAGTCCCTGTTCCCCCGAGCACAGCCAGGAGTGACCAGGAATAACAGTCACAAGCTGGCAGAGGGTAGATTTAGGTTGGACATCAGGAGACGCTATTTCACGGTCAGGGCGGCTAGGGTCTGGAACCAACTTCCAAGAGAGGTGGTGCAGGCTCCTACCCTGGGGGTTTTTAAGAGGAGGTTAGATGAACACCTTGCTGGGGTCGTTTGACCCCAGTACTCTTTCCTGCCATGGCAGGGGGTTGGACTAGATGATCTGCTAAGGTCCCTTCCGACCCTAGAAACTGAAACCTCCCAGGTTTCAGAGCTGTGCTGAAACAGCAGCTCTGGCAGTTGCAGTGATGAGCCCCATGGGCTAAGTCTGCAAGAAGCCACATGGGCTGAAAGACCTACTGGATCTGGCTCATGGGCCATGTATTTGCCACCCTTGCTCTAAGGTAAGTATAGGGTGGGGAGAAGCTTGAGAAGATCTTAGTTACATATTTCAAACAAATTCCTTATTTTTTATCATTGTTTACCACTAGAGTATGGGCTTAGCTCTTGGTATGCACATTACAGTGATGCAATGGACCAGTAGTTGAAGTGGGTTTTTTTTCTTGTAGGTTATGCTCTGTGGCATGCAAGAAGTTGATTTAGCAGACTGGCAAAGGAACACTGTTTATCGTCATTACACCAGAAATAGCAAGCAGATCATATGGTTCTGGCAGGTATGATGCTCCAAAAATGTGAGTTGTCTGGTTGTTTCTTGGACAGTGGGCATAAAGACAGATTCTCAACTGTAATCCGATTGTCATGCATGAGAGAGAAATTTGTTGGGCCTTTTTATTGGTAAAACAAATAAATATTTTCAACAGCCATTTTGAGATATTGCTCTAAATTTTAATCTCCATTTTAGACTACTTTGCTTCTAGCCCATGGCATGCATTTTTAAACTATCAGTAATTTTGTTGTAGCTTTGTAGAGAGCTGTTATAGGGTGTGGTGAAAGGAAACTGAGAAACTTTTGGTTACTTGGATAAAAAATGCTTGGGAGATTAATCTGCATAGTTTAGAAACTTTTTGTTTCATAAATATTACTGTTATCATTATACTGTAGTACATCATGTTCAGAAAATGAACTCCTTAGTTTGTTAGCTGCAACAGTGGTTTTCATTGCAGTGCCTTAAATGAAGTCATTTATCTGGGGTTACTTTATGATAAGTACAGGGTAAACTCTGGTAGGGAGCCTGTGGTACCTGTTGATAATATATTGATATTTTTAATGGTGACTGCTACAGAATTACTATCAGGATTGTACGTCTCATCAGTTGTGAGGGGAAAAGGAAGTGAATTCCAAAAATGACACTGAATTCATATGAATGCTGAAAGCAACACTAGCAGCTGCTGCATCTTCTGTGATGTGATACAATCTGTTTTAAACTGCCGTATGAAGCCAACATGAAAAGTCAAACTCTGGGATCCTTTAACTGACGTGAACTGTTCAGCATAATCCAAGGTCTAGTGATTGAGCCGTTACAAAAGTAGCAGTTCCCAAGAAACTAATTATTAAAAGACTCTTAGCAAAGGTGAAATAGTCAGATACCATTTCCACATTCTTAGAGTATTGGTATTTATTTCAGATTTAATTTCTAAGAAGGTCAAGATTAAAGTAAGACCTAGTGTCATCTCACGCATGCTAGATAAGTATCTATGCTTTATTTGTCCCGAATAGTAAAAACTGCTTAAACTGAACTACTTAGCCCATTATGGCTATTTGTGCCATCTAAGTCTGGAGCCTAATGACCAGAGCTGGCCAGCTGATTGAAGTGGCAACAATCAAAATAGCAATAATAAGATGGATATGCAACATACTTTGTTTGTTCTTTTTTTAAACAAGCCTTAAATCATTTATTTTTCTACTCCTCTTAGGTGGCACCAGCCTGCATCACATAGTAGTGCTACCGCATCCTTTCATGCATTTAACCCAAGATGAGTCTTTTATTTTTCCCGCCACATGATGATGGCAGATCTGATCTAGCTCACTGTATATTTTTCTCAGGTTTCTTATGGAATCAGTTTTCCCTGTATCTTGTGATTTCTCTCTAGCTATGTTAGCAAAGTGTTGTTCAGTTTTGTTTTAAAGTAACTTTAAATTTCTGTGCCTAGTTTGTAAAAGAGACAGACAACGAGGTTCGCATGCGACTGTTGCAGTTTGTCACTGGTACTTGCCGATTACCACTGGGAGGATTTGCTGAGCTCATGGGTAAGAGTAATATTACTACAGTATATTATGCTGTAGTTTATAGATATGTTCATCCTGAGTAAGCAACAGTCTCTGGTTCTTTTTTTAGTCTACATGTTACCTAGCAGTAAAACACATTAATAGTTATATGGCACCATTACAGGTTTTTAACAAAAGTTAATTTAATCAATTTATTGCTTTCTTTATTCAGGAAGTAATGGCCCTCAGAAATTCTGCATTGAAAAAGTTGGCAAGGAAACCTGGTTACCAAGAAGTCATACTTGGTGAGTTCTAATATTTGAACAGGGAATAACTGTAAATTTAATTTTGTATCTGTTTTTCATTAATGTACCATAACATGTTTTCTCTTATCGCTTTGCAGTTCAGTAAAAACTGAATCAAATGAAAGCTAATTTGGTTAGTTGACTCAGCCTTTAGTTTCTCTCCATGCCTAATCTCCATTTGCTTTAGAGTGGCTAGTGCATTTCTTAGTATTGAAAACTTTTGTTTTCCTTTTTGTTGTTATAGGATACCTTGGAGGTGAGATAAGTGAAAACTTGACCCACACTTCTTGGTTTTTAAAGAGAAGCTCCAGATCAGAATTGGTGCTAAAATAGTCATATATTTCATTATAATAATTTAATAGTGAGAAAGTGTATAGAATGCTACTAGAAAAATCATGAAGTGAGAATCCCTGTTAACATTCAAAGCTTAGATGAGCATCTGAGAATGTGGATGGTTAACCACAGCTCTGAGCAGACCGCAGTACCCTAGCTGACTTCTATGTCTGTTATACTTTCCTAGTGTAGGAGTTTTTTGTTATCTTTTATAAATAATGTTTGCTTAGAGCAAGGAAGATCCCTTCTTTCTATATGCCATCTTGGTGCCAGCACATTCAACACCTTTTTCCTTCATTTACTGCTGAATTCCTACTCCCCCCTTCCCCTCCCCTGCTTTCATCTGATGGCCTTCTTGAGTGAGTCCATATTGAAATCAAAGATGTTACCTCCCTAATTAGAGAAGCCAGACAGAAATTGCTAAAGATGACAGGAACAGCACTTTAGAATTTCAGGGAAAGAGTTGCTCCTGTAAACAGGTTGTGTGTGATGGACAGAAAAACATGAGCTTTTTCTACTGCTGCCGGAGTTCGATCAGTATTTCAAATGAAGACCCCACCATTCTTCATAATAGATGAGTTTTATGTAACAGACTTCCTCTATGATTCATCCATAGTTTCTAGGGTTGGAAGGGACCTGAGTAGGTCATCTAGTCCCCAGTGATTCAAGGAAGGTCTGAAAACTTATCCATTTTTGCTTTTGAAACCTCTTGGTCATCTCAAACGGCCTTTTGGTTCTGTTGGAGCCTTCCTCAAAAAGTGAGATTGTCAGGCAGACTTCATGGAAGTTATGTCTGTTTACAGGAGACCGTAGAATTGGCATATGCCTGAAATTGTTTATATATGGATGTGTAAAGGGAGCAGGTCCTGGTCATTACACAACTGGAATACAGAAGTTGATCAGGTTACATATCCTTCATTGAAGACTCATAAAGTGATTTAGGGATTAGCTAATAAATGTTTTGAATGCACTGAATGAAGGCAGCCAGATATTTTTAATTTTATAATGTTGTCTCTATAGTTTAACTTTCAAAGAACCCTGTAACTGAATAAACCTCCCCCTTTCAGGAAGGCTGATCCATGTAAGTGTGAACTGTGCTCCAAATTTTTATAACATAATTATAGTTATGTACATTTGAACCATGCTCAACAGTGATTTGAGAAAAGAGGCCACATGTATTTATTTGTGGATCTGAAAACACTTGTCCCCAGAGAAGCGGTTGGTAACTGACTTGCCCATTATTATACAGATTAAGGTATTAATAATTTCAATATAATTAAATTACAATATAATCTTAATTTAATAAGATTCCATTTACTGCCAGACCTCATTAAGTCACTCCCAGCTTAGAATATGTTGAATGTCCTACCTGCAACATTTAAATTTTTTAATATTAAAAGAAGAAATTGTAATTGACAAAATGCTAAATGGGTTTTGGACAGATTGTAAGACCTCTTTTTTGTCTCTCTTCCAGCTTTAATCGTTTGGATCTGCCGCCATATAAAAGCTATGAACAGCTGAAAGAGAAGCTGCTTTTTGCAATTGAAGAGACAGAAGGATTTGGTCAAGAGTAGAAGGGGCTTCTGGGCAAAGAGGAGATCTTGCATTAGTAAAAGGCCCAGCCAACTAAAATTGCACATGTGATTGTATATAAGCTTTTGTTCTGTACAGTGATCTTTCTGGAACTCTAAAGTAGAAATGTTCGCCGTTCTTCCACAGAGATATGCAAAACAGTTCAGCCTTTTCTACTTTATTTATTGCCCCTTCAAAAGACCAGGAAAAAAAATCAAGTTTTGAAAGTGGACAAGAGACTTTATTTAAACTATATATATATATTAAAAATATATTTGAATATATATACTGGTGGGCTCTAGTTTTATAGAGCTTTAAGTGTATGAAACATTGCAGCCATTTAAAAGGGCCTGGATTGCTTTACCTTGGCTTTATTATTCAGAAAAAATGTGCAGACTGCTCTGTGTTCTCATTCATTAAACATCTCCAAGGTTGTTTTATTGCATGGCTGTTCCAAAAGGTGTTAAAGGCTTAGGCCAAACTTATCTTAAATATGTAGAAAAATGCTGCTGGCTTTTGAGATGACAGAATTTCTTCTGTCAGTTTAATTTTTTCTTAAATACTTAAAATAACTGATATCCCTCTCCTACATTTATGTAGCTAAGGTCATGAATAAAGCCTTTATTACTTGCACAAGAGTAATGTTCAATAAGATGAATGTGATTAATGTTTCAAGCAATTGGTGCCACTGTTCTGACTTACTGTAGGAGCTGAACAGAGTATTTTATTTCATTGAGCAGCATTGAAATTTGTTTACATATTACCTTGGATTATTACCAAGAGTATGTTAGGTAAAGAGAAAAGAATAAAAAACTCACATGTTCTCTCTTGGTCTGGTGTCTTACAGGTATTTTTTTTTAATCTGTGATGTACTTAAATTACGTAGGGTAAATGATGCAATTTGAAGAATATATGAAAGATACGAACTTCTGCTGCTTTTATATTCATGTTCAGTTTTTGTTATAGATCTGGAAAACCCAAATTGAATGACAGCTACATAAGCCTTGCACAATTCAATACTAATTTTCTTTTAGTATTAAATATTTTCATCCCTTTAAGTTTGGATGTACCCAAATTTAAATATCTGTATCTAAATCCTGCCATTCTTTTACATAGGCCAGGTTTGTCCTATGTGCATAATAACATACAATTTAATTTTAAAGGTGTTTTATCAGTATTGAGGGCATTTGCTGAACTGCAAAGCTGTTTAACAAATGATAATCTTACTCATGTGAATTATTAAACGCTACTTTTAGCAAACCGTGCTTCCTTATTACAGAGAACATTTTGAATCTTACTACTTGTATCATGCTTTCAATATTCACTGTAAATTCCATTATAAATTTAACTTATACCAAATTTTGTACACACAAACCTGATTTCTTAGAATGTGATTAAAACATTTCTGTAACATATCTATTGTATTGCACTGCTAAAAGTGTACGTGCAGAAAAATACTGCTATACCTGTTGTTGTACCTTTTCAATATAGCAATTGAATTCTGCCAAACTTTATTTTTCTACATATTGGATTCTTATGCTTTGTTTTTCAAAATGCACAACTTAACTGTGGAGCTGTTACCCTGCAACTGGCTTTGATAAAAGCAGTGATTCTGATTGGCTCAGACTGCTTTCCTGTATAGCAGTTACCCAACAGCAGGACTTTTCATCACTCAAGTTCTTCTACCATACTACCTAGAGCTGTTTTCATCAAATATGCAGTACACAAATACATTTAAGGTGGAAGTTCACTTAAATGATAATAAATTCCCTCTGCCAATAAAATTGGAGACTGACTTAAGATGCTGGAAAATCTATGTGGTTTGCATAAGCAACAACTGAAGCAAGCTAAGAATAGTACAGCTGAACTTCATTAATTTGCACTAATGAATGCCTGGGTCACCCCACTGCAAACTGCTGGATCTTGTGAATCTGTAAGTGAACAAAATAAAAAAGCAAGGACAGCACATCACAAAATAGACTTTGTTTATTATTTCCACAACTAGCTGTCTTCCAGGATCCCATAATTTTCATGGAGCAAAGTAGTAAAGGAACAACCTTTAGTCAAAATTTAAACATAACAAGGAAGAGGACCGCAAGGCTTCATCAAGGTACTAAATAAACAAATATGAACCATCTTGGAGAACAATGGAAAAATAAAGTATAAAAGAGCATTTACCTTTCAGAACAATAGCAGCAGCAAATTCAGTGCTATTGCACAAGTATATTCAGAGGTCTGTAACAAGGATTCTATTTGTTTCACTTATAGCTCATCTGCACTGTATTACACAACACATTCCAGATTATTATTTACATCCCACCCTACCCAGAAAGGTTCAGAGAAGCTTGTACCAGTTAGGTGAGGCAATGAGAGAGTGATTCTCTTCCACAGTGGTGAGAGGTAGAGTGGAATAAGTGATGTTTTATGGGAGCTGACTCTTTCTGATTCTCTCTCCTCAGCAAATGAGTTAATTCTACTCCAAAGTTCCTTTGATAGATGTCTAATCTCAAACTAATACCACTCCCTGTTAGAGAAAAGGCTGATGAGCTGGGAACCCGTGAGGCATAGGATCACCAAAAGCTGAAAAACTGGGTTGAGGCTGCCAGAGTCCCATGGCTCTCAGCTTCTCGTTGTAAGGTCTGTTTCCCTGCCCTCTGATCATGCGCGTGGCTCTTCTCTGGCCTCTCTCAAGCTTCTCCACATCCTTTTTGAATTGTAGAGCCCAAAACTGGACACAGCACTCCAGCTGCAGCCTCACCAAGGCCAAGTACAAGGGGAGAATGACACCCTGGGATCTGCTTGAGAAACATCTATGGATGCAAGCCAGCATTTTGCTCACTTTACTTTTCCACTTAGCACTCAGCGAGCTTCATTATAATGCTTATGGTCACCATCTTGGGTCATGAAAAACACTTGCAGTTGCCATCTTGGATTGTCAGAAATTTTCATTTTTGCTTAACGCTCAGTTTTTCAGGAACCAATTAAGAACATTAAGTGTGGGTTGCCTGTATGACACTCTAGTACATATGCATGATAATTATCTTAATGTGATTGTACACATTATTTGCTCAGACCTCTGCTTTATTCAGTCCAAAATGGACTGGGTTCTGAGAACAAGTTGGGGGCTACATAGTAATAGGATTTTGCCTAATGGGCAGAGCTGTCCCTAGGGGTGTGCAGTGCCTGGGGAGGAGAGTGGCCGGAACCAGCAGCACTTGACAGCAGTGCATAGCAGCCATGGCTGCTATATGTGGCACTGACCACAGGGCCCCCCCCCCCAACA
>NW_017728992.1:147792116-147795052 GCF_001723915.1 Gavialis gangeticus
CAGGAGGACAATACAGCCCAGGCTGCTAAATGTGGCACTCACCCCAGGGCCCCCCCCCCCCAACAAAGTGTAGGGCCTGGGGCACTCACCCTGATTCACCCCCCCCCCCAGGACAGCCCTGCTTATAAGGTAGAGAAAATGTCATGTGAATATGGGAGGCGACTGCAGAAAGAAAATTAAATATGGTTAAGTTTAAGTCATGGTTAAGCTGACTGTTCCCTCAAGATCGGGATCATCCTGCCTTAGGAATGTCATGGCAACATGATGCAAGACCCACCACAGCATACACATCTGATAATGTGCACTTCCTGATTCTGGGAACCCAGTTTAAAAGGCACTTGCAACTAGATTTCTCTACTTGTGAAGTTCTCACAACTCTAGCTGAAAGTGCACGTAATGGTAAATCCCAAGAAAGGTGCAATGAGATCCTTTTGAGGGTGCAGCACAATATTCTTGCTATTACATGTGAAAACATCTACAAATGATTTACAAGACAAATAGGAAACGATGTCAAAAACATCCTGCCTTTTCACGCTCTGTGTGTTCTATTATTTTTTAGTACTCCTAAAATGAGTGAAAGCTAAGAGCTGGCATTTTCTGAGGGGTGCTTTGAATCTAAAAAGGTTGTAGACCATGGATTAGAATTTCATACTGAACACCTACTATACTAATATAATCTAGAAATATTAGGCTGTCTCTCACTAGATACTGGATTTTAACAGGTAGTTTTGGCTTCAGTTTTTCTGTATCACGCTTCCCTTACTAAAACTGAAATAAGACCACCACCACCCATGTTAAAAAGCAGCTGCTAAAAGCACGTGTTTGTTTGTTAGTAGGTATGCAAAAGAACATACGTAAACTGCTATTATCAGTCTGCTATAGCACATCAGGCCACTTCAGCTGTTTGTTGCACTTGGTGCACAGGAGTGAAAGCTGATGGACCTGATCTCACCAAATACAATTCAACGTCTGATGAAGATGCTTTACCTGTCAAGCCTGTTAAAGACTGTTGTGTTTGTTTCACTGAAAAATGCAGCTAAGTTTCTTAGTTACAGTTCCACTGGAAGGGTGCAGTTAGCTGCCAATAAGAGATTAGTAAGACATTCAAAACTCCGTCTCTTCTCTCACTTCCTAACCTCTGTTCAAGTAGTGAAAGTAAAGCAAAATTACCTTTTCTTTCTCCAACCTAGAGCTTCAGCTGCTAACTGGTAGTCAAAAACCAGAGCCAAAACTTCACTTCTCATTCTTGAGTAGCAGAAGCCCCAGACAAATGCTGCAGTACTTACTTTTTAGTATGCCATCATTAGTGTCTCTAACTAAAACTAATGGTGCACATGCAATAAAATTAAATTAATTTACCTCAGATTTTTCTCCCTAATAAAAAGATCAATTCACCCAAGCTAGCTGCTTGCAGTGAGTGCTATTCAAGCAACTGGCCATTAGATGGCAGGTAGGCAGTTTGCACTGAACAAATGACTCCCCAAGAAGGAAACTAGAGGAGTGGATGGCTGGATGCACGTGTTCCACATAATACATGGGAAGTTACTAAAAATAATACATAGCTTTCAAAGGGTAAGTTTACCTTGGATTCAAAGTATTTACGTCAGTGTGCTCCTGGCAGTTGTGGCCATGTGGTTAAGGTGATTGATTAGTAATTTCACTAGGGTTTCCCTGCACAGGTTTTAAATCTGTCGATTATGAAACCACTTGTTTGTGTTCCTGATCCTATGCTGCACATCATGTCTGTTCCCCATAGTAAAGTCAGTTTACTATACAGTAAACATGTTTTGTCCTGGCACCCAAAAAACACACGATGTAACTGCAGGTAAAAAGCCTGTTATTAGACTGGAACTACCATGATGCAGTAAAAGGATGGAAGTTATACAGTATCATATTTTAGGTTTAAGGTGCCACCCAGACTGATACTGGATCATCCAGGTGATTTTACTTTGAAAATCAATATCAAACCTTTAAAATCTTCACAGACCTGCCCCCTTCACTATTCCATTTATCATAAATTCTTTTTCAAACCTCTCTTCCTCTTCCTCCTCCATGTCATGTACAGGCTCTTCAACATTTCCCCAACCCTTTCATGCATGAAATGTCTTCTCTGAACAAGTCCACGTAAAAGGTATTAGTATCTCTTCTTCCTCATTGTTTTTAAAAGAGCCAGCTATCAGTAAAGTATTATGACCATGCAATGTAGAAAATACAATTTAAATAAAACAGAACATGTGTATAAACTTGCAAATACCTGGCTCTACAACCTCCCTCCACAAAAAAAAAAAAATCCATATACCATTATTTATTTGTTTATTTATTTTTTAAGAGTTTGGCTTATGGGTTCAGGGGTGAGAACATGTCACATCTGTGTGTAGAACACCTACCCCAGGGGTTTTCAACCTTTTTTAACAAGTGTAACCCTCCTGTCTCAGTTTCAGCTCACGTATTCCTTTATATTTTTTTTCTTGTTTTTAAGTGTGGGGAAGGAGGACACACTGTAAACTTTCTAGGTCTGTAGGGCCTGTGATATCTATATATAGGGAGTGAACAAATAGGATCTGAAAAGGACTGGGATGTTGGTCCTTGCTGGGAGTGGGTCTGGGGGGTAAAGTGCTCATAGAGATGAAACAAAGGCTAGCTTTTTATTATTAACATGGAACAACTTAACAGGACCATCCATAGCCATTCCAGTCCCTGAACATGGTATAAGAGCCTCCTGTTTGCACAGAGCAATGCAAGAAATGTTAGGGTTCTAACTAGCAACTAATAAGTGTTTTATAGTCTGTTTTATCATGAGCATGTTCCTACATCATCCATTGGTTACTATAGCTTTAACTGCCAACTACCTGCGTGAATCAGGTCTAGCGGTTATGGCCCTAATTGTTGCCAGGTGTGCAGTCTACATTCATCCCTAGTGTTACCTCTGAGAAGAG
>NW_017728992.1:147800052-147803188 GCF_001723915.1 Gavialis gangeticus
GGGGGGGGGCCATGTGCCCCTGATTCTGCACATGGGGCAGGGCTGCACTGGGCTCTTTCCAGCAGGAGGCTGGGCCAGGCTCCACTTGAGGTGGGCAACGGCAACACTGGGAGAGAGGTTACAGGGGGGCTGCAGCCACTCCAGAATTCACTGTAGCCACCCCCCCCCAATCCTCTTCTCCAAGCGCTGCCACTGCCTGCCCTAAGCGCAGCCCAGCCCAATACCCCCGCTGGGAACAGCCCAGCACAGACCCAGCTCCAGCTCGCAGCAGCAGCAGCCCACCCCACCCCACCCCCAGGGACACACAGCCCTCATGCACTCCCAGGTTGCACGTGGCAGTGAGAGCCATCCCGCTCCAGACAGGCAGCCCCATTCCCTCCCCCACACACTTTCCCTCACAACAGACTTACCAGCTGGACCCAGCTGCTCTCCACGCTGTTGGGCTGCATCCTAGCTGCTTGCATGTAGCACTGCAGCTGCACACACACTTGCAGCTTTTAATTGGCCACATTATTGATCACATCAGTTCTGCATACCTTATACAACCTTTTTAAGTACCCCTAGGGGTATGCATACCCCCGGCTGACAACCGCTGACCTATCCTGACGGCTCATGAAGATGCTACCAGAACACAAAGGTATCTTCAGCTACGTTAAGAACAGTATCATTTTACAGAATCCATTTTGAAAATTGTTCCCATCCAATATGCCTGTACTGAAGATAAAATCCAAATATTAGTTGACGGCAGCTTCTAACTGAAGATATATGGTGTTCAGGTGACTAGCTTTATTAAGAGCCACAAGTGGAATGGGTCCAATTTTCTTCTCTCTGTGGTTTAGTCAAATTTTAAGGAAAACAATTTACTTGATTCTTAGTATTTTAGTTCTTGTTGTATTGAATTGAGCAGTTCCACAGCTTCTTTTTGTACCTAAAATAGAAGGCAAAATATAAACATGAAGAACAACAAAACAGCACTACTATTTATTCATAAGCTTTCCTATAGCACCCATCCCCGCGTGGTTCAAGCACCTTACAACCCCCTGTGCTTAAAAATGCTATCTTAATTACCAAAAAAAAGAAACTGGGGCATGGTAGTTTAGTAGTTACCTATGGGACACTCATGACAGAACCATGAATAGAACCCTAGACTTCACATTTCCCAACTCAGTCCCTTCACTATAATGCTTAATTTGCTGACTGTACCATTTCTGTTACATATTAAACATATAGTAAAATAAGCATGCATTCATAGGAGCTACCATAAAAAACTGCACTATGTACTTTGCTCTCTTATGTTTTGATCATAATCAAGCCAGAGGTTTCAGGGCCAAACAGCAGTTATTGTATTGAGCCCTGTACTCAAGACATTCAGCTCATCAGTAAACCTGGCAGTAAGGTGCTGTACTTGCTATAGTTGCTTTCAGAATATGCATGTTTATATGACAACTTTCTAAACATTGTGAAGTAATCAGCATTCACTCCTTTAGCATGAGAGATCTAACTGGACAGGTGGCTCCAAAGCATACCGACATCAACAAGAATAAAGGCATAGTGACTGTGTGTGGTTAACTCAGCTTTGTTCAACCACTTGATTCTACATCAAAGCCTGATTTATTCCATTTTCAATCTGTCCCCAAATCAGACTCTGTTAAGAGTTCCCCTCACAAATCTCAGACTTGTCAGTGTCTTGTTGGTTCCAACAACAATCTGGATTCTTTTTAACTGCAACAGTACCATTAATTAAGAATTAATATGCATCAATGCCAGAAAATACCATGTAAGGAACACAAATTAAACTAATGAAAAAGCAATGTTTCTGAGACATGCAGTTACTAAAGCAACAGGATTTGCTGGAATCCAAACATAGCTACAAACTTCACTTTAGTCTGAAATTGTTTTTACATATGTTCAACCACTGAAATATCACAGGACTTTTCACACAGTTCTTATTTTTCCTACCTGCGTATCCTCCTCTGTGTGTGCTGGATATTCCTTGGCTTTTGTTAACCACAAAAGGGCCATCTTTTTGTTGTTTAACTTCAAGTACGTCTTCCCTAGATACAGCAAATTTTTACTGTAGAAGTTTGGTTCAGCTTTACGAGGAAACAGAAGAAAAAAAAATACATTTTTTTTTTTACTTCATTGTTTATAGTGTTTTTAGACAAGGAGAGCTTACCCTTTTTCTGGTTCTATACATTGTTCATCGTTTTAAATGAAAACTATAGTGGTCTGTACTGGATGCCACACCCACTATGCACTATAAGCTACTGAAACAGATATTAAAAAAAACCTTAAAGCTCTTTTATGTTTAGCTCAAAAGAGAAGCCAACCATTCACCCTAGACTAATATGAGGGTTTTTCTTGCTATTTCCTGGTTCTCTGCAATGTGAGAATTCAGTGTAAATTCAATATAAAGATGGAGGCAATTCATAGGCAGCAGCCATGGCTCCCCTCCCCTTGTTTCTACTGCCACTATTCTATACAAGGTGACAGCTTAGACTCCTTAAGAACCGTTGGAGTTGGCTAGAAGTTGTCGTCTCTTCTATCCTTAGCAGGAGGCAGGTTAGATGACATCTTATAGACTTATTATCCCCAGCTCCATATGTGAGCACAGCTCAGGGATAACACTGGTGCAGCTCATAAATGAAGCAGTAAAGCAGCCAGAGGCCAGTACATATGCATGCATATTTCTTGCTTACGTACTGGCCTACTGGCATCTGGCTGCTTTACCACTCCATCCAGGAAGAGCACTGACCATCTGCAGATGCTTCCTCAGCCTGACAAAAGGTGTTTGTGCCAGACAGCTGGCTAAGAAGAGTTTTCCAACTATTTGAGTTGGTCTAATAAAAGATACCGGATTTACCCAAAGAACCTTGTCTCCCTCCTGTTCTGGTACTCTCACACTTCTAATGCAGTGTGTATATGCAATGTGTTTTAAGTTTGCGTACTTCTGTCAATCCTTGCCATATGTGAGCACTCTCATAAAAATCACTAGCAACAGCAGACAGTCATTCACAGCCCAGGATCACGTCTTTCTCCACGTAAAAACAGATGCTTTAGTTTGCTTTGGCTAGTTGGCTGCTTTGTATCAATTTTTTTTTGGGGGGGGGGGGGGGGGGGGGGGGGGGGGGTGTTG
>NW_017728992.1:147808188-147815033 GCF_001723915.1 Gavialis gangeticus
TTGAACAGATAGGAGAATAGTGTTCTATTCTCCTACAAATCTTGCAGCTGAATGGGTTTTTTTCCAAAGCAGCCTTGACAGAACGAAGCTACAGGTGGGCATACTAACATTCAACATCAGCTAGTATGGATTTAAAAGAGCAATACATTCCCTCTCAGGTCCCAGCCACTGTCTCTTCATGTAAGGGTAAGGAGAAAACAATGTGACTGTCTTTTTGTCCAGGGGACAGTGTGCTCCCAGTTTTATTTATATTACACACCTTTGAGCTAATGCCTTAAAATGAGCAGTTCCAAACATTTTTAGAACCAAGGCACCCCTCAGAAAATCCCAGCTCTTAACTGGGCTGTTATGAGATCCTTTTAAAAGTGCTGCAGGGTATCCTCCATAACTTTTCTAACTACAAACCCCCCCCAAAAAAACCAAAACAGTGGTTCTCAAACTCTCAGACTGAAGCCACCCCCCCAAACGTGTCAGCTTAGTTTTTACTTGTTTTTTAACTACAAAAAAGTAACAGTAGTTTTAAAACTGCAAATAACTTGGAAAGGCCCAAACAGGTAAGAATATTTTTTAAAACTATGGATTCCTATTTGAAATCTCTGGGTTTATCTTGTGAATCAGGTTTGCATACTTAACAGTGATAACGCTGTAAGGCACCCTTGAGAGAATCTCAAGACCCTTGGTTGAAAACCAGTCTAATGGAGCAATTCCTCTGTTGCAAATAACTCAGAAAAACCACAACATGTCCGAATGTTTCTGACATGATGGGTTCATCTTTGAAATTTCTGGATTTATCTTGCAAATCATGCATAGGTGTTTGCACTACTTACAGTGCCAATATTATGTGGCGCCCTTAAAAGGATCTTGCAACACCCTACTTGAGAACTGCTGCCTTAAACAAGAATTCTCATACTGATTCTGGTTAGACTATGCGCCTCCTAATTCAGTTCATAGAAATGGAGAGTTAAGACTTTCTGCAGGAATTCTCTCCAATTGGTCTCTTTCAAAAAAATTACCAGTTCTACATATGAGTACTGGGCAAGTGGTCTTTGAACTGACTCTGCCTTTTTCTTCTCCAAAGGCTGCCCACACTAGAAATGCCAGAAAGTGCTTAGCAACACTGCTCTCCTACAAATGATATACAGCAATGCCACATTATGATGCCTTTTTAGAAATAAGTAATTAAGCTGAAGACTAGCAAGTAAAACAATGACAGCCAACCTTTTTGGCAGGTGTGCCACAAGGTAAGCCCCACCTCTGTACTTAGTGGCACTCCAACCCCCTTCTCCTCCCTGATCAGTTGTTCTGCATTCTGCTCCCAGCCCTATGTGCTGCTCTACTTTCTGCTCCCTCCCATATCTACCACAGCGCACACAGAAGCTGCCTATACCACTTGTGGCACACATGCTATGGGTTAGCTACCCCTGAAGAAAACAATGCTGCACCACTCCATAAACTGGGGATTCTAAACTTAGGTCTAACCGACTGACTAATGCAAAAGTCTTGGGAGTACATATCAGGAGTCAACATGTTACAATGCATTTAAACCCTGTGCTTGCATGCTTCTGATAAATGGTGTAGAGTCATATTACAGACAAGATACCCTACAAGAGCTACCTTTTTCAGCCATCTGAAAGTAGTGAAGGGCCTGGAAAAACAACACAAAACAAAACGAGAGCTCATGGTTAGAAACACGAGTTTAAATCCAGAAGTCAGTTTACTTGTGACAACACTCAATTTTTTAAGAAAGCCATGTTTTTTAAATCAAAGGATAATGTTATATATTGTCACCTGAACAGCGCATTGTGAGATACAGATATAGAGCTATATCTATAGATATTCAGATATCTATATCTATATTAATCAATTGCAAAATTATGCATTAAAAAAAAATTTATCCAGGGCAAAGCTTGGAATTTGTTAGTTTTTGTTTGTTTTTTAAAGAAAGAACTGTATCATTTGCTTAGGATATTTCTGTTTTTTTCTTGTATGTATTTCTCCTGATCTTTCATCTATAAATATAAATTCAGAATCTTAAATATCTGTTGCAAAATCTTCTAAAGTTCTTTCCAAAAATATCATGTTCTATTAACTGTCCTAGAACTGTTTTATTGTAATTATAATTTTAAATTATAAAATATCAACACACAGCAAATTGGTTAATGTGGAACACAAAGTACTACTGAAATTAGTCTACAGAATTATAAGTGATCATTAAGTTAGCGAATGTAAAACATTGCTTCACTATATTACTACACTATCCCCCTCCTGTACTCCAACCTGGAGGATCCAAGACAGTAATCAATGTGGACACATAACACTAGAGCAGGGGTGGGCAAAACATGGCCAGCCCACTGAGACATTCTATCCAGCCTGTGGCAGGTCCCTTGGTCCAGCTCAGGTGCAGAGGGCAGCTCAGGCCAGGATGCCCAATGGCACTAGACACACTTGCCAAGCTAGCAGAGGCAGCTGCTGGCTTCCAAGCCAGAGCCCCAGCAATATGGCTACCACTCCCATCTGCCTACCCCAGCGATTGGAGGGAGTACTGGTACCCAAAGTGGGCTCGGCAGTGACTAGCTGCACTTGTGGAGCTACTGCTCCCAACTCCCCCTACTGCACAATATCTCTAGTGCAGCCCCCATTGTGTGGCTCCCGCCCAGCACCTGCTGCCCGATATACCCTGTGCAGCCCTGCCCAACCCAGCCCACACTTCCCCTCCCTAGGCCCAAGCCCTCTGCTGCTCCCCACCACCTCCTAAGCCCCAACCCACTGTTAAGCTTCTGCTTCCAATTAGCCTGTTGTTGCCTCCCCAGCTCCTTTCAACTGTGCCCAAAGCTGCAAATGGCACCCACTTTTGTCTCTCTCCCAGCACCATTACGGTTGGGCTAATGCTTGGCTCTGCGCAGTGCTGGGAGTAGGAACATCTGCAGAAAGAGCCGAGCCCCAGCCAGGACAGCAGAATTGAGAGGAACCCCTTGTATTCCACTTGCTCTGGGGTCCTTCAGGTTCTGACACCTGGTCCTATCAGCCACAAAGCTACCACTTACTGTTTGGGTTTCTCAGGCTGCCACTGCTTAGCCCAGGATCCCCAGTACACCTATCACATACTAGGGCTCTGTCCCAACCCCAGCTAGGATAAGGCCACAGACAGGAGAGGAGCAGCATCAGGAATGGGACAGGCTCTGTGATGCGAGTTTTATTAGTGCAAGTATTGCTATTATTAGTGGCACCTTATTTTTGGTAAGAAAAGCCTATGTAAAAAAAATATATATTTGTTTGTGGTACCTCTTCATAGGTGGAGCTTGGTGGTGTAGCAAATAGCACTGCAGCTATTTTGCTTTGGTACCATGGCATGTCAGCAAAAGAGTAACACCTGCAATAGAAGCAGACAGTTTTATATACTTTTCATTTGTTTTGGTTTCACAATTTTCTGGAGTGCAAGAAGATCCTTAAATCTCAGAGAATTTGTTATCTTTAAGAATGTACAGCGACCGAGCAGCTGAAATGAGATTATAGTAAAACCTAGATTTTTCACATAGGGATGATTTGCAACTCACTTATTTTGCAGCAGGTTGCCAAATTAAAAACCTGCCACTCAGCTGCTTGCTCTGACTTACTTCAAAGAACACCATTTCTCAACTCAACTGGAGCACAGCACTAGTCCTGCACATCTGAACAGAGAAATGCTACCCTTCAAAGAAGCTGCAGCAAATAGCTGGGACACCTTTAAGGCCCCACATAGCTTTTGCTGTGGCTATAGATTACCCTTGAATACAGTGCAAACACTCATCTTTGGTGTGGGCTTAAAAACCTAAAATGAGAAGAATCTGGATTCTACTGTACCCAATCTGAGTGAATTGTTAAAATAACTAATAATTCTTGCAAAAGACAATCACTTTGCTAAATTTTGCATGTCTGTTGTTGGGAATTGCTACTGCCTGGCATAAACAACATCTAAGGTCCAGACCTAAAGCAGCTGTAACACATACAGCTCAATTTGACTGATAGAAAAAAAAAAAAAAATCACTGTTGTTTCAACCGAATGCAGGCACCTTACTTGTACCACACAGATGTATCTAGTCACTCTATCCATTTGCATGTTCTTATATTTTTGTGATAACCCTGTGCACTTAATCATAGGACATGCCACTTCAGTATTAAATTTGCCCCTCTCAGGAAAAAAACCCCCACCTCCACTCCACCAATGCACTCTTTGAAAACCTACATCATACTAGATAAAAGGAATAAAAACAGACCTGGAAGTCAACCTTGCAAGTTCTACTCCCCGTTCCACCCTCTAGGGAAGTCCCTTCTAAGGGTGTGAAAAGTGGGCAGTATCGGATTTGGATTGATTCAAGGGACAGCGATTCAATTCGCTGATTCGGATCAGTGTCCCGATTCGATTTGGCCGAATCTGAAGATTTGATTCTGATTCAAAGAATCAGCAATTCAGCCAAAAAAAAGCTTAATATGTTTTCTCTACATACCTTGAGGTACCAGGTGCAGCTCGTGAATGCCGAAATGGTAAGGCGACGGGAGCATCCCCGCCATGGGAGCACAGAGGATTACCCCACATGCTTGGCGGAGGACCTGGAAGTGGACCAGGAGTACTTCCAGTCCATTTCTGGGTCCACTGCAGAGGACTCTGGGTGCCCCACCCCAGACCCAGGAGGCACCAGTTGCCGAGCTGGGGGTGGGGGGGAGGGTTCCCCACATGCTCCATGGTGGACACGGAAGTACTTCTGGTCCACTGCCGAGCACGCAGGAGACCCCCCCCCCGGCTCCTGTGGGACACTCCATCCACCCAACAATCTCAGTGTTCATGAGCTGTACCTGGTACCTCAAGGTACACAGAAAAAACAGACACAGCTTTATATGGCTGAATTGTCAAATCTCTGTGAATTGAACTGGAGGCTTCTGATTCGATTCAGAGAAATTAATGGGTCTCCTGATTTGATTCAGAGATTTGGTCACTGAATCGGGCCGAATCTCCTCCAAATCAAATCAGTAACCAAAGCTTTGTACAGCTCTAGTCCCTTCTATTCTCTCCCTGAGTTTTACCATACATGCAAAACTATGCAAGTAATAGCTAAGAGGGATGCTTTAACGATTAATGATTGTAAAGTGTTTTAAACATGTAAAGCACTACACATGAGTATTACACATGAGCATTACTGATGAAGTCTAAAACATAGTCCAGAAACAGGTTTGAATCCAAACTTACTAGATAACCATGCTAAGAAAACAATGCGTTAAATTCCTTGCTACAGCATATGCAAAATGACTTTTTGGGGAGGGCTGAGTTGATGCTGGTGTAGAAGAGACCTGGCACCCAAATGAGATAAAATGACAGTTAAACCCCAGCAGAATGTCACCGGTCCATTTTTCAGAGTTATGTTAATACTAAAATAGACAATTTCAGGGACTTTTTAAAAACCATAGCATGCTTTGATAGGAAAAGTGAAAATATTTGTACAGATCTACCATTTGCTCCACACCAGTCTTTACACTCTCCTTAATTCCAGCCTACATTTAAATTATGTGGTTAAATTTTGGCCGCATTAAAAAGTCAATGATGAAAAGCACTAGAGGTCTGACACTAGAGGTCCCCAAATCCCTTGAGGTAGACACTCAGGTCTATAAAATAAAGCTCCACAACTCCTGGGGCATGCCCTAAAAGTAAATTTAAATCTGTCTGTCACTTTTCAATAATGCAAGGTGCTGCGAATGAAGAAAGAAAGTCACTAAACAGCTAGTTTTTATTTCTGAAACTAAAATGATAGGACACTTTGAAATGTTACTTAGAACAATTTTAAAAAGGGTAATCTAGGATAGCTGAGCCACTGAGCTATTTTAAAGATTTTTGCAAGTCATTGCTCAACTATTTTATATTTCACCTACAATAGCTAGAAGCTTTTACTTTGTCACTACAAAAGAAAACTGTTCAAAAGAAGTAATCTCTTACCAAATGCCCATAAGGTGAACTGAAGTAGCATCTTTGGGATTCAGTTCGATTGCTTTCTACCAAGAAAGACAAGCTTTTAGGCTAAGGAGCAAAAACTGAAACTAGGTATGCATTTTATTTCAGTGTAAACTGTACACAAAATGGCAGGGAGGGACAGTACTTGGTATCAATATATTCTGCATCTCTGTAAAGAATAGATGGCACCAATGATGATCAATCAGTTGCAGAAAGTCTGCAGACTTATTAGAATGGTAAGTGATGGATCATATCATCATCTTCAGATTTTGATACAACTTCTGACAAAGTAAAATTATGTATCATGATTGAGTAGGATTTTTTTCTTGCATTTTCTCCACTATTTATTTTTCTGTGGCCCTCAGCCTTTACTGAAAGGGATTGTGACAACAGTTGGCCATCAACAACCCAGACAATACTATAATCCCATTTCTCAATAGCACAACTGCAGTCTAATTAGGATAATAAATTTCAGCAGCTCATATAGGTGAGAAAAAGACTCATAACTTCTTAATATTACTCAATAAATTAGGGGTGTGCCAATAAAGATTTTTTGGGCTGATACTGAGGGCTGATTATTACTTAGTCATATCAGCCGATAATCAGATTGCTGATACGCAGTCCAGCAGCTCAGATAGCAGCATCCAGATGCTAAGTCTGTTGGGGTGGGGGGTGGTTGGAGATGGGGCGAGTGAGGCCCCTGCGGTGAGAGAGGGAGTGGGGCAGGGGCAGTTGCTGCACAGGCGAGGGAGGGTGGGGCGCAGGCCAGAGCCATGGCTCATCTGGGGGGTGCAGGGGTAGTGCCTCTCACCTCTGTGCACACCCTCAGGAGACATAGGGATCATGTACCCTCCCTATCTGTGCATGG
>NW_017728992.1:147820033-147832210 GCF_001723915.1 Gavialis gangeticus
AGGGGCAGTTGCTGCACAGGCGAGGGAGGGTGGGGCGCAGGCCAGAGCCATGGCTCATCTGGGGGGTGCAGGGGTAGTGCCTCTCACCTCTGTGCACACCCTCAGGAGACATAGGGATCATGTACCCTCCCTATCTGTGCATGGGTTGAAGGCTGGCTGCAACTGTGTACTTGGGGCCAGAGGCTGTGTCAGCCTCTTCTCAGCAGGGGGGCTGGCCCCAAGCTGTGCTCAAGGCAGAAGGTGGCACTGGCAGGAAGCTACAGCAAATTTTGAGGTGGCTGTAGCCCCACCCCCCGCCCCGTTTCCAGCACCACCGCCACCTGCCCTGGCCCACCCAACCAGAGCACAGCCTCGTGGTGGGGAAGGAAGGTGCGACACCCAAAGTTTGGTAATTATCATTCTAAAATAAAATATAATACAATATATGCATGCTGCTGTATTAGCAAAAGCTTATTTACAATACCTGGAAATGTTCCTTGATAATAAAAGCACTTGCAATCTTTGCCTTAATTCCTTCATATTCCCCAACATCACTGATGCAGATAGCATACCACTAAATTAAATTAAAAACCACAAATTAAACAGATTATTGAAATATCTTTAATAGAACTAATTAAAATAAAATATGCAGTTACAAAATGTAATATTGCTCAATATTGCTCACAGACTAAAGGATTATGATTAACTAGCCCTATTGTTTACTTAGGAAGTCATTTAACTGTAATGAACAATTTAAACAGCCCAAGTGAATGGCTCTGGTCAATCCTGACAAGAAAGCAGTTCACCATCCTGTGAGGAAACTTGGGTGTCATTAACTTGGGCTGCCAACAGAAGTGACTAAACTGAGCTTCTCAAATCTCCTGGGAAGAGAACAGGAGAAGGAGATGAAAAGCAAAAATGATCTCCTTTCTTCCCTAGAAAGGTTCTCCTCTGGTAGAGAAGCAGTGGATTGCATCTGTGGAACACTTTCCAAGTGGAAATTAGGGGAATATCCAGGAACTTATTTTGGAGTGTTGGGGGCAATTTCCTGGTGCAAATGTTGGTATAGCTAACTAGGGGTTGTGCTCTTCTTGATCTGCTGCTCACAAACAGAGAAAAATTGGTGGAAAATGGAGAAGTGGATGGCAACCTGGACAGCTGCAACCACAAGATGACCGATTTCAGGATCCTGAGGAAAGGAAAGAAGGAGAGCAATAGAGTACTTGGCTTAGCAGGGAACTCTACAAAAAGGAAACTTCCAAGTGGAAACTTGGAAAAACAATTAGGGAGGAGTATAAAAGAGTACTACTCAGGCACACAGGGATGAAATCAGGAAGGCCAAATCGATATTGGAGTATGAAGTATCAATACTGGAGTATCGATATTGCTTCATGCTACTTCAGCTAGCAAGGGATGTGTCAGGGTATCAAAAGAAGTTTCTACAAGTATGTCAGCAACACAAGGAAGATCAGGGAAAGTGTTGGTACCTTACTCAATGAGAGGTATTCTAGTGACAGATGATGTAGAAAAGGCTGGAGTACTCAATGCCTTTTTTAGCTCAGTCTTCACAGGCAAGGTCAGATTCCAGCCTACTGCACCTGGCACCATAGTTTGGAGGGAAGGTGAGCCACCAACAGTAGCGAAAGAACAGGTTATGGATAACACTGGCTGTTTTGTTTTGGATGGACTGAAATAGGGAAAGGGAAGGGTAGCAAGGGGCAGGTTACTTCAGTTAGAAAGTATAACATTTTAGTGTTTTCACTGATGATCTGGAAGATAGGATGGAGTGCACACTGAGCAAGTTTGTGGATGACACTAAGCTGGGGGGAGTAGGAGGGCAGGGCTAGGATTCAAAGAGATCTAGACAATTTGGAGGATTGGACCAAAAGAAAGCTCATGAAGTTCAATAAGGGCAAGTACAAAGTCCTGAACTTAGAGCAAAACAATCCCATGCACTGGTAGGTTGGGATAACTAAGCAGAAAAGGACTTGAAGGGTTACAATGGACAATAAGCTGAATGAGCCAACAGTACAACCTTGTTGTGAAGATGGCTAGTAGCATACTGGGCTGCATTAGTAAGGAGCACTGCCAGCAGATTAAGGAAAGTGATTGAGCAATGCTTTCAAGTTATAGCAAGGGAAATTCAAGTTAGATATAAGCAAAAACTCTCTCATGAAGAGGGTAGCAAAGCACTGGAACAGGGTACCCAAAAGGGTTAGGGAATCTCCATTGTAGAGATTAAGACCCAGGTAGACAAAGCCTTGGCTATGAATGATAGAGTTGAGGATGGTCCTGTTTTGAGCAGGGGGTTTGACTAAATGACCTCCTGAGGTCCCTTCCAACCCTAATTTTCTATGATTCTATGAATAGCTCAGTCACAAAGAACTCTGACCTGTTAGATATCTAGCCAGTTAATTACGTAGTAAATAGTAACCCAGCCACACGTTTGTGCAATTAATGGCAAGATAAAAGAGGGAATAAACCACAAAGTAACTACACAGAATACACGTAATAACTTTGTGGCTGGTTCCCATCATATCTTCAATTTAAGGTGTGGCCAGGCTAATCAGCTGACCAGCATTCCCAGCCTCAGGAATGCATTGGAGCCCTTCAAGGCTCTGGTGTGCTCCCTGCTCTGGAAATACACTGGAGATCTTCCCAGCCCTGGGAGCATACCAAGGAGAAGGGCTCCAATGCACTCCCTTGGCTAGCAGTGCTCACCAGCAAACTGACTTTCCCATCTGCAGGAGTGCACAAGAGCCCTTCAAGGCTCTGAAGTGCTACTGTGGCTGGAAGCACTTGTGCCCAAAAGCCTGCAAAGAACTTTTTTTCCATCTATTTAGTTGATTTAATAAAAAAAATACCACATCTACCCAAAGAATCTTGCCTGCCTATGTCCTTAGACCAACATGGCTACAACGAACAACCCTGGTCAGCTGACTGGCACTCCAAGCGATGGGAGCACTGGCATGCTACTTCATGCTACTGGCATGCTATTTGCTGATACAGGGATTGTGGACTCCCCCTGCACCAGCTATAATTACGATTTAGATCTGATCTCCAATACTATACTACAATCATGCCTCCTCCTGCCATGCGTGTGAAGGGATCCGATTCATGATCCCAACAATGGTGCCTCCTGCCATGCATGTGGCATGGCAGGAGGCACCACTGTTGGGATCGTGGATCAGATCCCCTCATACCTCTAACTGAACATTTGTCAGAGGCCCAACAATCATTTTCTGCACAAGGTTTTGACTTATTTCAAACCCTGCTTATGCTGAAGATGGCTGGATGGCCATATAGCAGAATCATAGTGATTTCTGTTGGTATGGTTAGAGGACAGTGGATGGCAAAATTTCTAAAGTTTAATTACTTTGCATGGCTCACCTTGTGGGCTGCAAAATTTGACTCATTTTTTTCTAGTGCCTTCTTTGCATATTCAAGAGCTTCATAAATCAGTTGCTTTTTCTCCTCTGCAGATGTTCTACTAAGCTGGGCTAGATCGCGAGATGCTCGTGCCAGACGCCACAGTAATTCTGCATCCTCACTAATTATAAACATAAAAGAATGATTAACGATTAAAACCAGTTTTGTCTACAAAGAGCAAGGTCTTAAATCACTCAATACATCTTAGCTTAGTTTTAAGATAACAAACATACCGTTCATGTACACCCAAAGGCTATATGGAATAAATACAAGATCCTAGTCATGGGAGACTTTATTTTCATTTGTAAAGCAACAGCATTCCACTCAGATTGTTTGTAAGGTTAGGTTCCTTTTAAACATGAGGATTTGCAAATTGTGTGCTAGGGGAGGGGGCAAGGAAGCACATTGCTGCAAGAGAGTTGCATAGGACAAAGGAGGTACTCCAGCTGTTTGCTGTGGCTTTTATTTCAAAGGGCACCGCTTCTCCAATCAGCTGCCTGGGACTGCTGACAAGGACTAGCTGAGTGGAAATAAAAGTCACAGAAAACAGCTGAGTAACTGTTTGGCAACTCGTTATAAACTAAGCATGTTGCAAACCATTCTCATACAGTAGAACCCTGGTTTTTTGTACTCACGGCAGTTGTATGCAGAGGTACTTTGTTTTCAAGAAATGGATACAAGTTCACAAAACAGCAGTATTAGACAGGAGAGGAAACAGAGAAAGCAATGCTTATTTCTGACCCAAGCTATATTTCCCTGGTTTCATGTACACACACACTGCTAATATATGCTACTACATGAACATGTACACACATAATTCTACTGTAATACAATTCATCTAATGTTACTGTATGAGCTACAGTTCTATAGGATTTGTAAAATAATCACTTGTAAAATTCAGAATAAAAATGTTTTGGTGCTTTACTAAAAAAAATGTTCAGTGGAAAAGAGCTGTTAAATAAGCATTTTTCTGCAGTCTTGGCACCATTGCAGCACTGTCCAAGTGAACTTGACTGGGAACTGACTAGCAAAAACATTTCAAAAGTGAAAACAATAGCACTAATAGTGAAATTTGGATTTTTCTTACCTCCAAATGCCTGATATTAAATAGCCGTTATCAGTACACCTACTTTTTCAACCTACTCACCACAGAAAAACAGTACCTAACTGTTCTTATAAATTAGCACATTATAAGCTTGAAATGACTTCAGCTGTGTATTGGATTCAGTACATGTACTTCAGTTACAGTTAGTCATTTCAGTTTGCTTATCCAGCTCATGGCATTGGTGTAGTGTGGGGCTAGTCTACAGATTGGATCAGACCCTACAAAACAGGACTGACACCATGCTGTGAGATCTGGGCCCCACACCATCTCCCTTGGCCCTGAATTGCCAGATCCAGGGCCCATGCCATCTGTCTTGGCCCTGAACCACTGGACTTGGCCCCACATTGCCTCCAGCAGGTGCCTATGTACTGGACTGGCCCCCAGGCTACTTCTGTGCACCAATCTAGTATGCTATCTGACCCCTGGGGCTACCTACAGGTCTGGAAATTTGGCGGGGGGAAGGGTGGGAGGTGGCAATTGCTGCCACAAGTCCGCTGCCACCATATTTTCAGATCCCTGAAGGCCAGATGACATGGCTCCATGGGTCAGATCTCACTTGCGGGCTGGGTACTGAGCACCCCTTGTTTAAAAAAAAATACCTATTAGAAAACAACAAAATGTTATACTTTCAAACTGATGTAACCTGCTCCTTGCTGCCCTTCCCTATCTTAGTCCATCCAAAACAGAACGGTCAATGCTATCCTCCACTCTGATCATATTAACTCTACCAATCCAAGCCTCTACAAAAGCTTTCCCTCTCCTGTGTGAGATGCGGGATCAAATTAAACACTTTTAAAAGATCTGCAATTCCATCCTTGGCTGTCTCTCTCTCATTATAACCTCCTGCTCTTTACTATTAACTCATACTTCCTCTGAAACTGCTCTTCCTTTCCTTCACCCTCCAGCCTCATGCTCTGCCTTTCATGTTGCCCCCAAATCGTAGAATAGTCTCCTCACTTGAGATGCACCATTCACCACTTGTTTAAAAAAAGAAATACTCACCTTGTTACCTCTCCTCACCCCATATCCCATGAAGGATGCTGGATTATATTGTACGAGTTGTGACTTCACACTTTAAATGGTTTGAAAAGGGACTTTTTCCAGAGAGCACATGTTTCCTCTTGGAGAAACTAAATGAATGCTTGTACACTGCTAGTTTCTATCCAGAGAGCAGCAATCCTCCCAGTAGAAACATAACACCTGTACACAGCCCAAGACTGACTCTCTCCTCATAAACTTTTAGTAACCATATTTAAGTTTTTGTGGTTACAAACACTCTTTCATGGGGGAATTTGCAGCCTATTTATGATATCATATCACTCTAGGATTAATTCCTCTCTCTGAAGGCAACTTTTCAGGCCTTAATCTTTGGTTCTCAGAGAGGCAAAAAAAACAGCCCAACTCCAAGAAACCTCCAAAATTGCCAAAAGAACACATTTATAACCTAGAAATAAAAAAGGAGTTCAGTTTATCTTCCTTTAAGGAACTAAATTTTAAGTAAAATATCTAGCTGTTCTCTTTTTTTTCCTTTAAAAGAGCCTGTCCCAATTTGCATCTAGATGTTTGTACTCAACTAAGACATACCATACATGTTTACGAGTCATTCTGTGGTCACAGAAGTTCATGCTTGGCAGAAGGAAAATAAGAGAAGAAATAAAAGAGCTGGTTAGCAATAAGAGAGAAAGAGGAAAAGAACAGAGGAAAAAATGTCCCAAAATGAATTTAAGGTTCCCACGTGATAATAATTAAATCCTGGGCCCCTCTCTTATTCCTCTGCCTTCCATTACTGAATGCTAAGCACTCTCTCCCCCCTGTTAGAAAACAATTGTCAGAAACCTAACACTCAGCTGGCCCAACTGAGCCTGGTTAAGATTGCTCCTTCCCTCCACATTGTTATTGCTGAGAAGAAAAGTTACCGATTTTCCCTCCCACTGCAAGAAAGTAAGCCAGAATTTAACCCCACCACAATTAACACATTACTTAAAATGAACTGACAAAAGAGCACTATCAATTAAGCCACAATAATTTGAGGTAATTCAACATACTTAAGTACCTGTTTTTGTGCTGGACCAGCAACTGATAGAGCTTTTCAGTTTCCCCACTCCCATACAGGTAGTCTGCTTGATCTAAGATTTCTTCAGCTTTAAAGAAAAAGAGGGTGGGGATGGTGGAAATAGAAGAAAAAAGGGTTCATAAATATGGTAGCCTACCAGGCATGTGGCAGCTCGTTTAAGAGTGAACCAATACAATTAACACCCAAACAAAAGCATCCTGTCACACAAAAAAAAATTAGCAGAAACCATGGATCCTAGAGAAAGAACCAAACACATACTTCTTAATAAACATCAATATACCAGACATCAGAAGTTTCCAATATTAAATTGGGTGCCTCTATGCTAACCTTTCGCAGCCATGTAATACAGAACTACAACACCTATACAACAGCAGATACCATATTAAAAGTACCAAGAGCTACGGAACAATAAAATAGCTTTAGTAACAGACGTACTTGGAAGTATCAATAGATTTTAGAATGCTCATCTGATGACCTCAGAACGGCAGCTTGGAAAGCACTTAGTTTGGCTAATCAAAGTCGTACCACATTAAGCGTAAAGTCACATGAAGCCACAAAGCCTTACGCTAAAGCTAATTTTATTAACTGGCTATTTATGTATTGATCTAATTTAGTTAATTTATCTCAGTTAAGCTTACCACTTTCAAAATTTTGTTCAAATGAAGCCATTGAAACCTGCATGAGGACTTGGATTCAGGGAAAAAGTCTCCTTTAGCTTCATCTTTGTTTTTCTGCCATTTAACTTTTCTGCAAGGCTCAACTTTCCCTTGTATGACAGACAGAGCAGTCTAAAGCTCCAGAAACAGCTACAAAAATCTGTTATCTAAAATCCCAGAAATAGCTCTGGAAGTCTGCTAGCATAACACTCATCTTTTCTATAGAATGCTAAAAATATTCAGCTCATATACACTGATCTTGTTCTGGTCATTCTTTATTATTTATCATCCCATGACAGATTAAGAGTTGGTTGTAAAAATAATGCAATGAACAAGCTGAATTGAATTGTTGGAAACCTTTGTATATTAATTAGATATGGGAGTGTAAGTAAATCCATCCAGGAATAGAGATGGGGAACCAGATTTTCTCTTCAGTGTTGGCGGTTGACACTAAGTCGATCCATGTTTTATAGGCTAAGATCACGTGAAGTTCCTCTGGCCGCTGTGAGATCTCAGGTTGCAACTAACCAGGGAGTAGAGCACTTGTTTTGGGAGTTGACTCAGGCATCCTCCCACGTCTGGTCTAGCAAAGTTGGTGCTTGAGGGTCACTGACTCAATAATGGTAACACTGGCTTCAGCAAGGATGCTGATATATGTGTGGCATTCTTCCCATTTAATGTGAAGGATTTTCTGGAGGCACCATTAGCAATACCACTCCAAATTCTTATGGATGAAGTGTTATTGTCATCACGTTTCACATCCGCAGAGGAGAGTGGGGATAATGACTGTGTTGTAGACCTGGATCTTCCTGATGTCTTTTCAGAAACTGTGATCAATTAAAATATGCGCAAACAATTTCCCAAAGGAACTGCTTTGCATATCGAATCTTGTGCTGGATCTCCTCATCAATGGTTTGCTTTCTGTGATAGGCAGCTACCAAAGTAAGGGAAGTGCTTGACTACCTCCAGGGTCTTTCCCTTGATGATAATTTGAGGTGGGGGGTGTCACATTCTCAGCCTAGAGCAAGCTGATAGAGCACTTTAGTTTTCTCAATGTTGATAGAGGCCCAAAGTTCAGTAGGCTTCTGCAAAGGGGTCCAATGTGGCCTGTCTATATTCTTTATTTTGCAACAAGCCAAATACTCTCAGACATTTGAAAAAAAGATTTATAGCATTTCTAAAGAAGTTGCACAGTCCTACAAACAGCATTTACTGCACTGACAATGTTGATGAGAGTTATTTTATCAGAATAAGGAATAATTTGATCTGAAATCTCCTTTCCCATTTAGTATTTTCTTTATTTCTAAAGGTTCCAGCACTAAAATGAATATCTGCTCAAGGTATTATTGCTGTTTCTAGCTTAAAAACCTGAATCCAGTACTGCCAATATAAACCATGATGTAGAACTCTGATAGTACCAATATAACTCCATTCTTAATCGCAAAAGAATTGGAATTTGATGACCTTTAATGAAAAAATAGTAACTCTCGAATCTGAATCCTAAATTGAATATTCTGTCCTAAAACAGAATATACAGAATTGTTTGTCACTAGTTTATTATAAATGGAGCACAGTTTTGACATACTTCTGATGATCTCTCTGATGAAGAACAGATAAACAAATACCATATTTTTCATTTACCTTGGAGTTTGAAGTATCCATCAGGGAAAAATCTGATATTAAAAAACAGCACATAAAAGAGAAATTGGAAAGCTTTCCCCAAAATGCGAATCACTATACATCAAGTTTCACATTTGACGGACCCTATATATAACTGAATTTTTGAAGCTACCTTTGAAACTTGCGTGCACTTCAGTAACACAAGAAATCAAATTAAAAGCTTCATAACCCACAAAGGTCCCCAATGACAGTGTAAGGCCTCTTCTTAAAACAGTTAACTTTTCAAAAACCTGAAAGAAAAAATAATAGGAAGTTTACTATAAGATTTGACAAAACTGCTCTATAGCTCTCTGGAGCAGTAATTTTGTTCTAAATTTTGAGTATGGGAATCTCATAAATTATAGAATCTAAAATATATCAGCCATATAAATAGTCTAATATAATGAAATATCAATATGAATAAGATGGTTTCAAATTCAAGAAACACTTTCCTTTCTCTCTATATATACATTGTGAAACCAGGATCCCTGTTTCCCTGCATGTCAGTATACAAACCAAAAGTTCACTTCCAATTGAGAGTAAAAAGACAGTCTTGATATGCACCTCTATAAACTAAGTAAGTGTTATATGTGTAGAGCAGAAGCTTCTGTGAACCCAAGTTCACTTCCTCAGATGCGGTGACAAGACAGCATAGAGCAGTGTAAAAAGTGGAATAAGTGATTAAAATACAACAGGTAGGAAAGCAGGAGGGAGGGGGCAGGGGACTTCTGAGAGAGGGAAACAAGCAAAGAATCCACAGGAACAAAGGGATCTCAAAAGCTAATAGAATCACAGAAAATGAGGGTTGGAAGGGACCTCACCCCTGCTCAGAGCAGGACCATCCCCAACTAAATCATTCCAGCGAAGGCTTTGTCTAGCTGGGTGTCAAAAACCTCCAAGGATGAAGAATCCACAACCTCTCTGGGTAACCTGTTCCAGTGCTTCACCACCCTCTTAGTGAGGAAAATTTTTCCCAATATCCAACTTAAACCTTCACTGCTGTAACTTGGGCCCACTGCTCCTTGTTCTGTCACCTGCCACCACTGGGAACAGTCCAGCTCCATCCTCTTTGGAACTGCCCTTCAGGTACTTAAAGGCTGCTGTTCAATCCAGGCAATGATATAAAAACCCACAGACCCCATTTACACCACAATGAATGCAGTCCAGTTTGTGGATGATATTTGTTCCACAATTTCCTGTGTCAACTGGTTTTTAAAGTTTTGCTCCCCCAGAATCCTAAGCAATCCTGAGGTCAGTGATGCAGCGTCCAGGGCAGCTGAAGTTTTCTGTGACAGAAATTGTGGAACAAGACGTGATCTACACACTGGACTGCACCAGGTATGGTTTAAGCAGGGACGACAGTTTCTTACCCCAAGGTGCCAATTAGCTTTAGCAACCCCTTCGCTCCTATGGGATCTGTTTGTTTGCCTCTCCCAGCACTGCCCCGCTCCCGCCTGGTTTCCTGCCGACTCTGTTCCCATCACCTCCTGCACATCATGCTTTGCTCCGTGCTGACCTGTCACAGCACCTGACGTCACGAACTTGAGCTCACGAATGCCTGTGGTGCACCTATACGTCCGTCAACGCCCCCCCCCCGCACCTCTCTGCCGCTTCCTCTGCTCCTCGCCCGCCCGCGCAGCAGCCCCTGGGTGACGCCGGCGGCTCCTCGGCGCACCAACCGCACCGCAGCCGCTGCCATGACGGGCCCCGCAGGGCTCCTAAGTAGCCTCTGCGCGCCCCGCCCCCACCGGAAACGGTCCGTCCGGAAGTTTAATGCGGTCCCATCTCAAAAACGGTCCGGGTCGGAACAGGGCCTAGTCTCTAGGTTTCCGCCCCGGATACCCCTCGGCTGGCGGGGGGGCGGGGTTTCCGAGGGTCACCCAGCCAACTGCAGCGGCGGTTTGCTGGGAAACGTGGTGCGCATGCGCTAGTGGCCTCGCCCGCTCCGTGGAGGTGGGGCGCTGCCTGGGGGCCGGGTGAGGTTACCTCGGGCGCTGATGTCACGCTGGGCCTGTGCTGAAGCGGTTTCGCTCGTGAGCTGTGGTCGTCTGTTCACGTTCGGCCCCCGCAGGTGAGCGCCGCGCGCGGGAGGAGCCTCCCCCGGGCCGGGCCGGGCCGGGCACTGACGCACTCGGGGCCCATGCCTGCTGGCGGCCCGTGCTGGGGGGGGGGCGGGGCAAGACCCCTGTGCATGGTAATGATCATATTTGTGGGATCGTTTCAACCCTCCTACTGTGCACGATCAATAATAGTAAAAGTGCTCCAAGCCTAGGATAGCTGATGAATGCAGCACATGCAAAGCCCGCAGTGCCCTCCTGGGGAGTCTTTGCTGACTTCTGGGCTTGTCACCACTTTCTTAGGGCTGTTGGCTTCGAAATAAAGGAAGGCGTCAACTCGGACGGCCCAGGTCTCGGTCCTGACAGTTTACAGCGAGCAATATAAAGTAAAGAAGAAGACTTATTTGCATGCTTATTTTTATATTCTTTCAGCATGCGATAGGCTTTCAGCAAATAAGATAATTTTGAGCTTCCAATATGATAATTTCACATGGCAAGAACTGGTTGCCGTGGGGCTCCTCAGGCAGGGGGCAGGCAGGTCTCAGCCTGACTCGGGCCATGGGCCATAGGCAAAGTGGGCTGGGAGCAGCTGCAGGGGCTCATCTGGCCCCAAGGTGAAGCTGCCCAAAAATCTGCTGCTGTAGAGATGTCACAGCAAAAAATCATTCTGGCTTCAAACTCAGGTCTTGTCAGCAGCCACTGCCACCACCTGGGGTCAAGCTGACAGCATTCACCTCTAACATTAGTATAATGTATCAGTAGTTTCTGGATGTATTTGGTTGGCTGTTCATATGAATACGCAGCTGTATTCAGCAGGAGCAGCCCCAGGGCCAGCAGGACCTATCTGGGTGTGGTATGCGGTTGGGTCCCGCCACCATGGGCCTAGCCCGTCCGAGCGGCAGATAGTCCCCAGGGCCTGCAGGACTTGGCTGGGTCCAGCACGTGGTTGCCACATGCCACGCCGGGTCCTGCCACCATGACTCAGCCCGGCCTGGCCAGGCAGCAGAGAGGCCCCAGGGCCAGCAGGATCTGGCTGGGCCTGGCATGGTCCCTGTGTGCCGCACCAGGTCCTGCTGCCATGGCTTAGAGTGCCCCACTCCCACTGCTGCTGCTAAAGGTAAGTTATGGACCCTGGGCAGGGTGGGGCTGTAGCACTCCAAGGTGCCTGGGACCCTGTGGGGGGTGCATTCCATGTGCTGTGTGGGGGGCTGACTGCCA